>NC_088204.1:45226212-45530793 GCF_037126465.1 Ornithodoros turicata
AAAAATAGCAAAGGAATCAGGAAAGATCACGCTAAACAGCGAAGAAAAAAGAGTTAAGCAACGCTCGGCGTTCCTTGAAGTGGGTTTGCCCGCAATACACGGAAGTGTTAGGTGAAGCCAACTTTCAAATCTTGTAGGAGTATCTTGTATCAGCAAAGTACGCGGAGTAGTAAAGAGGATGCAGCAACAGCCAACGATATACGAGGCATACCAACGCGAGCGCGAGCATGCTCTCAATCTCATCGATGGATGATGCTTTACTGAACATGCAACTTTTTCTTTCTATAAACAAGGGCCAGTGCAAGCCTTAGTGGTTATACAGTGAATTATCAACCAGTTTCTTAATAAATATTATTTCATTTAATTTCAACACTCCAGTCCACAGACCGACCGCTGTGGCGTCGCTCATGATCTCAGTTGTCTCGCGATGTAAACCCCCAATTATTAATTAATTTCAACACAATTTTTTTTTCACCCGAAAATACATCACTTCTCAGTATATCACCCGATATTACCCTGTTTGGCAGGTCCTGATTTTCAACCCGATATTTACCCCCAGATTTTCACAAAAAATAAAACCTGAAAACTGAGGGCCCTAAAAATACTACATGTTTTCATGTATTTAAATACTGCCAATAAATACTTTATGAAGGTAATTAAATACAAAATGTAAATACATTAAGACAGTATTTAAATGCTGTAACTACTTCCGTAAATACTTTGAGCCGTCCAGGCACATTATTCTTTTAAATTAGTGTATAAATGGAGCCACCTGTGAATGCATGTCTGCTACACACAATGCCCACGTATTTCTTTATTTTTCCGTGATGCAGTGTGATGATTTCAGCATCTTGCATGGACCGACTTTCCATTGAACGGAAACGTCTCCTTGAGTCTCAGGAGCAGCAAGAGGGGTGCTCGACAGGACGGACACTGGACAAGAACAGACGACAATTCAAAACCAGCTAATGAACTCGTTATCTCTTCTTCCACTTTCTCTATGTTGAATAGTATAGTGTTAATTTGTTGGTTTTGAGTCATCATTGTCGGTTCTTGTCCCCTGTCTGTCCTGTCCAGTCCCCACCCCGCTGCTCCTCGGACTCAAGGAGACGTTTCCGTTCAATCGTATACACCAGCTTGCTTGCCTCCTCTACTT
This sequence comes from Ornithodoros turicata, assembly GCF_037126465.1. Taxonomy (NCBI): domain Eukaryota; kingdom Metazoa; phylum Arthropoda; class Arachnida; order Ixodida; family Argasidae; genus Ornithodoros; species Ornithodoros turicata. The sequence goes on from NC_088204.1 coordinate 45,227,369, forward strand.
ATGTTCATCGACGATCCATCTTCAGCGACGACAGTGAAAAACTCCCCATCAAAAACTGTCAGGTGCGCTGCAGCCATTGTCCGGAGTTCCCAGTGAATGACTGAGTAGAATTGCCGCTAACGGTTGCGTTTCAAGGGTTCCCTTTAGACACCAGGCTTTGTTAAGTGACGCAAGAGGGTCACAAATCATATTTTTCCCAAATTGGTGTTCTCATTTCTCTCCTTGCTTCCAAGACTGAAGCAATGGGGGTGGCGATGGCCTCGTTCGCACGTTCTAGAAGGCCGGAAATCCTCGAACATGGGATGAGTGACCTGTAGCCTCTAACCGAGATACCCTTCATCGCTGGAGGTAACAATGTGGAACTCGAGAAGCTCACAAATTCGGGAGGATGAGATATGTGTATTTCAGTGTATTTTAAATATAAATACGCCTAAAACGGTATTTAAATATAATATCAATAAATTTTTCTTACGTGTATTTAAATATGGATTTTAAATACACGTATTTATATTTTAAATACAATGTATTTAAATACCCCCCATCCCTGGCGATAAGTTATAGCAACACAGCAGGGAAACACGGCAATGGTTTAAAAAGGGAAAGAAACAGCGTTTGTGATTGGACCTGCGTCTTCCATCCTGTCATATTCCTAATCCTTCCTGTGGGGAAATCTGTCCCTTTGCTACTGCCTGGCCGCAACAGACAGACGACAAACTTATACGCAGTTTCACGCTTCAAACAACGCATGTCAGGAAAGGGTTTCCTAACAGCAGGATATTGCGTGCAGAACAGAAGCGAAACTGTATGAGTAGGAGGCGCGGTTACTGTCCTGCAATGATTTGCGCTGCACGCTACTAGACATGCGCTAAACGACGAGAGGGCTCAGCTGGAGCACAAGGAGATGTTTGGTGCAGATTCCTGATATTTTACGAAAATGTAGCAGGATGCCGCAGGGTTGGCCCCCTGGCGCAGTTCGGCGCAGCAATTACATCCCTGTATGTCTAACCCATGTTACTGCACGCGTGAATAAGACTATGCATGACTTATACAATCCGTAGATGTGTAGAAATCCAGCGAACCGGTAGAGATGTAGGAAGGGAGTTGCTCAGGACAGAAGCCGCCGATATTTCGAACAGAGACGCTTCTTCTTCTGGGCCCAGAAGAACAACAGTCTGTTCGAAATATTGGCGGCTTCTGTCCTGAGGCAACTCCTTTATACAATCCGTGTTGGTTGTATCATGATAGCGCAAGGGCCTGCCAAGTCGATGCCAGACACTCCAAAGGGGTCGATAGGATCAACCCGGTCTCAAGGGAGAGGCACAGTCTTTTGAGCGCAACACTTACTACTGTAAGCAAAGTGCCACAGGAGACCAGGAAACCATGTGACACAGAAATAGATCACGCGTTTCACAGTTTGCCGTCCTCTGATAACCCAATAACACTCACAAAGCAGAGAAGCATATCTCAAACTCCAACATGACGCTATGAGATGTGAATGTTCGAGCAGCTACATGAACCGATGCTTGCTGGGAGGAATAATAGGATACTTTGTTTCCTCTAAAATGTTACTGAATTGAAGACGTGTCTCAAGACAAAGTATGCCATCTTCGTCACATTGGACTATGAAGTTTGGGAGCCCTGGGTTGTGATCGACAATTGATCCAAAGGTTGCCTGCTGTACCACCTTAACCCAGTAGAAAAGGACTTCCACTCAGAACCATGCTCTGTCCACAACAATTTGTCCATCCTAACTGTCAACCCATAGTTGCGAGAAAAGGCTCTTCGCCGACACAAAGAAGGGTGAGAGGATGCAAAATGGGTCATATGCTTGTGACACTCCTTGGAGCACACTACGTTTGACTGTTCTCCGCACTCTTCAGAAGTTCAAGTAGCGAAGAAAGTGAACATGTAATGGTGTTATTTTCCCTCGACCAACCTACATCAAAAGAACACCCTTTGTGGGAAGTGGAGTGCTTTCAGAGCTGGCAACGCTTTCACGAAGAAACTGTTCTTGCATCTTGAGCACATGAGATATTAATTTTCTCACACTCATATTAGCGGCGTTGACAGGGAGTAGTGTCTTCTGGTAGCGAGTAATCGCATCTTCTATTGTGTCCGCACCTGTCACAAGGTCATCCACGTAGAACTGACAGGATAGCAGGTGGACTGTTTCAGGTAGAGAGATTCTTGAGTCTGTAGACGATACTTTATAGTCTCACCCAGAAGGAATGGGCTTGATGTGGCACCAAGGGTACTCGCGTCATGCACCTTGTCAGTATCGGAGGTAGGTCGCCGATGACTACACGTGTGGACTCATACCGCAGGAACTGGAGAAATCTCTGTCCGGAGGGTGGATGAGCATTTGCAGAAATGTCTTCCCAGTGTTGGCTGTTAATGCTATCTTCCAGGTACCAAAGGTAGTAGGAAGTTTCAGAATGTCAGGGTTCAGATTAGACCAGGTACTAAGAGTTTGTGTAACAACTGATACTCAGGTTCCTTCGATCAAATGTCAAAGACGATGCGGAGCTTGTGGTTTCCCTTTTGTGACGTATTATGGTGTGATGAGGCATATAATTAGGGCCTGACTTTTCCGGGTTTTATTTTTGGCCAAATTCGGGGGTAAATATCGGGTGATATTTTTCATTGAAAAATTCGGGTGTATTCGGGTTAAATCCCGTTACGGCATATTCTGTCGTCAGGAATTCGGGTGTATTCGGGTGATTTTTTTTTGTTTAATAAAAATTTGCCTTAACATGGAACTAATGTTTAGCAATGTTATCAAACTTTATTTTAATGCACGCTTATCAGTATGCCACGCGACCCGGATGTTTTCGGGTAGATTCTGGTTAAACCCGAATTTTACAGATTTCGTTCGGGGGGTAAATATCGGGCGGATACGGGTTTAACCCTAAAAAGTCAGGCCCTACATATAATACAACAGTGCGTCTGATTCGCCTGCAGACACTATCTCAGCATGTTCATTCTGAAGACCTCGAACAAGTTTGTCAAGTGTAAGTTTTTCGAGCCGGTTCATTGCCAGATTTCGATTGTTCCTGAGGTTAAATGAGCCAGATTTCCAGGGAAGATGCACAGCATATCGCAGTCCTTGCATGCATATAGTTCTACAGAACTGCTGAAGTACCTGGTGCTGAAGAGTCAGTTATCCCCAAGTATGTACTCAAGACCCCAGAATTCTTGCAACCTTTTTGAAGGACAGAGTTCTGAGTGTGTCCACCTAAACACCCGTCTCAGCGAAGGCAAAGATGTCAGATGTCTTCTTGATCTGTCCAGTGACTATGTCCCAGTAATAATCTGCGCTGACAAGTATTGTATATGTGAGAAATGTCAAAGTTCTTAGTAGGGCCATCCACGACAGGCATTCAATAAATGAACAGTTGCTGCACTGAACTGTCCGCTGGCTTAAGAAGTTTCCCTGAACATGGTTAATCAAATTTGAAAGCTTCAATCTCGTAGTTAGAACAATGGGAAGAAAGTCGCCCTCAAACCTGTCTTTAGGAACTTTCGTGTTCGCTTTATGTCCGAAAGCGAATATGGCGAGATCCTCATAGCCTACTGAAGGGCATCTGACTTTTGTGGCTACATCTCACCGAACAAACGTTCATTGGCTACTGCCACCAAGTAATATGCGCAGAAACTTTTGAGAAGCTTGAGGAACTTCTTTTGCCTGTTCTCTTGCTGTCTGCAACACCACCAGAGCGTTATTGTGAACTGTCGCCACATTGATATGGAAAGAAGGTGGAGATGGTGTAGGTCCAGAAGCCATGCAATTGTTCTCGTTAGGTGTTTCCTCACTTGCTGGAAGGTCCTGGCTGACGCAGATGCAAGAGCCTTACAGCATAATGTAGTGGGGTGCTTTCCCCTGCATGGCTCACAAGATAATCTGGATGCCGTCAGCACATCTTGGCTACATGGTATTTCTTGCCACATCGGAAACAGCATCCAGACTTGTTCAGTTTCAGGAGCTTCTTCGGAGGTGATAACACAGTAGACCAAATGCTCAATAAGTGCAGCTTGTCCTAACGCAATAGGGAATGTGTTCTTTAATGGGCTTGGGTATTTTGTTAAATGGCAATACCTTTCACGGGCATTTCTGGCAAACGTTACCTTAACTTGGCAAAGTTGCAAGCTGAACTCAGAAAATTCAACTTGCCACGTAAGAAAGCGAATTCAAGTAGCCCTAAGTTGTGGCAGAAGTTCTCCGAAGATGAATACCGTTGATCCCATCTTTTTCGGACGAGTAGATTTTTTAAAGCAAGAATTTATAACACGTTAGGTGAAACACCCTGTATATAAGAAGAACCAAATTCCAAATTGTAGATATCAAAAATATGACTGAGGAGGTAAAGTATACCTATCCTTTGTTCAGGCCACATTGGTCATAGGCACTAACAGTGGCGAGAAGGCCTAATTTGCTTGTTTTAACTGGTGAAGCTAGCAGGTTAAACTCAGTACCATGAACAGTTAAGCTGCGGCTACAAATAGAACAAGATTTGGTAAACCTTACATGCTTCAGAATACATTGTGGCTTAGGTAAATGTAAGATATAAAATCAAATTGCATATCAAATTATGACTTTGGATGCAACTAATGTGCATACCATTTTGAACAGTTCAAAAATACTCGTATGGAGCTTCAATTCGAAACCACCAACATTGAGACATTGCAAGAAACCAGTGGAATACGATACAGCAGGGTAAACACTATTGATGGTGGAAATACTGACCTCCTTCACAATGGCACAGCAAGCATTTGGGAAAGGCATTTTGAGTCTTGGGAAATTGAGAGACCGTGCCAAGCGTCCTTTCTGAATCACCTCTGGTTGCTGTAAAGAGCATGTGTTATTGAAAATGATAGGGAACTGGCAAGAGCACATTTCACATTGGGATGTCTGATATATGATTAGAATAATATGATGTATCACTCATCATCATGCCTCTTTGTTCAACGATATGATGTGTTGCACATGCACTTCAACATAATACTGTTCTGTCCTCATTTATTGAAATTTGTGTCCCAGCTACAGCAAACATGAATGGTCTGACATAAAACACGAGTCAGCAAATGTGAGATGTGTAAGACAGGCAGAAAACGAGAGTGAAATGTCTGAGCCCACTTGCACGAATGTTGAGGCTACGCCTCAGTGCTGCCCTCGGCAGCTTCGTAGTGCTTTCTGCACACCATACTGTCCTCGATGCTTCTTTCTTTTAGCACTGACAAGGCTACCGATGGCAGCACTGAGGAATAGCCTCAATGTTCATGCAAGCGGGCCCAGGTCATCACACTGGAAAGAAATCTGAGCAGTCGAAATATGGCAGTCGTCGAAAACGTGAGAGAGCAGCAGGATTTGAACCACACATCTCTTAAGTACCAGTCGAGTGCCTTGACCAATTAGAACTAGTCAAGGCACGTGATCAAGAGATACGTGGTTCAAATCACGCCACTCCGAAAGTATTTGTATCTGTATTATAATACAGAAAATTGAAGTACAGTCGAGTCAGTTTATAACGATATTGACGGGAACGCAAAATCCGATTGTTATATGAGAGTATCGTTAAAAACGTGTTTTCGAGAAATTGCCGCTCGGTTCGCGTAAAAGAAGGGGGGGGGGGGGGGTAGGAGAAAGCCGATGGTGGGTAGCTTTTATTTGCATATGTAACATGAGCACACTTCCCCCCAGCAGGCTCATCGGGCACAAGTTTTGCAGCAACCGACCTTGCCCTCTCCAAGAAATTATCTAGGTGTCAAGTTGTGACAAGGCTAGGACACATAACTATGTCTCTGTTCTCTTTGCGATGCTGAACTGCCCTCACATTCAACACTACTTGTTCAGCACTGCCTTAGTAATGTGTCTGAAATTCGAAAGCCCATCTGGTCTTCCCAGGAGAGCTTAAACATAATAGTTGTTCAACAAGTTAGTTAACGGGTGATTAAAAAAGTAGCTTGCATAACACCATCACTCACATTTGTACATCGCTGTGGTCAGTTCAGCACGCATATCGTGAGCTCTTGTGCACGATTTCCTATTTCATCGACAACTGCAGTCGACTTGCCTGCTGTGTGCCCAGAGAAAAAGCAGGCGTTTGAGATATAGAGGGGGAAACTGCATTTCCCAGGAGATTTGCTTCTCAGTCTCACCGTATAAACCGTACAAACCGGTCCGAGAGTTGGCAGGTATACAAATTGGAAGCGTTGAACCGGATCGGGGCTGCGAACCGTTCACCTACCGGTTAGATTTTTGGTGTGGCCAAACCAGAACTCAACCAGAATGAAATTCAAGCAACATGAACCCGAACCGAACCCGTATTTTTTGCAGTTCGACACCCTGATACTAATCACATTTACAAGGCCTTTCGTCGTCTGAATCGGTGCGTCCAGTAAAGTAACTCTTGCAGACAATTGCACCACAGACGATCACACAATTGGAAAGGCCAATTTTTTAGTTGCCCAGACTGAATGAAATCGGGACTGGCACAGTGAAAGGCAGAAGTCAAACTGTTGCTCGAAATTGGTCAGCACTATGTCATCAGATCAGAGAAGAATTTTCATTTGACTGCCTCGTCTAAGACTGAACAGGACATACAGTACACGATTTTCCCTTTGGAAAACATGTGGACATGTAACCTCCCCCCCAAAAAAAAATAAGTAACTGGCATATGATGGTCTCAATAAGAACTTACGCAAATTGTGTATGTTTCCGCTTTTTCCTACTTGAGAACCCTCGATTTTTGTATCAATGTGTTACCTCGTGTAATACACGTAAAGTACTACTATTTTGTATTATAATACCTCAAAATCAAAGTATTGTATTATAATACGAAATATGAGTATTACTGCCCACCCCTGGTTATTTGTTGCAAAGCAGCAGAAACCTGCTATATTGTTGGTGGAAAATGAGTGGCTGGAATACGGAGCAGTGGATTAACAGCACGTTTTATGTCAGTTAAAGGGACTGTTGCATCTGTCCGGGTCGATTCCGAAACAATAGTGGTGTTTTACTCCCTGTTCATCACCGACAATAACACCAAAAATCTGACACAAATTAGTGGAATAGTTTCTGATGCAATGCAATTTGATGCAATGCACTCCGAGAGCGGACACCACATGTTGAGAGTATGCCGGAATTCCGTCTCTAGAAATCTGAGAAAACGTCACACGGCCAAGTCCAATCAGAGAGCACCCTTTGGTGACTGAAGGGAGGACGGGCATCTGCCAGACACAGAGTCTGTGATCATGTCATGGAATGTCACTTCCGGGTTAGCGCCGGACATGTTCGTACAGCCAGGAGCGTAACACCTTCTTCCATGCGACATGGTGTATCGCGGCGCGAATGTGTAGCACACTAACTCAGAGACAATCGCTCGTGCAAAAGTCAGAATAATCGAGCAGTCCGAAAAAACGTATTTCGCTTCAAAAGTCAACTTTATTAAGTACTAGAAGGCCGGAGAAGGTTGTCGATGCTTTCTTAACGGGCTGTCTTCCATCTCTGCTAGATAACATCAGCTTCCATCTAGATCTACATTCCACAGCTGCTACTTCCCAAAGCGATATTGTATACGGGCGAAAGCGCCGCAGTCACCTTCATTAGTTCAGAGTTTGACTGATGCGCTGTGAGAAGGCAAGTCGTCGATATCCCAGACACGTAGAGGGAACATATCGGGACAACTTCTGGCAACATTAGGCGTCACCATTTTTCAAGTCAGCTTCACCTAATGCCTGCGTGCTTTAGGTGAACCTCGCTTTACTTCACGGGTGGACAGCACGTGCTTGGCATCACGACAGGACTCCTTCACTCAGAGTATTGGAAAATGAACAGTCATTGCCTATTTTCTTGCCTCAAATTTTATATTTGGTTTCCTTGTCCTTCGCATTGCATCATGCACACGTGGTGAGCTGGCGACTGCTCAGCACACTTGGGGTGTGCCGAGTAAACCGTGTCCGAGCGACAGAGTTGTACGGCGTCCAAAATTTTGGATATTGTTATACATTAACAGTGATGGAACTGCCTCCAAGCCTGCGGGCGCTGGCTCTGGCGCACACAAAAAAACGCATTTGGCGCAGAATTTCACAGAATGGCGCACCTCCGCCGTATGTATTCCACTGCGTCCCGCGCAGTACATCGTGTTTGCAATACATACTCTCCACTTTCTAGTGAATATTGGGGTTCAGGACATCTGGGAACAAGTATCGGCATGTACGGTTCAAGTCCTGAATGCTCAATTGCTCGCGCTGTCCTTACGCGCCTACACCCTGCGACAGCGCGCGATGTTACGCAGTAGCGGAAAGCCTGGAGTGATCCATAGTACAGGCGCCGCCAACTCCGGAATCAGCGTCATCAGTTATGCCTATCCACAATTAGTTAAAACGCAGTCGTTTAAAAACAACTCCCATGCAAACGAGCCCATATTCTATCGCAGGCACGTGACGTGTCCAATGCTCGGTAAATTTGCACCACCACCACCTTTCGTCCAGTACGCACACACTTGATGCACTAACAGTGCGCTTTATTGTTGACAACTTCTCTTTGAAGTACAACAACGTACAATTCTTGTATTAAGTTAACATAGAAAACATATTGCACGATTCCACGTTAGGGGTGGCGACACACTCCGGAGAACGGGAAAAAGAGGAACGAACAAACAGCGAAAACAGTGACTATACAGGGTGTTCAAAATTAAGCTTTCACGAGCGCTACGCAAACACAGCGATGACAGGAAACCGGATGATAACTTTACGCTACTTGTGTAAGAAACAGGTGCTGCTAATTATGTAGCACCTGTTTCTTACTCAAGCAACAGAAAAAGTAGCACCAGTTTTCTTTTGTTCGCCTATTTATAAAGTGATAGTGAAAGCTTAATTTTGAACACCCTGTATAGTGAGCTACTGGGGGAATATCGGTAGTCCTGTACATTCCTTTGTACAAGAATCGACGACACCAGTATTCGGAGCGAGTATACTTCTCACTTATTGTTGCGTTTTTTCTTGGGGCCTGTGACTTGGCGTCGACTTGGCGTGATTCGGCTTCGTTGTTCAGAGGCATGACGAGAATAGAGAGGGCGCGGGAGCATCGCTCGCGGTTTTTGTTTCATGCATTCGAACCGGGGCATCTTTGTTCGGCGCAGCTGTGGCGCAGAATTAGGGAAAATTGCTTTTTCGGCGCGGGGCTGCGCAGGCAATCCCAAATGGCGCACTTTGGCGCAAATGGCGCAGCAGTTCCATCACTGCATTGACTCTATGGAGTCTGTTGCCATTCCTCGAACGCGTCCAAATATTCGAGCATGTCCGAAAAATCGGTCGGGTATTGTATTCGATTCATATTAGAAAATTTCAATATTTGCATACCTCTAATAACATGTAGTAAGTAAAACTCGATTTTACAGTTCTCATTTCAATCACTCTCCATGTCCTGAGCTGCACAAAGGTGCATTTTCTTATTTAACTCTTGCAACTCTGAGTTACTCTGAGCAGCCAGGGTTAACCATGGTAACAACTCTTCTCTACTCTGCTCCTAAGCAGGGTAAGCTAAGGTTATGACGTCACACACATGGCTTTGTTGTCTGCTATATTCGACAGGTGGCCCCCTTCTGCCTGGTCTTGACCAAGTTTTGAAAGCTTTATGTTTAGAATTAGTTTAGGAAAATGTCCCAGAGCTCCTGTTGTGACCTACCAGGAGATTACTATCCAGATAGAAGATTGGACTAGAACTGTAGAGCACTTTCAAAGCGCGCTTGGTGTGCCCACGTCTGCATTAAATAAGTAAGGCATTTTTTTATTCAACTAGAATAGTAAGTACTATTTTGTAATACTGCAGGCAAGGCTCGCAGCACGTGGTTCCTATTGATAGGGTATGATTATTTGGGAGGGCCTCGATATTCCTGGTTGCAAAATTTGCAAGCAAGTTTGCAAACTTCGCCATGAAGTATGTTTTAATTTGACCTGGCTCTAAGACTGTATTTAATCGTTAACACAGAATCCTACCAGAAGTGTAATGTAGCCACTGATTGTCAGCATGGTTACCGGAGCCTATTTTCCTCTGTGAGCTTTTTCTTCGTCAGAAAATGTCTCCGTCGGTGGCCTTTTGGGAACTGCTGTGTACGGAACAATTCATAGACGCTGTGTGCATCACATAATCTCTTCCTCCATCGCTTACAATTTGCATTTCGCCTTATTTTTACTGATCTTGATGGCGGATATACGATGGCAGTGTTGTCCAAACTGAAGCCATGCACTCATGTGGTCCCGCGGGGTGTGTGCTCCGCGGTCGTCCACGACTGACTGAGAGGACTGAGCCCGTTGATGACATAAGCCTGTTTCAAAGGGATGTGTCCGGCGGCCACGCCCGGTTATTTTTGCGTGGTAACTGCACCCCGGTGCACTGAATACGGTTAAAAGCCGATGAGTCATGAGAACTGTTTCCGACAGAGTACTCGGAATTCATGAAAATAATTTCATAGACCCTTTAACTTAAAGAAATGACAGGACGGCAGTCCAAAACAAGGTCCTGTTGTACCAATGTTGACAACCTAATGCCGTCTGCACCTTAGACGTGCCCCAGAATACCACGCAAAAAATAGTATTTTGGACAAGTGCACAACAAATCATGCATTCTTCACATCACTACCATCTTGGAACTTTGTGCCACCAAGGTGCTTTTAAAATATTAAAAAGTACCGTATCATTTAGGTCTCAGTCAAGATACAGGTGAGGACCGCACTCATCCTTCCTGTGCCACTCACCACATGCCTAAACAGCGCAATGTGCTGCAGAAACTGGTACCCTTCGACTGCCTTCTCAGTGAAGCCTATTTGAACAGCCAGGTCACACAAGCATCTGTTGAAACGAAGATATCCAAAATTAGGCTTAGGGCATGACCCTGACAGCCTACACAGTGGGATAGCCAGATTGAATGGCACTTGGGGTCCCTTCTCTGTCAAACTGCATAATTTTGCGCATATCCTTTCTTGCAATTTTCTTCATTATGTTTAATGCATGTGCATTTCGAAGCAAAATAAGTGAGTGAAAGAAAATGACAGAAAACTGCCTTTCATGCTGACGGATGTCTAATGTGCCTGAGTATGAGTTCATTACTTGCTCACAACCAATATCTGGTTGTGACGGCTTCTAAAATTCCAACACACACCAGAATGAAACAAAAAGGACATAACCTATGTGTGAATCAAGACTTGGAGGAAAGTGCAGGCAGTGGCATGGCAACACTTTTGGACACCTTCCTCTTGCCATCTCTTTCAGGGTAAAACCTATTCCAATATGCACCATCAGTCCTCACTTTGCTACACCACCTAGTTTGCATTCGATAACACGATAATTTCATATCTGATGCATTAGACCATATGAAGAGCAAAGATTGCCCATTCTTCTAACATAAAAGTTATGCGTCATACAGTGTGTGAATGGGAAGAGGAACATGTCAGTTCAGCAACTAAAATAGAAAATAGATAAGTCACAGTAAGTAGTTATGGTAAGGTTTCCACCTTACTGACCACTGCCAAGGTGCCAGGAGGGAAAGCTAGTTTAGGACCGCTTTTTGGACGTGTTAGTGCAACATTCAACTCACTCAGCGCTAAAATTGGACAGGACAAATTGGCGCTTGGTGTGTGTAGCTCGTGTTTTGTCCTGTCCAGTTTTAATGCTTTTAACGTAAGAAAGCTAGGATATCCAAGCCTGAGGGGAGACACAAATGTATCTTTCAGGCTATAGCAGGCTGACCAGAGGGAGCGTACCTTTGTTGACGACGGGCACGGCCGATTCATTGTGTAAACTCTCACAGGCAATATGGTCACAGAAGTGTGTGTACTTCTCCTGTGTTGCTGGATTACATGTGTTGAGAAGGATGCTCAGCCCCTGCACTTCAACAAGTCAAACAAGTGTCTTAGTCATCAAGGAGAAGAGCTACTGATACTATTGTGCATGTCAAGGTAATTACCATTGTTTGTTATTGAAAGCACGTATTACAAAACCTTTTGCTATTCAGGCGCAGAGCAGATATTCATGGCCACTAAATTTTCTGAAATCTACACAACAGAGCTCGCAGCTTACTGCTTCACTTCGTATTATGCCTTAGACTGCCCTTACTTCCTGCCACAATGACGTAAGGGAAGATACAAAGTCACGTGAATTTATGCTTCCGGTCCGAAGTTCTGCTGGACTCTCAAAACGTCAGTGTGTTTTAACGTAAAAATGAGGGGATGTTCAGCGCTTAACTGCACTAATTCTGCGGAAAAAGGACATAAAATTAGGCCTGTGCGAATAGCGATGTTTCAGTTCGAATCGAATAGTAAAGGGCATCGAATCGAATACGAATAAATATCGAATTGAATCGAATACCCGACAAATAACGTAGGGGAACCAACAGACGACATACTTTAATTCAGAAAATACAAATACAACTGTTACTACAGTTCAAGCTGCCCGAATTCTGTCAGTCAGACCTTGTCACCGTGGAGAAAAACCAACTGTTCAACATGTTCAGGCAAGAGGTCACAACGACGGTTTGTGACAGTGGTGCTGCAGGTAGAGAAAAGTCGTTCGCTGTCAACCTGCGTTGCTGATATGGAGAGGTACATTCGGGCTGCACCTGCAAGAAGGGGGTATTTCTGTTTGCCGGTTGTACCCCACCATGATAAAGGATTTTCTTGTCGAGGGAGAAGGGGTGACACCAAGCACTGACACAGCTGGTCATTTATTGGTGCCTCTTGAAGGTACGCACTTTTTTGCGTTGTCAGTTGTTCAAAGATGTCCCACACAGCCGACTTCTCCGTGCCTTCTACATTCTCTTGACGAGCAGGAAATCTTGCAGGTTCCAAAGGGTCACAAAAATCTCTCTCAACAGTTGTGCATGTCAGTGTCTTGATGTAGCTCTTTTCTGTTACAGTTAAGAAACAGATGTCGTTAAACCTCGGGTCAAGTACAGTAGCTAGAACACAAAGAGGAGTTTTCTTGTAACTGGGAATCTTGTTTTTAAGGATAGTTGATAAAAGGACAGTTTAAAGATAGTAGAAGTTCTTTCGAAAGGTGGCACTTTCATTGTCTCCACATGACAGTTCTTTTTCGAGTACACAGTGCAGAAGAGGGATAACTTCTGATTCTTCAAAGATCGAACGCAGTTCACACTCCACGCGCTCTTTAGCTTTCTCAAACATTTCTGGCACGATGGATCTTGAGAAAGTCGTACATGCTGGCACAACGTATTCGGGAACAACGCAGTTCAAAAGACTCCTGAACGCCTGTTCTTCAACAATAGTATAGAGTGCATGCCTTTTACAATGAACGAGGCAACCTTCTCTGTTATCAAACAGCCCCGCGAGGAACTCTGTGCTAGTTTCGGTTTGAAACCACTGAATGACGCAATGTCGTCTTGCGCGTGCAGCTTCTTCACTGCGGGATAAACAGTTGCCGTTTGCGACTTCAAACCTTCAGAGCATTCAAACTCAGCAGGATGTTGTCTTAAATGGTTCAGAAGCGGAGTTGTTGTTGCTGACGGCGTCTTTAAGAAGGCGCCGCACGTTGAGCACTTTGACTCTCCATTACGCCGCACGAACAAACTTCCAAATGAGGCTCCTTCGAGCCCCATCCGATTCATCAGTAGCACGAGCAGTTGCCATTCAAGTCAGCAAGAAACCACCAATCACACTTACGAGTTACAGCATGCGGGCTGACCGGGCACAGACGCAAAGGCAACTTTCAGCAGTTAGGGAACAGACGCGTGCGCTTGTTGCCAGACGCGGCGCGTGTGCAGCAGTTCTCGCGATGGCGATGTGACCATCTCGGAAAACAGCTTTGGCAGTTGTTCCTTTCAGCGATTTCTCCCAAAAAATTTTGTACGTAAATCAAAGGATTGACGTGCGTTTTTCAATTGATGTTACAAAGGCAAACTGATTACGCGTGCACAGCCGTCAACGTGCATTATTAAAAAAAGTATACGAATATCGCTATGCGATTTCGAATCGAAACGAATATACAGTTATTCGACTCGATATTCGAAAATTTCGAATATTCGCACAGGCCTACATAAAATATATCGCGTACTCGCGCCTTTTGAAAAAATGTCATCGTGATGTAAGACAAAATTGAACTAAGGGGTGAGGCACTTGTCACCAAATGCTGTGCATGTGTACTTACCATGATGAATTGTGCATGGCTGTGATAACATTATGAACTCACAATATGAAAATAATTTCACTGAAGTCACAAGTTTGTCTAAACTAAAAGGAAACAACTACATGCATATGATCCACAGGGTGCAGCAGATTGCTACGTAAATTACGGCCTGCACATTTTGTTGTACCATATCTAAAATACTGCTTGTTACCTCTGAAACGTCAACTTGAATGCGTTGTAATGGAACATTTTGCGCAGCAAAAGATCGCGATTTCAAAGCATACGCCAAACGGAACCGAAACATCAACTAAGCGTCATGAAATTTAAACTTTGCCAAAAGGAAAGTGTATGTGAAGTATTTGTTAAAGTAACTTACTCGTTTGGCAGGCAGGTCTTCCCTGGCAAACTCATCTTGATTGTTGTTTAAGCCAGGGTTTATAAACTTTTACTTTGCTCGAATTGAGCGAAACTAATATTTCGGACTGGAAGTCCCAGCATATGTAGCACCACCACTTGAAAACCACCCACTAAAGTGGCATTGCACATGTTTGTGAGGTAAAGCAGCTCAAATGCTTACTAGCAATCAAATGTGAGAACAAAGTTTCCGATTGTATAATTGTTTTTCAAGTGTCAGTTCTTGCTTTAGTATGCCCTTATAATTGGTGAATTCTTCAATTCGCGAAATTCGCAATACTTAAATTCCCGGAACAATAAAGGCGTTACATTATACTAGAGAAACCTACATCTGTACAGTCTAACACAAGAAGAATTGTGCTGCTCACCAGGGGCTTCAGATTAGCAATGTAGTCCTTCCAGCGTGGGTCATCAAACTGCACACCGAACGCTGACTGCATGCTCTGGGTCAAATCAAGCACTTCTACTCTACTTCCAGGATGATACATATGGTCCGGAGGATCATCACCCGATGAGCGTGGTGCTTGTCTGCCTTCATCCTCGGCTGTGCACATTTCGATGGCAGAGTCAGTTCCCTCTGTATATCAAGGTGTAAACGGAAGGATGAGTTTGAGACTCAAGCAGGCTTCCAATTGTAGTTGCCTACCTTCCCCAAAAACATCCACATGTTTGCAAGAGAGGAAAGCATCACCACTCTCCTGAACTGCATGAT
Organism: Ornithodoros turicata; assembly: GCF_037126465.1. Taxonomy (NCBI): domain Eukaryota; kingdom Metazoa; phylum Arthropoda; class Arachnida; order Ixodida; family Argasidae; genus Ornithodoros; species Ornithodoros turicata. The sequence continues at coordinate 45,242,631 of NC_088204.1, forward strand.
CAAAGGTGAGGTCCTGTACAGGATTGTCTTCATCGTCATGGTGGATAGAAGTGCTGCTTGGAGGTTTCAAAAAGAACACTTTTTCTGGTGTTGGATTGGGCCAGGATAGAATGCCCTTTTTATCCACACAACAAAGAGTCTGCAAATAGATAAGGCATGAGTGATGCAGCACAGGTATCACGAGAAAAGATTAGCACTCAGTTCTGTTCAATTTGGTGTCAGGTGGCATTCTGATGAGACATCTAAAGCCACAAGCTTAGTTTTTAGCCAAAATGATTTTGTGACACAACAGGATAGTAGCTTACTGTAACACTCCCAAGAACTTGGAGTAGACTAGAACTGCGCCACAGATGTGCCTCTTGGCCCCACAGCAATGCTGCCGCCAATTTTCGTAGCTGCCCCCAAGCCAGACGCTGTTCAGGCATCCCACTGCTCAGGAACTCATCCATTTCTTCAAAAGGGTCTTCTTTATTACACTGAAAGAAGAAGAGTTGGAGTTATCAAGACAGAAGATTATATGTGTCAAGTTTACATGCAACAAATTTACACATGTGAAGATCAATGTGTTACAGACACACGTATTACAAGAGGGGTCATTTATCATTAGAGCACGGATAAATATGCACTAAAAACTACCAAAATAAGCCTGGAACTATGCACTGAAAGTCTTCAAAATATGCAGTAAAAAATCCTCAATATATGCAATGTTTTTCATTGTTCTTGGTACGAAAGCAATGCACCAAATGCCTATTTTAAAAAAGTGAGTATTTTATTAGGGATAACAGTAAAATAAAGCCACATTCGTTCTGCAGCACACAACAAAGAATACTTGCACCACAGACAAGAATACAACCGCAAGGACTTCATGTCAGTCATAAGTGTATCTACGTTTCCGCTAAAATTTTCTAGCACGTCAAGCGTACATGACAGTTCCTGCACTTCGGTCATAGGGCCTGGGTTTAATTCCACATCACCACACTGCATGAGTAAACACGCTAGATATAGATAGTTTATAGCCGTATCGTGCAGCCACTGCACTTATAGTCAATCTCAAGGGCACATTTCTTCTTTCAAATGTTGTTGTATCAAACCCTGCAAAGCCAGGAACCATCTACACCATTTGGAATAAGCATGAACGGAACATTGTCCTATTACTTACAACTTTATGTGATGTCAGCTCTTGATTAAGCACTCGAAACTGGAAGTCTGAATTATGTGTCACACGGCACAAACTTATTACCACACCTAACTATTACCAAACTAATGCAGCAGTAATAAAAGTCTAGCATAAAATGATGCATAAGGAGCAAAAGTGCTTTGAAGCCACTACAGCATCAAGCAGGAAAGGCTAATATTCATACAGGATGCAGAATTTACTGTGCCCAATGCCCTGTAGCCTACACAGTAGAGTTGATCCAGACCTAGCTTTACTGAAAAGTATCCTACAGGTGTGTTCCCCTGCACACAATTTGCAAGAGCATCCACGAGAGGCGAAAAGCTTCGGGCACAGTCGCAGGCTTAAAAATCTCAATACTGTTACTGCTGCCACGTGTTTTCTCACGCGAACCATTCCCAAGGACGCTACAGTGATGCTAGTCCCATACTACATATGTTTTTACATTTATTGTATAAGTTCCGAGTTCTGACCAGTAGGATACATCACGTGTCAAACAAACACCTCATGTCATCACATACCTGTTACTTTAAAAGTAGAAGCACAGTAAGTAGAAGTACATACGTGTCATGTTAACCTCTCGTGCGATACTACTGTGCTCCTTGATGTATCGGTCCCATATACACGGGCGATCTTTTATGAGAAATTAAGTGTTCTTTTCTTTCCACTTTCTTCTGCCTCTACTTCAATCTGTCTGCCTTCATAGTTGCTTTGGCATCCATCGCGAAATAGCGGAGACAAAAACAGGCATGGGAAACTACAAAATATGCGCTCCTTGGAGAAGAAGGAACTGAAGACACTGCTCTGTGACGTTAGCACTGCGGATATCTCTCAAGCGGAACAAAAAGATACCAGCCTGCTCTCGAGTCTGAACACACACTGAAACATATTTATAGGACACAGGGAAACACAGATGTAGAAAACGTTAACAGCTGCAGTATCCAGATATGATATTCGTGAAGCCTGCACATCTATTGTCCTCCAACCCTACTTTTCCCTCTCATTTATTGCCCGTTGAGAGTCCGTACACAAAGTTCTTGCTTTATAACAATGGATGCTTCTTGAAATGCCCCTTTTTTAGGTCATAGAGCTGCAAGAAACACGAGACTACTGGAAGATTCCTACGCGAGAGAAAAGAAGCGATGGCGTGAAAGTCTGTTCCGCGCATGCAGTAGCGACAGCGGCTTTCTCGCATGCTCATGGCTTGGTTGTCGCCATCACTTTCGCTCACATGGGGATCATCCAACGAGAAGCCGAGGCGAGATAGAATTGGCGCTATCGCTGACGCTCTCGCAAATCGCGTGCTTGGGAACGCGCTTTAACAGCTCAATCAGACATTTCTTTAATTATGACTTTATGAGTATTAATGCTAAATTTGATGAAGTGAAGGCAACACAATGGTAACGATTTGTAGACTGTATTCATTAGTACATAAATGCTGCATAGAATGATGCCATATTAAACAGCATCAAGTTTAATTCAATATGTGTGACCTCCCCACTGTATGAACGGCATCCCCCTTCCCCAAGAAAAAAAACACATTACATTAACACACTACATTAACATTACACTCATTACCAAGAAACAGTAGAATGCAACGTTACCGGAAGCGCCTTGGAAAAGCGGACTTGGAGTAGAAGCCTTGCTGTGCCCAGAGCACTCAGGGTCAGCCACATCAGTGGCAATGCTAAGGGCAAGAGTGGTAACACAGCAAGGGCAGGCTGCAGGATGATACCTGTTGCACTGCAACCCAGGTACCGCCACTCAACCAGCTTGAGTACCAGGACTAGTATCTGGAAAAAAAAGTGATCTCTAGAGGTAAGCATGGTATATCCGAATTTAACCGTGGATATCACCATAGTTTTCCGATTTGCCTATAGCAATTCAGTGTCACTGCAGGTTGTGGGTAAAATGCGGGTGTACAGCTTGGGACAAAAGTTTACGGAACACCGGGTTGTCGCATTTCTCCATTGGAGCGACACCCTAGCAGCAGTCAAGAACGGACACACATACTGAGAGATGGAAAGCACAGCCAGTCACCCGTTTCTTATTCGGTCTCTTCCTGAAAGCCAGCAGGGGCCCGCTCCGATGAAGATATACGCCAGTGCCGTGTTCCGTAAACTTTTGTCCCAAGCTGTACCCGCAGTGGCATGCGCAGGTAGTGCGGGCAAACATGTGTTATCCGCTAAACTAACCTTTTGCTCCCTAACGTATTCATTAATTTTGGCATCTTCCCGTTTTCATCGTTAAAAACACTTGAAAAAATAAACTTTTTTTTCACATATCCCATGGTCACTTGACCTTTCACAGCAGCATCTGTAGCTTTCACTTAAATAGCTGACAAATTCAACATCGAACATTAAGCGAAACAACAGCACGCGCTTGTAGAAATTCCTCTCATTCCTTTCAAATCAATACTATCCTGCAACACACGAGCTGATCATCTTACAATATGGTAGTCAGACTGCACTAGCTGTTGTCATGTCAGACATTTTCCAATGCGCTCTGTAAAAACATAACTTCATCGCATGACAAGCTCAGAAGTCTAAACTAACCATCATTCAGAAGGATATTGTTCTCTTTTCTGATTCATTTCACTGTCTTGCTATTTTCGAGTAGAAGCTCTGAAGGTTTTGTTGAAGGTTTCATTGAAGCAGATTAGATAACAAAATCATAACAGATTTCAGATAACAAAACCAGCTACTAGCAACCACCACACTGAACTGGTTGATCACGTGTTAAAACCGGTCACTCTTTCATTAACAATGTAACAACCTTGGCTTTTGAACACAGATGGGGGGGGTGAGAAAATTCCTCGAATCATGGCATATTCATAGGGCCCTCAGTTTTCGGGTAAAACCCAATAAAGCCCGTTTTTACACCCCGATTTACATCAAAATAATTCGGGTTTAACCCGATAAAACCCGTAAACCGGGCCTGCGAAAGTGCAAACCAAGGACTTGATCCGCACACGCGCAAACTACGGCAATCGCGCGACCGCTCCCGAGTTACGCCCGACCGTGCCGCGTCTTGCTGGTGAAGTAAACAAAACACGCCGGGTTTGGATTTGTGGACGCTTGCATGCAGGCCCGATTTCTAGCGTGAAAAATGTTCCTTTGGTAGGCGTCACCATTTGAAAGTTGGCTTCACCTAACACTTCCGTGTATCGCGGTCAAGCCCACTTCAACGAACGCTTAGTGTTGCTTTAAGTGTACGGTTGTAGAAAATTAGAGGAACTTTTCGATTCATTATTTGTGTTATGAGAAAGCCATCTTGAACCTTTGACATCATACACTTTGTTTAGTGATATATTAGGTTAGATTAGTGCGGCTGTGGCAGCTTGCCTCGCACTCCCAACTTCATTATCGAAGCGGCCATGGCCCTATTAATCTAACCTATAACTTCACTAAACTGACCTAAAACATCATCAACTTGGTAAGTTTAGTGATAAGTTAGATTAATGGGGCCCTTGTCCCTCAAAATCCGTTTCAATAATGAGGTGAATAAGGTGAATGAGGTGATTCCGCCTTGCAGAATGGCAACGCCAACCAAAGTAATACCCTGGTTTCGTACCAAAAATGCCCTGTGTTTTTCACGCCCGAAGAAATGTAGTCTGCATCATGAAAGCTTGTGTCAATAAGTAAGTTGAAAACTTCAGTGTTGGATTTTTGTACTGTTAGTGCATTCCGTGGACGTGGACGAGACCCTTTCTTGTGCTGTTACCAAAAATAGCAAAGGAATCAGGAAAAATCACGCTAAACAGCGAAGAAAAAAGAGTTAAGCAACGCTTGGCGTTCCTTGAAGTGGGTTTGCCCGCAATACACGGAAGTGTTAGGTGAAGCCAACTTTCAAATCTTGTAGGGAGTATCTTGTATCAGCAAAGTATGCGGAGTAGTAAAGAGGATGCAGCAACAGCCAACAATATCCGAGGCATACCAACGCGAGCGCGAGCATGCTCTCAACGCTCATCGATGGATGATGCTTTACTGAACATGGAACTTATTCGTTTTATAAACAGGGGCCAGTGCAAGCCTTAGTGGTTATACAGTGAATTATCTACCAGTCTTTTAATAAATATTCTTTCACTTAATTTCAACACTCCACAGACCGACCACTGTGGCGTCGCTCATGATCTCAGTTGTCTCGCGACGTAAACCCCCAATTATTAATTAATTAATTTCAACATATAAAAGTATCTTTTTTTTTTTCACCCGAAAATACATCACTTCTCAGTATATCACCCGATTTTACCCTGTTTTGCAGGTCCTGATTTTCAACCTGATATTTACCCCCCCCCCCCCCCCCCCCCGATTTTCACAAAAAATAAAACCCGAAAACTGTGGGCACTACATATTCATGGTGACATAAATGCATGTAACAGTCACAGGGGGACCTTACCAATTTGTTACAAAGGTTTAAAAGGATTCCCATTTTAGATTGTGCTTCATTCCCCCGTGCCGATCATGATGCCCGTATAGGCGTCAAAATATTCACACCTTTGTTTGTTTTGTGATTGTTATGCAAGCCAGTGTGTTTTCTTTGTTCTATGAAGTAACATGTCCCCTGGCATCTGGTCTATTTTCATCACCATTTGTACCAAACCAGTACAGTTAGTTTGATTAACTGAGTCAGATTTCTCCCCGAATTAAGCATACTGCAAGTTTTTCTATCCGAATCTGCATGAATTTAGAACACATGTTTATTTACCAGATTTCTACCCCCTGAATTTAGAAAAAAATATTTCCCGAAAACTTCAGGCTCTATGTATTTTCTATTAGAATGTCCTCCAACAGCATACCAGTAATGGTGGAATGGCCCGCTTCTCCAAGTAGTGGCTGTGTACTAGACGGTGCTCCTTGTCAAACACAGTCACTGGACGTTCGAGGGCATTGTGTAAACACAGCCTGAAGGATAGACAAAGGTGAAAATTCCATCAAAAGACACAACATCAATGACTACCTCATATACTTGAGAAAGGGTGCTTCGAGCATTAAGAAGTCCCTGGGCTCCACCGGCCGTCTCAACCGAGCCTTCGCAAAAGTTGTGGAAGAGTGTGTTGTTTCTGGGATGTATGTATCGCCTTCCTCCAGAACCAGCTCTGTCTCTGCATCCTGAGGAATGGCACCAATAGGCTGCTTATACTAGGAAGCATTCCATACAGCTCTCTCCCCTTTTCAATACAAAGTTAGTTTTCTAACTGTAACACAATTGCATGATTCATGTAGCTTCTTATGCACTGGAAAAGAGGAACACTGTAGATAAATACCACAGCAGGTCTGCAAGAAGTATGCCCACAGTTCCTTAATTAGCTAAAATTTCCATGTGCTGTAGTGTGTACTGCAGCCCCTACATAAGGCATAACTTGACGAAAAAATGCTGCTTTATTGATGGTATAGCTCCAGTGCCAGTTTTCCTTGTAGGAAGGCAACAACATGCACTAGAACCAAACACCACTGGAACAAACACCCTTTTTATCAAACTTTTTCATGGTTGGGCTCTCATAGGGCTATGCATATTTTGAACATTTATAACTAATTCCTTTACAACAGCATAACTTTCCTGTCTGCACTGCTAAATTCGTAGCATACACATGCAGAATGGTGAACAATGGGCCATGCAATATCACCCTGTCCTTCCTCCATAGGGGAAGTCTGCACAATTGTGTGCTGCCTGTTCTAGCAAAGAAAAAACGATGGGGAGCTACGCCTGTTTTCAAGGTCACGACCATCTCTATAATACATTATACAGTATTATAGAGATGGTTGTGTTCAAGGTAATGCAGAAAAATTAGCGAAGGAAATAAACTTAGGACATGGTGCTCCATATAGTCAACGCTATTCATCTTCATGTGTCACTGGCTTTCTGCATTGTTTTTCTTTCTAAAATGAACTCAGTTAAGGTTGTAAGCAAACAGCTATAAGTGGTTGAGTGCTAGAATGCATCACTGGGTGGAGTTTCATGTGCGGCTATTCATTGGGACATAGATTGTGCATGGCTTTCATATATGTATGAGTTCAGACTGCCGAAACACCTACAGGGACACTGGCAACACAAATCAGTGAATTCGTGAAGCACTATACCCTCCAAGGTTGTCCGGGGGAAGTTGAACAAAAAATGTGTATTTGATGTAGACGAGCCTTTATTTCTCGGACATGTGTAAGGCCCCGGGTTTAATGGCTGTGGGACGCTTACTGGTGGCCACTTATAGACGCTCAAGTGGAAGCAATTGTTCGCTCTTGTGAAATTTGTCAATCTGTCGACAAATTGGCAAAGGCTGCGCGAGCTTCATTATGCCAAGGGCCATTACCGAAAGCACGCTAGGAAAAGATTGGGATGGACGTTGTGGGACCCATAGACAGTGAGCCAGCTTCATGACATTTTGCAGTTACTCTTATTGACTTTCTTCACCAGATGGCCTGAGGTGCGTTTTGCGAACACTGCCACTACAAAACAGTAATATCGTTACTAGAAAGTGTTTTTAGCTGTGAGGGTTATCCATGTGAATTGTTTTGGACAATGGACCACAATTCCGGTCTGCTGAGTTTGAACAGTTTTTGTCTCAACGTGGAATAGGACAGAAGTTTTCAACAGTGTACTATCCCAAAGGAAATGGTCTTGTGGAACGGCTAAATGGAACATTTAACAAAGTGATTCAGATAGCATTGCTGCAACGGGCATAGATAAAAACAGCAGCATTAGGATACTTGTGGGCAGATCGTTCTACACTACAAGGAACAACAGGAGTAGCACCATCAGTCTCGCTGCATGGACAAAATATACGGACGGGCATTCATGCTGTAGGAATGATGCTGCCAAGGTGTTCACCCAACGTTGCCAAGGAAGCAAGGTGTACTGCGTCTGAGAAACAGCAATACCAGAAAGCTTACACAGACAAGAAAAGAGGGGCCAAGGTGAGGAACTTTGAGCCTGGACAATACGTAAGCGCTAAATTGCCACATCATGTACCAAAAAGACGATGCGGGTTCACGAAACTGCTAAAGGTGATAGAGAAGAGAGGGTATGGATCATACCTTCCCAAAGATGGCAAGATATAGAATCAGTCTCTGTTTTCACTAGTTACATGAGATTTAACATCACTGTCTTCACACAAGCCCTACATGAGATGGAACACCAGGGATCTGCTGAACTCTACGTCTGCTCAACTAAGAACATCATGTGCAAGAATGTCTTCAGCGCTGAGGGAAAGGAAGAAGACTACGGGTCAGACAGATCAGAATACGTACGTGCGACAGATACACTCCAGAGCAAGATCAACGTGTCGTTCAAACAGGAACGTTACCATCACTACAGCCACCGCTGAGACGGAGTGCACATTTGAGACATGAACGTGTAAGATTTAAGGATTACCATGGCCTTTGATTTTGTACTTTAGTGATATTGATGCTATAAGTGATCATTAATGTGTAACGTTTCACCATAACGTTTAGTAGCTGAGTGTTTCGAGAGTGCTCAGTATAGGTGTGAATGTAGTTTAGCATGTGGCAAATGATTAACTGGGGGTGTGCGAATCCGAATATTTTAAGTCAAATCTAATATCGAATCGAATGGAGGAAAAAATTCAGAATACCGAATCGAATATCGAATATTCGTGCAAAATTTACAATATGCGACTTTCGCACTAAAAGTTTCCATTTTGTAGCCCATGGCTTTAGTGTAATTTTTCTGGCATTAACTGTCACAAGAGAGACATGCAATTCTTCTGCTAAAAGCCCCTACTCTTTAATTTTACATGAGACTGCTTCCTGCTTTTCAGGTGAGCCCATGCTTACTGGAGTGATTCCCTTCATTTCAAAATTTTATGTCAGGCAGTAGCATGTTATACGGATGGGGCTGTAATTGTTTCAGACAACCACAGGCCATTTGTGAAACAAACGAGTTGGCATCCTGCCTCAGCTTTGCCATGAACACCCTGTAGTTTCTTTGCACTCGCCCTAGGAAGTTCGACTACTGAAATTTTAGACGTAAAGGACATCTTTAGGACACCCTTCTTGTTCGTGGGTTGTAGTCATTATTCAAGAGCCCTAACTTTTTAAAGGCAACCTCACAGACATCAAATCGAAGTTCCTCGTCGGCACCAGTAAACTGCATGTGGGAGTGGCGCCACCCCTTTCACAGGCGATGTCTACAAAACTAACTTTGGATAACGTTATCTTAAACTAAACACTGTCCCGCCTGTGTTGGTCCTGCAGCAAGGGCAATTTCGTAAAGCAGGCTTTCGAGTTGTGTCGTTCATATTCGTGGAATAGTCGAATATTCGAAAGATCGAATAATGGATATTCGATTCGCGAATCGAATTCGAGACTCGAATATTCGCACACCCCTACTATCTGAGAGGAGCATTTCAAATGCAATTTTGTACGTATTAACGAGGGGGGAAAATGTAGTATCCACAGTAACATCAACATCAGCATCTGTATAACATAGGGATGGGCCACCCAAATCCACGAATCTTAGGCAGCGATTCAAGACTCGGCAATCTGAATCCCAGAGCCCAAAACAGCGAATCGAATCTTTCGAATCCGCCAACAACGGTTGTTTGTTTCCTTATTAAATTTGTGCCTACGTAGTCTGCCGAAAGCCTGATTGATTGGCTGGCGAGCGCCAGGGCCTACCAAAACCACAGCATAAAGCTCTGACATTACAAGTTTAAAAGTAACACAGTTTTGCTTTTGATTGTTTCTTAGTTTTATGGAAGGAATTCACACTCGAGAGTTTATGTATCTCTTGCAGTCAACGAACAACATGTCAAATAAATTACACTTAGGAAATAGTATATGGGTATGTTTTTTTCATGAAACTGAACTATTATTTAAATTGTTTTTCATTAAACCAAGATATCAAATTCTGCTTCAAAAACACTGTTCAGTAGAAGTGTTTTTTTTTTCTGACTTTCTAAACTCTCTTATTCTTTTTGTTTTTAAGGAAAGGATTCGAAAGATTCGAGATTCAAGATGCGTGGATTAGGATTCAGGAAATTCTGGATTCGTTCCATCTCTAGTATAAAACACTGTGTCAACTAAATAAACTGTGTCAACTAATAAAGAGGGTGATTCTTACACCTCCCTGCCTGAGCTACAGTAACTTGGCTATGACAGAATTGATACATACAACATCATTACACCATTTCGGTAGCATGCAATGATGAGCAGGAAAAAGTATAGTCCCGATTTCGGTTCGGGCAGAATTCGGTTAGTTTTCCGTGCCATGTGGTTCAGCTGTTAGAGCTTTCTACAGATATGTCATTATAAATTTCACTACGATCCATTTGTCACAAAAGAAAAAAGTAATATATCTCACTTTCAGTAATAGTATTGCTGCTGATATGTATGTATTCTCTGGTAACATAGGCTTGTCAGAAGCCTCGCTACAAGTACAAATGATGTGTTTATACACACTGAAATATGCTGCAGATGTTAAGCTTGTGCACTGTAGAGACATCCTCAGTTGGTTTCTCACAAAAGGATTACAATCTCATTACAGGTAACAGGATCTATGGGATAATGCGACGGAAGCAGGACGCAGATGCATCCTATTGTATTTCTTTGGTGGTATTGCAGCTTCCATCATGTTCACATTTATGGAAGCTTGTACAGAGTGAAATCATTGCAAGTCCTGTGTAATAAAATTACTTTTACAACATTTTTCTCTTTCTTTTTTTTTTAGTCTTCTGAATTTTAGTACAAAGGAGCTTGACTGTACAACTGTCAATCAACTTCACCCCACCTCACCTGTGTCCAGAAATTCACTTTGTTTTATTCTTTGAACACTGTATGCACCATGAAACATCTGATATTGCAGGGCGTTTCATATGCTCGGACAATCAACCCTATTAAGTTTAGGTTTTCTTCAAGGAAGAAAAATGTCATATGCCACCTTGATTGATATGAAACCGAAGAAGATGATGAAGGCACTGCTCCTCGCATTGCATATGCGTGTGTGTGGGACTGAATAAAATGCTGACATGGGCCTTTGGACAAGCTGTGTGCAGTCGTGTGTACTGTCTATTTTTGGGCGGCTTTCAGATCACTTACCCTGGTGATTAGGGAGCAACGGCCAGGTACTTGGTGACCAGGTCTCACTGTGATCACATCTCCATTTACTAGCAACGGAACGGGGAGGTTAACACGTCGAGAGTCTCTTCGAGTCCACTGAAGACTAATGCAGGGAGACTGTGGCTGGTGCAGTCCCGTGGATGGTCCTGTGTGGCCCCAGTGGAACCCACTTTCATGTTGATGAATACAGTCTGCAAACAATGTGTGCTGTCATGTACTGCTTCTTATTCTTGTCATACGTCTTTGCCATGACACACCAGGTGTTGAGTTCACAAAAACAAATTACAGAAAGATATTTGGGCGACATGTCAAAATTACACAAAAACAAATGTATTTCTATTTCATGTGACAAAAGTTGACACGCAGCAGCTCACATCCAGTTTTACAGGTAAGTGGTGTATGGGACATCATGCAGGTCAAACTCATGTGACACAGTGTTTGTGTGGGCCTTAGTGATGCAGAACTATCAATAAACTATCGATACTATCGATAGTTTTACAATAATCAACTCGATAGTACTGTTCTTTTGTTTTTCCTTACTATGGATAGCTAGATCTGGTTCTCATTATTGATGGTTTCGTTCCAGTCTTCGTTTCCATACTAGCACAGTGACAATGAAAACAGAATCACGTGTGACACAAGTGCTTTCCATTTAGCTGCTGTAATGTATGGATGATGCACTGCAAGCAGCGAAAGAAGATGCTCGTCATAATCATCACACTCATGAGACTGCAATGCCGCAATCAATACAGTTCAGAGGGTATCATGTGATCTTGTGGTTGGTTTACGGGGCATCAAAAGCTCTAGGTCAGCGTCGGAGGGAAAGCTGGAGTTGTATGGTAAAACTTGTAGGAAGGAGGCATTTTCTTTTTCTACTTTTATCTGCTACCCGATAGTATACCATCAATAGTGCTATCGATAGCGCTATCAACACTCGACTATTGATAGTACTATCATAGGGGGCAAGGGGGGCTCTTGCTCTCCCCCTTCACTGGCTTCCAGAAACGTAAGGTTTCGGAGCCAAGACAATGTAGTTGCCAGTGATGGCCAGTAGTTAACTACATGTAGTTAAACTACTAGTTAAACTATCTGATTGTAGTTAAAAAGTAGTTATCAACTACTTGCAGAAATGTAGTGGCAACTACTAGTTAAACTACTATTTTAAGTAGTTAACTACAGTAGTTAAGTTATTGAAGGCGTCAACTACTTCCGATTTTGCCGCAAACTTTACGGCACGATTGTGCTTCCGACTTTTGCCTTGAGCTACTCGTTTGTTGAGAACGGAGGTGCAGAGCAACTATGTGGGGCATGTGTACTAAATCTTCGCTTTTAATTAGAGGTGTGCGAATATTGAAATTTTTGAATACGAATCGAATACGAATATCGACAAAATTGTCCTTCGAATATCGAATATCACGTCACAGGATAACGGCTTCTAAGAGTTAATTAAGTTAATTAAGCCCCGGAAAAAAGCATCGTCACAGTAGTGTTCTGCTGATGATAGGAAAATGTCCCAAGTGCTAATGAGGAATATGTATTAATGTATTGGCTTAGCATAGAGCATACATGCTTATATGCACATGTACAGGAAAATTATTTTTACAGTGAAACAGTGTATGTTCTCATGAGGCAAGCTGAAAACTGCAAGCAAAATCTTTCATTTCAAAAATCTTTCTCGCGAAATCTTTCTCTCAGAAATCTGCGCGCGGGCCTCAAACTTCGTCGCGCCGGCGGCGACGCGCGTGAGTCGCGAGCAAAATCGATCTATGAAGGTCGGGCTTTAGGCTATATATGCGTCTTGCTATCATCTGTAACAACAGTTCGCGCAGTTTCAAATGACTGCAGCATTACGGTCATCCTAGTTGGCGCTTTCATACGGTCGCACAGCGCCGGAGTTGGAGAAACTATGTCGAAATATCAACACGTCGCACTCCTCGATTATCGCCGTCATCGAACGCGACCATGATTCTATCATATATCGCTGATAACCACAAATCGAAACCGAAAAAGACGCATTCGAGACGCAGGTTTTGGCTGTGCATCCAATGGGACGCTGAACAGCGGTGTTCAGCTCACTGACAACAAAATTTCGATATTTAACCGTAATTTCACCGAACTGTAGGCCTCACACGAATGTTCAGAGTTCGCTAGCAATCCACTAAAGCCACGACAATGCTGACGATGTATCAAACGTACCGCGGTCTCGATTTTCGCTGGGGCGGACTCTAAAATGGCGGCCGCACACAACTGCGTACTAGTTTCGGTTTCGGTTACCGAACGTATAGCAACGCATTCGCGAACGAGCGTACCTCGGAAACTCCGCGCGTAGCTTTGCAGCTGTTCTACTATGCATGTTCGCCGCCGCAACGTACAAATTCCAGTGCCCAGCCCGCAACAGCTTCGGAATAAGCTGCTGTGATATGCGAAAAGAAATCGAATATTCGAAAACTTCGAATATTAAATGTTCAAATACGAATACGAATCGAATATCGCAAATATTCGATTCGTATTCAAAATTTCGATTATTGGCACACCTCTACTTTTAATGCTTGTCGACTGAAGTCTCATATGCTGTGGAATAATTCTGTAACTTAGTTTATCGCGTAGGCATAGACAGAATCCCGCCGCAAGCTTTGTATTTGACGATCGCAGCAATGACTTGAGCAAAAGTTTATTATCGCTTGTGATTCATATTTAGGTGCCCAAGAACACTACAAGGGATTGGTGATGGTGGACAACGTTAAGTAGTTATAGATGTAGTTAAACTACATTGCAGTAGTTAAAAAAGTAGTTTTAACTACTCCCCTGAAAAGTAGTTAGTAGTTATAGTTAAACTACTGTAGAAGTAGTTAGTGGCCATCACTGGTAGTTGCTGGCGCAGTTAATGCACCACCATCCCAAACATTCTGCGCCCCCCCCCCCCCCCCCAAAAGCGAGGCTTCTGACAAGGCTATGTTACCAGAGAATACATACATAGCAGCAGCAGTGCTATTACTGAAAGTGAGATATTTTACTTTTTTTTTCTTTTGTGACAAATGGATCATAGTGAAATTTATAATGACATGTCTGTAGAAAGCTCTAACAGTTGAACCACATTGCACAGAAAACTAACCGAATTCTGCCCAAATTGGGCGCATGAGTACTATCAATATTCTATCAATGTGTCAACTATTGATAGTGCTATCAATAGTTTTCTTACTATCGATAGTTCGATTCTCATACGACTATCGATAGTATCGGTAGTACTATAGAGAGTTTTGCATCACTAGTGGACCTTCCATATCTCGGAAAACTCACTCATGCTCGATGTGGCGAATGAACTGAGCCTTAGTGAGTAAACAGAGAGCTGATGTGAGAAGTAACAAAAAACTCGGGATTGCTGCGAGCACTACGCAGATCAGCAGAACGAGTACCATCCTAACCATCATAATAGCCCCTTAAAGGCGTACAGAAGTCCATCCAAAATATCTTGAGCTTAAGACATCTGATGAATGTATATGCAATAATTTGACAAAGAGCACAAAAGGTTTCGATGCATGTAAATTTTTTTGCCAGGGAAAAAAAAAAAAAAAGTACCCAGACACAGCCGCGCTCGTTCACTCTCGACTTCCCACACGGGGTGTGCCACAAGGAGAAGAGGGACGACTTATGACGTCATAATTTCTGCGCACTCAGTTGAGGTCAGCGCCTGCCTTTTTCTTTTTGCGCGTGAGGGCTTTCCTCTTTTGTAGTCAGTAAATCTGTTCCCTCAGGGGGATTAGGAATTGAAACGGTGGGCATGGAGGATTTCACTGTTACGCGGGAGTTTCCCTGTGGGCAATGCTTCTTCAGAGCCCTGAACACCTGACTAACAGACGATACTCTGAACCAATCAGTTTCAATCAGATAATTTCTTTGGGGTGAATTACTTCTCATGGTGCTTTTTACTGGCATACTTAACCATTTTGTAGAAAGAAAACAGGGTGTTAAAAATGACTTCTGTGCTACTCTAGGTCCTTCATATTCGCAGCGGTTCCAATGGAAGCATAAGACCATGGGCAAGGGGTAATCTCATGGCCAAAACGGCTACACCTGCTACACATATGAACATGGCATCTCGGTGAATATGTCATAACTGCATACTTGGCAAAAGTTGCACTCATGAGCATGCTCACTCGTGCCCAATGTGACGAATGAGCTGAGCATGAGGCAGCAAACAGATGGACCAAAGGTTGGTCGCGTGCGTGCGTGTGTGTGTATGAATCAATTAGCAAATAAATAAATAAATAAATGTAGTCTGGTTCCCCTTAAACAATAAAATTGGAAATGCAAGCTAAAAAAGCTCTAGATGCCCGATTACACTGAAGTTTTTCAATTCGAAGATGCTGAAGTACTGAGAAACTGCTTTAGGCTGATAGGAACATGTTATTCTATAAAGAAAAACTTTCCTCAATGCATTCACTTGACTGAGAAAAACCTCTGGGCCAGTGCTAGGCCTAGCTGGTATCAGCTTCGACCAATTAGCAGGCTAGTAAGTCGCTGCTACAGCTCCCTCTCACGTTTAAATTTGGTCAAACGCTGGTGACCTTCGTTCCCTTCGAGTTTCGTTTTCTCGTGATGTGTGCAATCCCCATGCACTGCACGCGAAGTAGTTGCGTACTCCGCACTTTGGTGCAACTTTGGCACAACTGCTGCAAAAACACCCTGTACGGTGCAGGATGGCGCAGCACCACGAGACTGGCACAGTTTGGTGCAAATGGCACAGCACTTCCACCACTGAATCAGGTTTACGTTTGTGTCATCAGGAAGGTAACTTCTCGAAAACAATGACTGGAAAAATACATACAATGATCACAGGGCCTCTCTGACCCAGGTCATGCGTTCCACGAGCAACATGCAAGCACACACTGATAGCAGTGCCTGACCAAAGATTGATAACTTATGTATTCTGACGCCAACATATGTGATAGTTTATGCTCACTTGCTGGTAACTGTAACGCTGACATTACTGTACTTCCTGAAACGTGGCTAAATGCTAACATACTTGACAGTGAAATTCTTCTAAATTTCATTTGCTTCAGTCATGATCTTGTGGGTCGTAAAGGTGGTTGTAGGCATCTTGCTTTAATGATAGCCTTCCATTAACTGCACATGCTCCTTCTGATCGAGAAATTGTTTGGCCAACTTTTACTTATCCAAGTTTTAACCAGTTGCTTAGTGTATGTCATCGCCTTCCAACTTCCTGCAGACTGGCTGGGTACATACTAGGTATCAACCTGAAGCATATGACTTCGGTGAATTATATTTCCAACTTTGATCGACTTATCAAAGAACCTACGAGAATGTCAAGATCTTCTTCCAATACCTTTTATACAATTTTGCCGAATGAACCTGACATTATGTATATCATCATTCTGCTGTTTTGCTGCCCAAGGGATCCGAAGTTCTTAACATTTCCCATAGTAGTAATACCGCCATGAGCCAGAACACTGAAGAAAGTGATTAAAGGGATGGCACCAGGTCATCCCAGGTTACACCAGATAAACGTAAAAATCGGTGTTTTGCATTGATGTGAACATCCATTGAAAGTTTCACAGTGAGGAGGATAATAGACACGGAGAAAATGGGCACCGCAGATACAGAAACTCATGCGTCTCCGACATCACAGACCTCACCGCTGCCAGTGAGGCAGTGGCCGAGAAGTCACATGTTTACGGCAGCCAATGGGAATGGACATAACCCTGAAGTCTGTGACATCTGCGCTTCGCTTGGGAATGCGTTCCAGTGCTTGTAGCTTGTATCTCGCTAAGGACAACACGTAGAAGTATAATTCTTTTTTCCTCT
Organism: Ornithodoros turicata; assembly: GCF_037126465.1. Lineage (NCBI taxonomy): Eukaryota > Metazoa > Arthropoda > Arachnida > Ixodida > Argasidae > Ornithodoros > Ornithodoros turicata. Next base: position 45,259,701 of record NC_088204.1, read on the forward strand.
GTTTTCTGGTGCGCAATACAATGTGTCCATGATGTAATGAACCACATGTATGAAAGTGTCTCAACCCCTGTAAAAATCATAGAGTGGCAGATTTCAATTCCATTATTAAAAAACTTGCTTCTTACTTTGAAGTATGTGCAAGAAGTTTTGCAGCTAGATTGGCTAACGGGACACCTGTTCAACCAAACAGCTCACCGTCCTTTTAAGTACGTAATACAGGGTGTCCAGGCTAATGTGCACTGGGGTCTAAAAAACAAATACAGTCGAGCCCGTTTATAACGATACTGACGGGAACGCGAAATCTGATTGTTATATCAAAGTACCGTTAAAAACAAGCTCTCGAGAAATTGCCGCTAAACGAAGTAGAACGCCCCTGAACATGCACGTTTGTTGATAACATAACCGCCGATATCGCGTGAGGCGCCGCACCTTTTCAGATCGAGGACCTCGTCCATTGCTCGTCATCCGATGCCGTAGTCATCACCGTTCTCACGATCGGGACTGTGTTGTCCATCAGAATGCGCCTCCGTCACGGGTAATCCGTCGACGCGTGTTTGGTTGGCGACACGGAACTGTCTGCCAATACACGTTTTCGAAGCAGCGGTACTTCACAATGCGGTTTTGCACCAGTCCGAAACCCGCAGAGCGCATGCAACTTCAGGTCGAGCCACGCGTCTTTCCTCGTCAAAAACCGGCCGGAACTGCGGACGCAGCAAAGCAATGCAGCAAAACAAGAAAAAAAGCTTGAAGACGAGAGAACGATGTGGAGAGGGAACAACGTTCTCTACTTCGCGCGAGCCCCTTCCGCCCTTTCGAAGTCGCGTGCCTTGCAACGCATGCATCTAATCCCCGGTAGGCATGTGCGGATAAACGCACTGCGTTCTCACTTGAGCGCGCACGAAGGCGAAGGCTCGTGAAAATGCCCATGTAATTTGTTTTCAGTGAAATGGTGCAATCTTGCATTCTATTTTTAACTCGTTTTACCAGCCGCTGGGAGAATTCCGATCGCTATATGCGAGCAAGCGCTTTCGCGGCGATCGTTATATCGATGTTTTGTTTACATGTAGTTCAATGGGAGAGCTGACGGGAACCAGCAATTCGATCGCAATATTGGAGTTATCGTTCTATCGAAGATCGTAATAAACGGGCTCGACTGTATAGGCATAGGCAAATGAAAACTGCAGAATACTGTGTGGAATGTTCTAATCTCCAGAATTTTTTCACGGTGACTGATTGATTTCTTTGGCAGAATTAACTAGTTAACTTTTTAATTGTTTGTCATAGGGTTGAGAGGTGAATTAGAAAGTTGTAAAGCGTGTCAAAAAATAACCATCGCAAACGTTTCCTATGGAGCGTACGCCTTGTGGGGATTTTTTTTCCTGGCCTTGAAAAACTCAATGAGTGGAGAACGTGGCACGAGGCGAGCGCAACAACGCGTGCAGTGGTAGTAGCCCATTTAACGACAGAATCTTTTACAATCTTCAGATGATAGCTGGAAAGTGGGAGTAACGGCTTTTTGCTTCTTTGCTGATGAGATCAGCAGATGCCTGTTTGGGACAACTGGAGTGAAAGTTCAAGGGAATTGCAGCTCATCATTGTCGGGAAGCTCCTGAATGAACTGCAAGCCCTGGCTGTGTTGCTTAAAGGTGGATACTTTTTTTCCTTTTTTTGGATCTGCGGTGGATAACAAGGTAGTCGTCAATGTAACAAAAGACATCAATTAAGGTGTGTCGTTTAGGGAACCTGCATGGCTGTCAGCAATAGCACAATCAAGAAAAAATAGGTAGAGCAAAATTTACCTACTCTTTTACTTATTTACTTTTTACATAAAAGATCCTGTCGTTAAATCGGCTCTTAAAGCTGCTCTCAATAAGTCATATGTTGATCTCTGCTACAGAAGCCGTAAGTCAGTGTTTCCCAAACTTTTGGTGGTGACGGACCCCCGGAAGCGATGAGAACCAATTCACGCCCCCCCCCCAAAACACACACACACACACACACACCGTCACAGCCAGTGCATAACCAGCAACCTCGTCAGCTGCTGCGTGCTTTCGATACAGCTTCAGAAACGATTCCGGACTGGTTTCTTCTTCTTGTTTGTATGTGTATGACGCGGACAAACGTGCATTGCAGGACTTTTCTATCAGAAATTAGAAGCTAGCCGTTGAAGCATGCTTGTAGCAATTTTGGAAGTTCTGGGTGTTTGGAAATCGGGCAGCATGTACGAGCGCGTGTTTGTGGGGACGAAAATCTTAACTGAAATGTGAGAGACGGTCGCGGACCCCCACGGACACTCTCGCGGACCCCCAGGGGTCTGCGAACCACACTTTGGGAAACACTGCCCTAAGTTACAGGTTGAAAGATTGTATTCAGCTGGGTACCCTAAATCAAAGATCCAAACGTGAGCTAGAAATGTTTTTCTTTCAGTTGGTAGGCCTGTGCCCCCTCCTGAGGAGAAGCAGCAGGTAGTGAGCATTCCCTATTGCCATGAGTTTCCTCACAGGGTTAAAAAGCTAGATGCCTCCTTTTCAGTCGAAATAGTTTTCCACTGTGTCTTTAAACTTGTCAGAACCATCCATGCGGTGAACAGAGTATGAACTAATCAAGAATGCCAAGGTAATCACCAAAACAGGTTTGTTTCGTGCAATAGGAATGTGATATACTCCCTTCTGTTATCCTGTGGGAAACAATATATTGGCCCAATGTCACAGTGTCTAAATGTTCGGCTGCTCCAACACAGAGCCAAAATTCGAGCTCAATCAACTGATATGCCTCTAAGGCTAAAATACCACCCACACTCCCGTCCTGCATGCACTCCTCCCTGCCTCCACAATTGCCTCTGTTCTACATAGACACCCTTCTCAGCTTAGATGAGAGATTGTAGAAGTGACTTTCGTACATCGATCCTCCAACAATGTGAGTCACAGGTCAGTCAACCTGTCACTGCTAGAGGTCGCCCTTGTTCCCCATGACTTTCCTGACTAGAGTTGTTCGACCAAATAAATCAGTTGCTATAGTCGTGTTCAACTTAAGAAGGAAGAAAAATCTTCCATCAACTACATATGCTGTTGGAGATGCAATAGCGAGCAAGAAGAAATACTGCAGTGCCATCATGCGCCATCAGCACTTTCTGCTGCAGCGTAGTGACAGAAGCAGAGTGAGTATGATGGATTACATTATATGGCTCAGGCAGAGGGTGTGACCTCTCTGCGTCCAGCCATCCTATTTTTGGCGCAGTAATATTTTGAGAGATGACTCTAGATTTCTTTTCCTTCATAAGTTGAACACGGCTATAGTTGAATGCTGTCCGTGCTTGTCGTCCTTGTCCCTGTTGCGTTTTCCACCATGTTATGCTTCAGAGATGTTTCTTGTTTACATTATGGAAATACAGTAGACTCTCGTTAATTCAAACCCCGAACTAAAACCCGGGACCTCAGTTTCATCCGAAGAATAGGAAACTCCGAATTATCGGTCGGTGATTGTATTTACCCCGTGAAGACATCATGTACGGCATTGCAGTAACTCACATTCAGCAAATGTGCAGCGGCGCACGATGTCTAAGTATGGGCAACCCAAGCAGTTAAAGTTTTGTTCTGTGCATGCATTTTGTGCTCGCGCATTCGGCGCACTGTTCACAGTGCCCCAAGAAATTGCACAACCAATTGAAAACAGGAGTCCCTTCGCACTTCGTGGGCTTTGTTTCGCTGCTTCCTGTGGGCAGCAACACTTTACGGGGGAATGAAAAGTTTGAGTAAAAATTGATTGAAAAAATAGTGAGCCAAACAAAAATTCCAAATTTGTTTCAGTGAACCGAAAGTGTAAAATATTGGGGCTTGAAATAACGCGGGTCTACTGTGTTTGTTGTGTATGACAACATTTGCATCTCTGTTGGCTCAAGAACATGTCCCTCTCTTATTGTGATGCTATGTTTATATGACATTTCATTGTCCCTCTGTAATGAATTATACTCCGTGGGTCCTTAACGTACGATCCAAAAATATCTTCACATCACAAAAAGCAGCTACACTGCCTGTCGAAAAGCAGAAAATCCGGCACCCAAGTGATCACAACGGAAGCCTCAGATGAGGGGTAGCTAATACTTCAAAGTGTAGAAGAACAGCCTCTGTTTGAAATATTAGCTGATCCCTAAGCTTTTTCGATTTGAGGCTTTTGCCTTGAAACTGCACTACCTGGCCTGTGTTGCAATACGTACTGCTAACACTTGCAATGATGTCTTTGGCACGATGGTGCATTTCTTGATGACGCAGACGAGCATTCCAGGAGACCAATGCTATGTTGAATGCCCAGACACACAAAAGGAATAGGGCATCACCGAGAAGAACTGCTCCGCTGCTGCAAACACAAAGGCAAACACAAATTTATTACATGATACCAACTGGACTAACTTTGTGGAGTTATACAGGATAGCCTAATCAATTTCTGTGTTACCACAGAGGAGAAACTCAGAAGGCCACCTGCTGAAGAAATGAACCAGCAGAATCAGCATTATTCTCCAACATTAATCAAAACATACTACACCTGTGAATCGGAGTACAGCATAAAATGTAATCTGTCAACCCTAAAAATTATTCTGCCAGGGAAATTCCACTGCAGGGTGCTGCCTATAGGGTTGGTATAGCTTTGATATCGGTACACTACTTGTTGCAATGTAGAGAGATGTGGCTGGCTATCGCTGTTGCAAAAAATGTTTTCTATCTGACCCATCCCACACAAAAAATAAGAATGACAGATTTTCCTGTAAAAGAGTGATGAAGCACACACATAGCACTTGCACAGATACAACAATTGCAAAAGCCTAATTGAAAGCACCTGCTTAACCATTGGCAGAAAAAGACTATTGAAAACAGAAACTTCTTTTTTAGGTTTTTCATACTGAAAAAGTCCCAGCGTGGGCAAAAACAAGGAAAACACAAATACAACAGCTCCGCCAGTTCCTCCACCAGCTTGTCTTATCTACGCGATGCCATCTTGGGTCTTTACACCTGGCCAGAAGTCCTCCCAAGCACAAATCGTAGATCTACATTCATAAAATAATTCTGTTTGTTATCTTTTTCCCATACTCAGCTGAGGGATGCTACATAGTTCTGCTGTCTATGTACAAGATGTGCTGGATTTATGTTTGGACAAGACTCAGCCAGAGGCGGTTAACCTCAAACTGGGCAATCAGTAGAAAAATCACAGCAAAAGTAAAGCTCTAAAAATCTGCCTTTCATTTGGTAAGCTACTTCGAAGGCACAGAAAATGTTGAGTGTCTTTATGTCTATTTTCCTTTTCTCGAACATAGTGTCCATTCCATCGCACAGCTATTTTATACAAACTGACATGCTATTATAGAAACTAGGGTGGTGAGCAATACCTAACTACTTTGGCTATATAGTACTGGCTGCCATACCTAAACAAAAATTCTCTCATGAACTTGCTCACTCATGCTCAATGTGAAGAATGAGCTGAGCATGAGTGAGCAAACAGAGAGCTGAGCTGGGCATAAGTGAGCAGAAGTCACAAGTGCCAGTCTATATTTGCAACAACCATACAAAACATAAGCAAAATATGGAGTATAAACTTGTCCATCAAAGCTACAAACCACGGCCCTAGTTCAGCTCTGGACGCACACTACGATGGTGGCTCAAGTGTTTCAGAATCATAACGGCACTACGACCATGAGTGACTGTTCAGAGCAATTCACTCTAAGCAGGTTGAGTTTACACAGAGGCAGCTAAAGGTGAGGGGAGAGGGGACGGTCACCCTCTGACCCCTTAGTTTTCGCTCCGGAGGCCTTATCCCCTTGAACTTTTGCTCTGAGGGTCCCGCCACCCCACCACCCCATTTTGAAACTGTACGTGCGTCCAACACACAACTCGCTTCCAGCTCTGTTACCGCGCAGAGTGAAAGCGTACACCTGGATAGTAAAGGTGAGTGAATATTCGAATTATCGAATTCGAATCCAATATCAAACGCTCGAAGTATTCGACTCACGAATCAAATATCCGATACTCGACTTTTTCAGTGTTCAACTAATCCACGAATATGAACGACGCAACCCGAAAGTGGGCTTCACCTGATGCTTCCAAGCATGAAGTGAAGCCCGCTAAAGGAAATTGCCGTTGCTGTAGGATCAATACAGGCGGGACAGTGTTTAGTTTAAGATAATGTTATCGAAAGTTAGTTTTGTCGACATCGTCTGTGGAAGAGGCGGTGTCCCTCCTGCATGCAGTTTAGCGGTGCCGACGAGGGACTTTGATTTAATGTCTGAGAGGTTGCCTTTAAAAAGTTAGGACTCTTGAATAACGACTGCAGCCCACGAACAAAAAGGGTGTCTTAAAGACGCCCCTTATGTTTAAAATTTCAGTAGTGTATCTTCCTCAGGCTACAGCAAAGAAACTAAAGGGTGTTCATGGCAAAGCTGAGGCAGGATATCAATTCGTTTGTTTCACAAATGGCCTGTGGTTGCTCGAAACAATTACAGCCCCATCCGTATAACATGCCACTGGCTGACATAAAATTTTGAAATGAAGATGACCACTCCAGTAAGTGTAGGCTCATTTGAAAGGCTGGAAAATTAAAATTTAAGAGCATTAAAATCTAAGCATGTAAAATTAAAAAGTAGGGCGGTTTTAGCAGAAGAATTGTATTCTTCTTTTCTCTTGTGACAGTTAATGCCAGGAAAATTACACCAAAGCTGTGGGCTACAAAATGGAAACTTTTAGTGGAAAAGTCACATATTACAGATTTGCATGAACATTCGATATCGATTCGGTATTCAGAATTTTTTTCCCCTATTTGATTCGATTAGACTTTAAATATTTTGGTTTGCACACCCCTGCTGAATAGGTGCTACCGACCGAATTACCATGTGCAGACCTGCTCTGTGAAAAGTAGCGACGTGCCATCCAGTAGCCTTGCTTTGACGATACAGGAAAATGCAAATTGTGCAACTGCAAAAGATGTCGACTTGTTTTTGATGAATGCAGGGAAACATTCGAGGCTAGAAAGAAAATTCTTACCCTGCAGCGAGGAGTCTTTAAGTAGTTCACTGGTGTGCTTATTGACTCGTGTAACATATCTGCAATCTTTGGCTAAGCTATGACCAGAACACTCGGCAGAGTCATTTTAGTGCAACAATAATGACACCCTTTGTAGACGAAACCATATTGCGCTTTTGAGGAGAGCACAAAATAAATAAATAAATAAAAGATCATGCTATTACTAGTTTACTTCTATTTGTTTTACTGCACTTAATGAAAAAATCAACCAATATTTTTCAGGGTAATCAAGAACATGAGGTGGCCTTTCGAAATGTGTTACGACCTCCACAGTCATCGTATTGCATGGACGAGTCATCTCTAATAAGCACGTCAATGACTCCTCTCAGTTAGGTTAGGTTAGGTTAGGTTGGGTTGGGTTAGGGATCACCCCCCCCCCCCCCCCCCCTCTTCCGTGAAGGACTTCCAACACCCCTGATTTTACATTATGCTACCCAGTGAAAGTGCCCTCAGCTAGGTTTGGAGCCCAATCTTGGGTTACTGCACCTCACAGCCACACTACCAAGACAGGTGGAACTAAAGTTAGACAACAGGCAAAATAACTAATTTCACACACTTTTGTGGTCAATAGCAAACATGCCCCGAACTTTTACTCAGCCAATGCCATTAAACATCTTTATACGAGCGAAGTGTCTGGGTTGTTCTCCACACAAGATATAACAATAGCTTTAGAGTAAGCGATGAATAAACTAGAATGGAGCATGAGCACACAGGTCAACGGCCGAACGATCATGGTAACAAACACGTTCTACACCCCAATTTCATTCACTGCTGTGTGTGTACAACGGCCTCTATCCCCGAGTGCCAGTTTCTATGTTCTAGAAACTAAACATTCCCACCTCTTTCCTTTCCCACTAAAAGAATTTTCCCCACGCAAACAATGTTATCCCTCGAGTTCAAAAGGCACTGTAAAAAATGAGCATGTGGGCTGGACAAACCCATACTTCCTAAGATTCTTTGCAGCTATGTTGTAAAACATTGGAACCATCAACATTACACTGCTTAAAAAATCATGCAGAATCCCATAAACATGGGGTAACTGATCTTCATTCACAAGTCACCAAGGCTCTCATTTGGTTCCTCCTGGGCTTCAACAAAGGAGAGTGTGTGCAACAATATGAGAAATACCATTTGTGAGAACCCTACCCGTGCCCATTTTCGTGGTTCATCAGAGCTCAAGCTCGTGGATAGCTGCTCCTTCGTGTGGCATTAAACACTTGTTCTCTCAGTTGGAGACATCTTTCCTACACCATTATTAGGTGTTTTCTAGCAATTACCGTAATTTCACGCGTATCAGCCGCGGCTTATGCACAATTTTTTTTTCTCACGGGCGCTCTGCGGCTTATCCACCGGTGCGGCTTATCTGATGACTATTTTTTCCTGGTATTTTCCCCATACGCCGGTTTTAAGGAAATGGCTGACAGTGTCTCTGGAACAGCACTGTCCTGCTGATGCATGAACAGTGCCTAACAGGGACGGGTCCACATTCGAGTAGATTGATGTTCCTGGTGCTTTACCCCAAGCAGCTTGACAGTGATTCACGTCTCCTGGAAGACCACTGACCCATCAATCCATGAAAAACGTCCAACAAGGGCACAGTCCGATCTTGGTAGAACTCTATAGAGCTGACCTCCTTTGTTGTACACTATGCCAACCCTGGAGTATGAACCACAGGGTTTATAGCCTTCTCTACTGTCTCCGTTGTCGCACAAATCAGACGTCTCGTATTGCCCGTGGCTTATCTGCGAGTGCGGCTTATTTGCTAGAAAATTTTCAAAACGTTCCTCAAAACGCGTCCTGCGGCTCATCTGTAGTGCGGCTTATACGCGTGAAATTACGGTACACATCTTTAGCGTCATACAGCTAGCATTTTAACATATATGAAGGATGTACTTACCTATCAACAGCAAATACAATGATGAAAACTATCACTTCCAGAAGCACTAGTAAGGCACTTGGCCAACGGAACATGGAATGGGCACTGTTGTGATGCATAGCCGTCTTCAGCCATACGTAGCCTTCGTCTTTGGACTAGGAAATAAACAAACAAACAAATGTCATCTTTCAATTTGCTAGTGATATCAAATCAAATATGCTAAAGGAGCATGACAGCAATAAAGCATCATGGAACATGTAGTGTATTTCCAATGAAACAAATAAAATACAAATTCATACACTAAAGTAGATCACATAATTTTGTTCTGCATATGTTCACCATACAAGAATCATTACCAGAGAGAAAAGCATCAAGCATGATGCGTTGCACAACGATGTAAGAGGAGAAAAAACATGTTTCGGATCCCAGGATGCTAGTATTAATTTTAATCTTTCCTGCACATTTTGCTATATTTCTTCTGGGAATTTGTGTAAAATTGTGTAAAATTCTGCATAGCTTTACCTCAGTGTTCCCTAGTACACATTGGTGGAAAGTTTTGAGTGGGAAGAAACAGACAGTGCTGCAACCGAGTTCTAAGTGGTATATATACAAATTCTAAATTGGGGCATGTAAATAACCTGTACACCGGTGCCGTTCAGACTCAGTTTCAGGTTTTTTATTTTTGTGTAGAGAGCTTTTGGTTGAAGGGAGCGCGCCTCACGTTTATCCTGACCCAAGCAGAAGCTCTGTTGTACACTAATCTTTTCTTCTAGATATAAGGGCTGACTGAAGTTACACTGAGTATCCCAATGACTGATTCGCATTAGCAATTATGCACTGCATGTCTTTAAACGTTAAAGTAATATAAACATGTCAGGAAATTACACAAGAGGTAACAAAAGGGTAAGCTAGAAGTGCGGGAAGGTATAGAGCGTGGCAATGTGACGGAGACATGGACAGGGAACACAGACGAACAGCATTACCGTATGCTAATTTGTTTACACGAGAAGGTCAGTAACTTACATTTACTAACGTTGAGCTGAATCTACCATCGTGAATATCAATGTTGGACATCAGTGACGTAATTTTGAAGTTGTGACTGTTGACAAGCGTGTATTGTGTAGTTGCGTGGACACAGCTTGTGACTGCGGGTCTTGAATGGCATTGTAAGTGACACGGTTATCAGCAAGAACCACATGTTAGATATCATCGTATCTGGCAGATATTTAATGCACACTAAAGACAACAGGAGTCCCGAAATAGTATTTTTTGGTTCCCCAGATGATATGTTGCATGGTGAAGAGATGTCGATGGGCGTAAACTGTGTTCGATCATGTGTTTGAGAGGATAAGTCACAGACCCAAACACCCAAATGTTCTTCAATGTACTTCTTTTATTTATTTAGATAAACTGCTAGCACCCTGCTATGAGCCAAACCAGGAGTGGACATACATGTCTTGAGCAACAAGATGTAGAGCGTGTTGGTCTGTGCTTCTTCGCGTCTGTGACAATGTTACATGTCTTAAAAAAACGCAATTCTCAAATTCAACACTTTTTACGTAAGGTAGTTTACAATACATTGAGAGCACGCACAACGGTCTCAACAGTGCCCACATTAACAACATGTGCTGCAAATGGTTCCATTCAACAATGGTACGTGGGAAGAATGTAATGTCAAAGCAACCATTGCACGGTGAAAACTGTCTAGATTGATAATTGTGCTTTTTCATGAATGCTGGCTGATAAAAGGAAATATTTAATCTCATGCTTTCATCCTGAATTTCCTGTATATTAGTTGATAAAAAAAAGGAATTTCAATCTGCAGCTTCGCCACCTGCCTTCTACAATTGGTAACCCAGATACCTAATATAATCCTGTTATAAGACAAACAGCTTCTGTACGTATTATAAATAAACCTAAGCACTCCCTTTTGTATACTTTCTAATTTCTAATCTTTCCTTGGGTAGCATGAGTGGTTCCAGTGTGCTTCCAGGCTGGGAACCGTCCTGCCATCCCACTTGAAGTCAGGTCCCATTGTGGTATTTAAAGTGGGATGCCTGGCCCACTGTGTGTCCATCCTGGAAGCACAACCCACCAGCCCACTTGAAGCCAGGATCCATTGTTGGGATGTCTGGCTCCAGTGTTGCACCGTCCCACTTGATATTGGAAAGCACTTTGAAGTGTTGAAGTCAGTACCAGATATGAGTTATGCATGTTCCGTGGTATCTTACAATCGCATGTAGAGTTCCCCAATTTAAAACTTTCTCACTTTATTTCTAAAGTACTTTATCACAGGGCCAAGGTACTACTTTTGTTGAATACGTGCGATGTATGGTGTTTGTATTTCTATTTTTCTTTTGCTTGCTTCTTCCCGGGCATCTGGGGGTACGGCTCTTTTCAATCTTCCAGCTCTACTACTTTTTTTTCCTTTGGAAATAAAATTCAGAATAAAGAAACTGTTTCCACTGCATCACACTTCCTGCATCTGAGTTTCCCACTCAAGTGAGGTCAAGCTACCCACAAAACAGCTGTATACAATTTATTACGTGAATTTCTTGAAAATTTCTTAATGATTCATTATTAGTTTGAATATTTGCGCTCAATATATGGATGTTTCAGTAGGGGTGGGTTGAACTGAAATTCAACATGGCCCGTGAGTCACTTACTACATAATACTATATGATCATTCACAGTGCTGAATACAATAAGTGAGGCAGCCTTTGTAGAACTGTACCTTGCAATAAAGATTTTAATGGAATGATATATATGTGCACAAAATCAAGCTTCCTTTCATCACTGGTGTAATGGCCCCAGCAGCTATGTGGCTACTTTTCATGCCATTTAGCTGAGAGAACCACTGCACTGGGACCAAGACGCTCCCAATCTGACACTAATTTGAGGTCGGGGCCTAGACTGATCCCACTGAAATCCCATCCGTAAAGTGGTCCCCATTCCAGAGTGGTTCCCTACACCTACGGGGACCACCTGGGAATGGGGACCAGCATGAGATTTGTCTCAAAAACCACTCTGAACTGGTCCCACTCTAGATTTTTGCCTGTGAACATAGGTCTTATAAGCCACCAGTCCAGCAATGGACATTGCATGTTTCAGAATCCTTCTCAAAAACCTTCCTTCTCAAAGGAAAAGTTTTTAGATGCTTTCCAGCATACGCTATCAATGTGTGCTTGCCACCACAAATTGTTCGTAAACATCAGCTCCAGATGTTTGTATTGTTGAACACGGGCAATTGACACATTATTCACACAGCAATTAAAAATCAAACGATGTTTCTTCCGTGTTACCATCAATAGTATACCTTTCTTAAAGGGACTATCGCATCTGTCCCGGTCGATTCCGAAACTGTAGTGCTTTTTTATTACGCGTTCACCACTGATAATAACGCCGAAAACTCGATGCGAATTGGCAGCGTCGTTCCTGTGTAGTTTGATATAAAACTTGGCAAGAGCAGACGACGCATTCCTGGATTCCCTCTCTGGAAACGTCACGCGGACGAGGCCAATCACTGCGCGCCCTATCACATGGAGAATACCAATCACGGAGCGGCCGGAGGGACCTTGGTAGCCTTGGCAACCGACCGACAGGCGGGCGGGCGAGGCGGAATTCTAGGGGACGGCGTCTTCTCTGTTACCGGCTCGCGGAATGTTGTTTCTGGTTAACGTTGAACGTTTTCGTACAGTCAGGAGCGTAACGCCGTGTTTCACGTAACATGGTTACGTCTGTACTCACAGTGGTAAGCGAAAGTCAGCGTATTTACCGAGGACTTTTCACTTAGTATAGTGCGATGCGAACGCCAAGCAGACGATCCGAAGACAATCGTCAGCGCTGCGCTCCCATTCGTGCGCCTGGCTTACGTCATCATCCTGTTGGCTGCAGGTGGAATGCGGACCTTTAAAACTCGTTTACTTAATATGTAAGCTGTTTTCGGAAGAGAAATTTGGCAAAGTTGACTCTGAAGCGGTGAGGAACATTACCCCATCGGTATCATACATACGTTCCCGGATGCGATAGTCCCTTTAAGGCTCATATTCATTTGCTATGATGCACCCCAATCATAAATATGATTCAGACAATCGTTAAGTTTAATGTGATCATCTCTGCTCTGGTGAAGTAAATTGCACAGTCATCAGCTGGCAAGTTCATAACTGACAAGTTCATAGCTATGTCATTCATAAAAATAAAAATAAAAACAGTGAAGGACCCAATACCTGCCCTTGAAGTACACCCAGCTCGACAGGTGATATACTTTACTTACTAGGTTACTTGGTTTAATTACTATGTCATTTACAAGATGATACTTTGTAGTGAAGTTGGTCGGATCGCAAATTTTTTTTTACAAAATCAGTGGTTCATGGTTAGGGTTTCAACACATTGAGACTGCAGGATTATGTCACTATGTGCATTTCTTCACAGTATGCATGCCACTATACAGAGGTTCTACCACGTACCAGATGAGTACCCATTCATGGGAATGTAGTTTTCTCATACTAAGGTAATCTCTTATCCAGACCAGTGTCTTATCATTTTGCAGCACAAACTCCAGCTTACACAATAATTCTGTGTGGGACACCCGGTCAAATATTTTTGAAAAGACCAAAAATATGACATTCACTTGCGCATTTTGATTTATAACAATGATTCAAAACTGGGGTTCTGAGCCTTGAGCATCTGCGAATACCACAGTGATAGTACTGCAAATTATGATACTATACCAAGGCTCACTCTCAGCCAGCCTTGGTATAGTATTGTGACTTGTGTGAATTTGCGACTTGCGCGACACTGCCTGACCTACCTCATACAACACAGTTGTGTCTATCACTGTGTCGTAGTAGGTTCCTCAAAGTTGTGTTTATATGATCAAATGTTGTTTTAAATAATATAAGTAGAGAACCACTGATTTATAACATTATCCAGGTTATGTACGGTATCCATCATGTCTATCACTTCCATTGTGTCTATCACTGTGTCGTAGTAGGTTCCTCAAAGTTGTGCTTATATGATCAAATGTTGTTTTAAATAATATAAGTAGAGAACCACTGATTTATAACATTATCCAGGTTATGTACGGTATCCACTAATTGCATAACTGTTGACTGCGATGAAAGATGAAAGTCACTGAAAAGGTTAGCCAGCTGTAGGACTCGAACCCACATCTTCTGGATTACCCTGACATGACTGCCCTTTCCAAAATCTGTGGTGATACTGGTAGAAAGTGGTCAAGCTGCGAAGACATAAGCTTAAATATTACAATTTCAAAAATTTTGCTACAGATGCACATTAGTGATACTGGTCGGTAGTTGGACAGGTCAGTTATAATCCCTACATGGGGATTACTTTGGCAATTTTCAACTGATGCACAACAATGCCACTGGACAGTGGTTTATTAAAAAATTAAGGCAAGAATCATTGTGCAGATTGTCACTGAAATGAGATAGCATTTATAAGCTCATCATGAGCGTTCTCCGATGACGGACAGTAGAGGCCTGTGGAGACTGAAGTAGCTAATGTTCTTGGGAACCACTAGCCTGTCTATGCCCCCTGATGAAGACAGTCTATAACACCTCCCGTACGTGTTGGGGGAATTTTATCATCACCGGCTATATGCGAATCGAAAACATCCTTCATAAAGTCTGCGAACAAGTTGTTCTGGGGCTTCTTAATGTCTATATTGAAGTCTCTCATGGCAATCAAGGTCATGCTGCGTTCCTTCAAGTTTTCTACAAAGGTATTGCTTGGTGAGTAATCAAAGAGTTTGGCCAGAAGGAACTTCTTGATCTGTCTTTAGAGACACCGGTGCACGGAGTATGAAGACTAGGAGATGACACTGGCCATAGAAGCAAGCACCGGCGCGCGACCAGAGAGTGTCACGTTGGGAGAGAGAAAAAGGCAGTTGCTGACTTTACGCGACAGATGGCACGGCGGCACTGTCTTCCATTTTGCGCTTTTACATGGAAGGCTATGGGGAAAGCAGTGCTTTTCGCGAGTCGTACGGCAGCCTCTACGAACAAAGGCAAACTGATGAACGTGAATGATGTTTGTCTTGGCAATAAAGGTCGTGCTTGTCAACTACATAGCGCTTCCTGTTTAGCGAAAACAACGGAAAACAATTTCATTCTCTTGCCTCACGGTTCTGTTGAGCAGACGACAGGAGCACGATGATCGAGTAAGCGTTTCATCTTCTTCTTTTCTAGCGTTTAATTCACGTGCTTTCACGTGTTTTAGTCACGCCGCCAGACAAGGGACAGTATCACGTGACCGCATGCTTCGGAAATTATGCGTCCTCGTGCAACAGATGGCACTGCGGGCCGGGCCGCGGAGCGCGCGCTCCTTGTACATTCTCTGGTCGCGGGAGAGAGTGAAGTTTCATCTCCTAGTCTTCTTACTCCGTGCACCGGTGTAATGTATACCAGCACAATGAATGTGGGGGCATTCTTGTAGTCCACTTCTATGACACATATGTCACCAACTTAGTCTGCAGTGGGTAGGGCATGTTCTACCTTGTCAACTTTGAGAGTGACTCTCTCGATTGCTAAGGAGGGATGGACGAACTGTCAGGCACAAGATAGAAGAAGGAGCACAACGAAGGGACTTGAGTACCAAGGGAGGAGAGAACAACTTGGCAGCAATAAAAAGGAAAAAAAGATAGACGAATAAAAGTAGCGGTTAACGTTTTGAGCACTTGCTCTTCATCGGAACTGAGGAAAAATGAAATGCAGAAGGCAAGAGTGGCAAGCATGCCGCTCAGCCATCATGCTTCATGCACGGGATGGTACCACTTTGGTCAACGCCATGGGAGAGATGGCTATGGATAGCTGTCCATAGCCGTCTCCCTATCTATGTTTTATCTTGTTTGTCTTAAACTTGAGACCACTAAGGTTGTGGCTACACGACACGTGCTGAATGGAATGCATGTGTGACACACTTTGAGTAAAGTTAAAAACCAAAAAGAAGTCTATTGTTTAAGCCTCTAGGATGAACGGTGTGGGATAATGGATGAGGCCTCTTCCCGTTTACGTGCGGAAGCAGGAGAAAAGCCAGAGCAAAGAACGACCACACGCAGGTTATTAATGGTGCAATTGGGGCTGGAAAAATGGTAGGAAACCAGGGTAATTTGTTGGTTGCTGATACCAGAAGTAATATGCAGATGATTCTTGGGGCAGGCCAAATAAAAAATGCAGTAGACCAAGTTGGCTGTTTTACAAGTGTGATAGCCTGCCGTATGTATATAACGGTCATTAGGGCTGAGAAACGAAGATAAAACCTGAGACACTGAACAGAAAAAGACAACACGATACGTTCTCAAACAGAGCAACCCATTTAATGACAGCCTACACTCCCTATAACCTCCTGATGGGTGGGAAGGGGGAAACAGAGGGAACACTAACGCAATTGCCTCGTGACTTAATCTCTTTGTACTCAGCTAAGAGTCGCCCAAACGGGCCACGCACCTTTTTCAAAATACTGGTCTCTTGGAAAAGCGGGAAACAATTGTGACATTCTTTCAAGTGTTCTTATCTTATTGAGCCTTCCATGTCCCGACATCCCATTTCATTTTCTCTTGTTCAACATCACTTTCCGTAGCCCGCATGGGAGTTAACTTGAACGTCATTACAGCCTGCGGAAACCGTGGATGTGCTTAGTATAAATAACGGCAGATGGTGTTTTGGTCATCCAATTACATTTAGAGGGATGACCCTCATTATGAAGGCACTGTTTTCAGCTAGGCACTGCCAGGGTGGCTCTCGTCCTGCTTCGCTGGCTGGAGCGGTTTTCAAGTTAACTGTGATGTTAGCCGTACAAGTTGAAGACATGAAGTCAATGCGAATGGCCAACACATCAATGTGTGTGGAACACAATGTTCCACCCCAAAAGGCAACACTATGGGTGCCTTGCTTTTTAAGGATTATTAGCACAAGGCATGAGGCTGCATCAGTTTTATTAAAGTGAGAGTTTTACGAGGCCAACCACCATGTTGGTCCGTTTGTGTCTACAACATCACATGCCACCACCGTGTGATATGAAACTGTACAGGCTAGCTTAGCAGCTAGGTTATCTGAAGCTTAGTTACGATTTAGGTATGTGGGATGATGGGATATGGGATAAATCAACACCAAGTACTAATGCGGGCCCAAAACACAGAGAAATGACTCTTGGTTCAGGGTATTGAGAATATTTGCACATTACTTGTTTAGTTTTAGAAGCTTGAGTTTATGAAATTGAGGGCATTTCACTTTCGTACAAACTGCACTTTACTGTTACTACCAAAATTTAGTTGCCTCAGGTTAGATTTCGTGCAGATCTTGTCTCTTCCTATACACAACAGATTTCAACACTTGTAGACTTGCATGTCTTGTTCCAAAGAACTTGAATGTTCCTCTGTTAAACAATTTTCTCTCAGATACTCTTTGATGGAACATTCATTATCACAGCACAGTACTGTTCCCACTTTCAAAAGTGGAAAGTTCAGCAATCTGGTGAAGGAAGGTTGAGGCAAAAGCCGCAGTTCGGGAGCTATTTTCGATAGGCAACAGAGACTCGTTAGGAATATCAGCGGCTCTCAATCTGAACCGGTTATTAAATAGACAAAATAAACTGATAACGGTTGCACAGCACATCTGTGTTGGCAACAATAAGGATGGCTACAGATGCAGAATTTAATCTGCTTTTGCGTGCTCTAGTGCACTGGCTTGAGCAGAGGACTTTCAGAAATGACTTGGGACTGTGGGAACTCTGGTACATTTTCTTTCAGTTCTCAAGCGAAAGATACATACTCTAAGTGTCCTACTTGCTGGTTGAGAACAACTGTGTCAATCTTCAGAGACAAGTTAAAAGCCTCAGGCCAACACCACCCACAAATCTCAAGTCCTCCGTCATTGGCACGTGTGGTCACATTACCCTCCTCGTAGCACACTGATCATGTTTCGAAATGAAGTGTTGCTGACGACGTACCTGGAGGAGAAGTGCGTGTTTATTTTTAAAAAATGCATTAGATACTCGCGGAGAAAAAACTTGTGACTTAGCTTCCACATATCCAATTATACGCCACATTCTCGGAAGCCCAACAGTCAATCCACGGACTACATCCTTGGCTCGCGGAGATAGACGCCTGTGGTTGCAGTTCTTATGTTGTCTGTTGTCTTATGTTGTTTCGAGAGCAAAGGGGAGCTTATGAGGAGGACTCAGCCCACGACCCTTCTGCAAGTTTCAACAGCCATGGCAATGACGGCAACTGCAAACTGCTGCGTTGTTCAGCCAATGGGCGACTTACCCACAAGCCGATGTCATGTGTGACGTTGCATGAGAGTAAAGTGCATGTTTCTTCGTCTGCTATTATGGCACATTTCGACAAATTCATCGAAAATGATTTAGATATCCTGAAGGAACTTTGACGGTTGTATGTAGAGCGTCGAACCGAACCGGAACCGAAACCAAAAACCGGAATTAACAGTTATTTTTAGCTGGAACTGAACAGCAATTACTACGCCATCTTGGAGTTGAACCGGTACCGAACAAATCCAAAAACTTCGGTTACCAGTTCAGTTCGGGTTGGTGTGTGCCACCTGTTATCTATCCCATCATCTGATGGTGACATGCGTTTTATGTGACAAAAGCTCCCGTGGCGTAGTGGTAAGGATGATCGCTTTCCACGTCAACACTGGGAGGTGAGACTGGTTCGAATCCCTGTCACCGGCTGTGCTGTCTGAGGTTTTTCCTTGGGTTTTCCGAAGACGTTTCAGACAATGTCGACACAGTTCCCCCTGAAGTCGGCCCAGGATGCATACTAACCCCCCTGTCCCCCACTCCTTCCTGCTGTCCTCTCTCAATCTGTCCACGTCTGTATGCCTCTCATAACCACAGTTGCTTCGCGGCGCTAGCACAGAATTTAAAAAAAAAGCTTTATGTGACATAATACTCGAGATCTGGAGGTCCATTCGGTAGCGCAGGACATACAAGACCAAGACATATAAGACCAAGGGTGAAGGAAGCTGTCCTCTCGCCGCCGCTTATAGCTCAGCCGCTTATAGCTGTCACAGCAGTTCAGTCCTTCCATTTGAAACTTGGAAGTGCCCCGGCGCTGACAGCGGCGGCTGTGGCGTACTTCTATAGTGTCGATTTTATTTTATTTTTATTTTTATTTATTTATGACAATACCTCACGTGCCCTCGGGGGGCG
This sequence comes from Ornithodoros turicata, assembly GCF_037126465.1. Taxonomy (NCBI): domain Eukaryota; kingdom Metazoa; phylum Arthropoda; class Arachnida; order Ixodida; family Argasidae; genus Ornithodoros; species Ornithodoros turicata. The sequence continues at coordinate 45,278,832 of NC_088204.1, forward strand.
TTGTGTGAGGGGGAGGTTACATCAGCAAGTATATGATACAGAACACAAGCAATTGAACACTTTGCAAAAAACAAAACAAAAAAAAAACACTTATGTGAAGACGTTATGAAAACATATGCGATGATAGGGAAATTAGACACCAAAACTGGCAGCTAGCTGGCTGCGAAAAACTGAAGAGTCGGAGTTAGATACGATAGACTGGTGAAGGTCGTTCCAAGCACTGATGGTTTTGGGGAAGAAAGAAAATTGGAAATGAGATGTACGACATGGAATGTGGTCGATTTTATGGGCATGATCGATCCTAGAGGAGATGTAGATTTTAGAAGTGTAGATGCTGGCTGAAGTTGTGCAAGTCTGCCAGAACGCAGACGCAAAGAAGGCAAAAGAAAGCACACGGAAGTGAATGCAAATTTTGGTAAGGGAAGTCTTTCCAACTCTATATATGTAGGGTTCCGAGTTTTTGGAGTTTATTTCTGGGCGCTACCGGAGGATGCTTTTCGGAGTCTATTGTTTAAAAAAAAAAACAGAGTTCTTCGGAGTGAGCTGAGAAAACTTGATGACGCATGCAAGTTGTGCAGCGAAAATGCAGTTCTCACATTTATTGCTTCAACACTAAAGAGATACAAGCTTGACAATAGATTTCGTGCGACACACACTGAGGTGTTCCGTAATTCCAAATGCTCCCTTTCCTTGTGCAGCGCTCACTGTTATCGGCCAGTACTTACATACGACAACCTCTGCATCGCGAACGCAGGACGATGTGAACTCTTCGAAATCAGGGTACTCATTGACCTAGTCGCAGGGCAGCTTTCGCTTGTGTGAGTCCCATCTTGTCGTCAGCACTGCAACTAGTTTCCCTTTCAAAAAGACCACTCAGTATGACTTGTGTTCGATGCTTATTTTAGTGCTTAGGTCACGTGTAGGGCAAGAAAATCGGGAAACAGATTGGGGGAAGACCCGGGTGGTGAATCCTCAAGTGGTCCAGATGACCACCGAATTAAACATTACGTCACGAATACCATTATTATGTTGCGGTTGGGCTCCATTCGAGGTCAGAAGAAACCCAGTATACATCAGGAGGCCAAGAACGCGGTTATCAGCGAAAACATGTGCCAAGCGGAGGTTTTCGGATTAATACGAATTGCTTAAAATTTTACCGAAGTATGTTTTGGGGATTTTTTCAGATAAATCAGAAAACCCAGAACCCTATATATATATTAGTGCATCAACCTAGTGACGCCCAAGAAGGCAAGTCTTAAGACTTCGATGGGGCATTGGAAGTTTGAGCAACAGTGACTAGTTCATCTGCCATATGAAGACGCTGCATAAAAAATAAGTTCCACTTCCAGATGACGTGTTACCGCTACAATCTAGGCATATAGTTTTTTTTCTTTTTTCACAATTTAAATCATGTCCTGGGGGTGGGGGGGTGACGTGGGAATTTCAGCGGTCTGCCTGTCTAGATTGGCGCCACGTTGCTTGGTGAAGGGATGAAAGGAGGCCCTGTTGGTTCAAAAACGGAAATAAATGCATAAAAAATGTAACTAAGAGACCTTGTACCATTTTTAGTGGCTCCATATAGTTTTGTAGCATACTAGAACCTCGACATAGTTCCAAACCGGTTTACAGCCTCTGAACTGGTTAATCGAAGAGATCTATCTGCACTCCGGAGCTGAGCCGGAACAGAACCTTTATGGCCGAACCCGAAGCAAACCAAAAAACGTTTCAGTTTGACGCTCTGGTTGCGCATGTCTGCAATACTCATGAATATAGTCTTGGGTAAGTTTTAGAATCACCCCGGCTGTACAAGACTGTCCTTTTCAGAGTACGAAGGAATTCCTTCTCCGGAAAAACAAGGAAACATCACTCCCTAAGAACCAAGGAGGGCGTGGCCTGGAGAAAATGAATGCTGTGGCCGTGTGAGCGTGTCAAAGAGTTACGGGACATCTGTACGGCTCCTTTCTCCTCTCAGCACTGCCCTCTCACTCCTCGGCTTAGGGAGTGACATCACACCACCGGAACCTCTGCAGCTGCGGAAGCAGCGCTGATCTTTAAAAGGTGTTCTTTTATGACACTTTTCGGACAAGAAAAATAGCCAAATACAGGTTTCGCCAAGATAAACTTCGGGGTTTGTAACGACGATAAAACAAATAAAAACAGTGTCAGGAAGCTAAAGTAGACGTTGATATTGCCACTTGGTCCATTCCTCTGCAGATAAATCGTGAAAATCCAAAAACCGCCGCTGCCTAACATTTCCAATCGGCTATACCTCTGTTTCAGCTCCTTCCATCAGATGATGGAATGGTCGAATGCGGCATTGCAGATGACATCGAAACCAAGTGAACAAGTGGAGCTGGGTGCATAGTCGTATTCTGCAACGCCGCGTTCGACCGTGTCGCCGTCTGATGGAAAGGAGCCGAAACACAGGTATAGCCGGTTAGAAATGTTAGGCAGCAGCATTTTTTTAAATTTTCATAATTTATCCACAGAGAAACGAACCAAGTGCCAATATTGACATAAAATTTGGGGGCATAATACGTTCTCTAACATCTACTTTAGCTTCTCGCCACTGTTTTTATTTAGTTTTATCTTTGTTGCAAACCCCGAAGTTTATCTTGGCGAACCCTATAGATTGTCAGCTAATGCTGAACGTTGTGGTACTTATTTTATAGATGGGTTTCCGGATGCAGCCATTCCTTTAAAGGAGTAGAGAGGGTCATCCAAAAAAATTTCAGATTAAGATGTCTGATGATACTGTGTGTGTCATTTTACCGCATAGCGTGAAAGGTTTTGATGTGTGCAATTTGTTTCCCAGAAAAAAACTCACGTAAACAAGCCTCCACACGTTCACCCTTAACTCGCCACTCTGGGTATAACGAGGAGGAGAAGGTATGATGCCACATCACCGATGACGTTACAAGGGAACTCATTCTGGTTTGCCGGTCAGTGGGGGCCAGTGCCTTGTCCCTTTGCCGCCGTAGTTTTACCAGAGAGCTGGGGATAGAAGGAGCGGATGAATCATGACCAAGCCACAAGCAGGGCTTTTTCAGAACCCTGAACGGCCGAGTAGCAGACGTTTCTCTGGACCAATCAGCGAGCGTACACCCTGTAGCGTCAGCGCGAGGTCCCAGGCAGATCTCAGGTTGGTACTGCTCTCCACCGCTGTTGCGCACGGTCGCTTTTTGCGGAGCACTTTCAATTCAAGTTCTGCGATAATTATGACTCTGTGGTGTGAATTACCTCTCATTGTGCATCTTACTGGCCTACTTAATGGTTTTATAGGAAGAAAGCAGGGCGTTAAAAATGACTTCTGTGCTACATTAAACAAGTTAGAGAATTCGGTGCTTGGATGCGACATTTCCTAGTACACTTGTGTATAATACTCACGTAAAAAACAGCCAACAAGCAACGAGCATGGGCACACAGCCCCCGGTCTTCAACAACTCCTATCTACTATTGCAGCACATCACTACAAAGTCCAGAGTAGCGACTTTGTTCTGAAACTTTCACGACTATGTTTCTATGACATCAACAGAATCTCAGTTTCAGGTTATCCATTCTAAGTAGCTTTGATAGCGCTTCAGGTACATGCTACTGTCCTCAATTGTGGTTTTGCACACTTGGTTTTGAGCACTGTCAAAACGACTGAGGACGGCACTCCGGAATTTTCCCAACATTCGTACAAGCAGGCCTAGGTGTACTGTCGTGGCCACTGTTAGCCAATCTCCTATTTCTGCAGCCTCGCTCCAATAAGCGCTCGACTATCGGGGGAACGGTGAAAGCAGCACTGGACCGGCTGATCATTTGCCGGCCGGTCATTTTGGGGATGGCCAGGTGCCGGCATGGTCTCGCTTGTTGACAACACGTGTGAAAAAACAGCTGAAGCGCAATGAAACGTTGTTTACCTGAGACTTGCCTGAATGATTTTTTTGGGCTTTTTTCATTGTGCTTGGGTCATTGTTCTTACAGGTGTTATCAATAAACGATATCATACCCCTACCGACCACCCCCAAAGTGCAATCAACCAGTCCATTGCTATTTCCGCTGTTCTCCGGTAGTCGGGCGCTTATCCGAGCGAGGCCACGAAAAAGGGGGATTGGTTAAGAGTGGTCGCGACAGTACATGGTCAAACGCATCTACACCCTTTCCAAAATGTTCCTTGTATTGCAGGAGTTGTCGCATGCCTTGCATAGCCTTAGCTTCACCTGCTTAGCCATCGATTAGATTCTGAAGGCTAACAAATTCTGAAATGCTGTTACCTTGAATGTGTCCAATTCCACTTCAAGGCACTGGTGCAGACGACGAAGTGCTTCTTTTGTACTGAGCCCATTGATTTCCATTGCCATACTTCTTGCTTCAACACATTCTGCAAAATTACAATTTGAAATACATTTCTGTGTCTCGGTCCTTTATAACAACAAAAGTTACTAACATACTGATGTTTCTGCAAAGGCAGCGAGTGCTATTACTTTATACATCACAAGTAACATTCGCAAACGTGCAAACCCCCGACCCCCTACCAATTTTTTTTCTGGAGGTGGACATTGTGCACTGTGTGGGTGTCCAGAGGTTCCTATTATGACATCTGAGTATAATCATTACGACATATGGCTACATAGTGCACTATTTTGACAAGCGACCTTGCAGTTCCAGCAGTGCTAGAGCGCTGCACGAAGCTAACTTGAACTGGACAAACTACACGTGGGATTGAAGCCTCAGCAGTTCCTTTCCGTCATTTTGCGTAACTCTTTTTACTCGATGTTGTTGGAAACGACATATCGGTGATTCACCAGGTTTGCTTTTGTTAATTATGAAGCCCGAAAAGTTAGCCAAGACGGCTCCGGCTGCCCCGTACTACATGTAACAATAAAATCGCATATCACAGCACAACTCAGTGTGCCTAAGTGGTCTGTATAACACCAGTTTTCCCACGGGAAATCAGCGTACAACACCCACCAGCAGCATATTATCGAACGTTGTGGCACATTTCTCATTGAACAGCGACGGTCTTGCACCACACTCTATTCGGGATCCTCCTCCTCACACTGGCGGAACAACAACGTCGATGCAAGGTAAATATTTGCACAGCACCATTGCCCGTGCACATAATATACAAACAATACAAACACCAAGTTGGTCAACCGCTATTGAGCACGGCTATAGTCAATTTCGGCTACTTCACATGCGCAAAGCTAACACCGACACAACAGCCGGATGGATGGATCGAATGGATGCAGAATGGATGGATTGTTGGGGCACCCCTGGTGGGCGTCTTTGAAACGGCTGCTCTGCGTCTGCTGCTCCTGCCGCATAGCCGGCGAATGACAGCGCGAAGTTTTGAAAGCCTTTAGTGCCTCGAGTAATGAAAGTCGAAATAGAAAGGCAATGGGGAAAAAGAGTGGCCAATTATATGAACTGATGCGACCAATGTCGTCGTTGGATGTATGTTGACGAAACGGATTTCGGCACGTTTGACGAAGCTCGCTCTCAGGACCCCTTCCAATGCAAAATCAGCGCGAAATTTGAAAGTATTGAAGGCACCATAAAAGCAAATGTGGATAAATCCGACAACGAGAAAAAGGCTTTTAAAGAAAATACGTACTCGCCGAACAGGACAGTAAACAGCAGAAGATTATTGAAACCTTGACCGCAAAGATCAATACAGAGCAGAACGATTCATCTCTCCATCGTACTCTCGAGACGTCAGTGTAACAACCTCAACATCCCTCTTCTATGCAACAGACGACGGATCTCCAGGGTGTGCCTCCTGCATAAAGTCTGCTATCATATATCCTACCCTTCCTGACAACATGATACCCAGTCGAAAAAAGAAAAAGAAAAAAGAATTGGTCCAGTTGGAATTTCTAACTGGTACGAATGGGACGACCCAACAGGTCCCATGTCAAAACCTGTTGGATATCGTTCAGTTCCAATTGGACTGTCCAGTTGGTAGTTGAGCACCAATTGGAAGGTCCATTTGGTTTCATGCACTCCAACTGGACACTCAGTTGGGTCAATTGGTCGTTCTGATAGGGAACTCCAGTTCCATTTCGTCCAATTAGCAGACAATTAGCAACTGTTGGCCCAATTGGCAACTGATTCCAATGTAGAGTTGTAAAGTAAGTGATGTGTGACTCAGTATTTTCAATACAATTAGGCAGTGCATGTGTACCTAAACTATATTAATGCTTTCAATAAGCAACAGTAATTTATATTAACAGAATTATATTTTAAGGATTAGTTCGTCCTCCGAAGAGCGAGATTCTCCGGAATAAATAGCAGAAAATGCGTAAATTAGGTTTCATAGCCACAGCTAGATAGAATCTAAAATGATAGCGGCAAAGAAAGTTCGTGGTTCTACATCGCAGTAAAGCTTTCGCGGTCTTCACTTCAGTTTGAAACCGAAACTTCGATGCTCTCATCGTCATGTATGACGCAACGCATCGGCGTCGCGTCACCAGCGTCCTGTTTGAACAAGTTTCCGTTGGCGTCGATCGCGTCGAGATTGTGCAGCTCTGTGAATGAAGCGTTTCGTCTGGTTTTTCAAACCGTGAACGTGAACATTAAGAACGTGAACATTATCTGTGTCGTGAGCTGCTGTGTTATGCTATGCGTAGAATTTTCTCTTCGCACCCGTGCACCAGCTCAGTAATAAGAAAGGACAAGTGGCACGTGTATGACAGTTGTGAATTTCCTGAACTCTCAAATCCGAACTAAGGTGGGTGGTGATAGGTGATAGTGATAGTAACTCGACAGATATGTATGCTTTCTGAACATCCCTTATGACGTGTATTCGCCTTGCGCCAGATAGATAATAGCTTTTTAATAAAAACCTGTTATATTGTTTTCGTTTGTAAAGAGCAATTCTAGTCAACAAGACTAGTCCGAACGTACAATAAACAAGTTCTTACCTCCTGCATATGTTCGTTTGTGATATTCTCTGATGAAACCGTAGCTGTAGCCCTATGTGGCAGACCCGGCAGGGCTACTTGTTTCCCAATTGGAGACCCTACTGTTTCCACCTGAACCATTTGGTGTAACCATTTGGATTGCGTTGGTTAGCTAGTATATGGGACCAATTGGTAAGCCTGAGCTTGCCAGTTCTTTGTAATGAGGGGACCAATTGATTCCAAATGGTTCCAGTCCAATGGGTGACAAAAACACAACTGGAATTCCAATTGATTTGAATGGGAAACTGTCGAATTCCTTTTTTTCGACTGGGTATGCTTCCTCATCCCGACTACATTTCTGATTGGATTGACCATCACAGAAAGATTAGACAGGTTAGATGCCGCAGCCCCCAAACCTCATCATCAACATTCATGCATTCCATCAGCGATCCCAGAGTGGAACGTATTGCCGGAGCATGATCGTAAACATTTTTTATCCAGACTCACTTCGTGAGCAGCTGTACCTGTACCTTTCAGATGTTGTGTAATCCTGGCAATATTTCATGTGATATCTGTGCAATAGCTCTTTCCGAATGCCTCTATGTTAAGTTTGTCATGTTTGTCACAAAGTTTACCGTTTGTCTTTTTTCCTTTTTCACTATCTCCTGCGGATGTCCGAAATAGATCCCAACGTCCGTGTCTTGAAATGGATGTCAGGTGGACATCCATCGGAGCTACATGAATGGACATTCCTAACCGTACATCCGCAGGATGTACCGTAACGGCCGTTTGAAGAATTGTCCAAATAGGGTGCCTGACGGGATGTTATGTGGTGCATTATCGCAGGAGAGAGAGAAACATGGCAAGGCGCATGAGTTCGAGTTTCGATGAACGAACTAAACGCCTTTGACCAAATGGAGTAAGAAACACAAATGTTGCATCATAATGAGTTAATGCACCAAACAGTTCCTCAGTCCACTGTTATTGGCACCCCACCCTTTAGTTTGACTCGCAGGCAAACTGGACTCCCGAATTTGTGAAAGCTCGCGAGACAAGCAATATATAGTATCTGTTTTCGCTTTGGAAAGGTATGCCTGCCTTTCTAAGTGATCTTCATGGTTCTTAGAGGTTGTATATGTACGTCTTTATTTTTGCTTTTTAAAACTTCGTGCTCATTGTCCGTAACGGAAACACGAGAAACAAACGAAAAGGAGCAACGATGCAGTGGCCGAACCCGAAACAAAATGGCGGGAAAAAACGCTAACTGGCCTAATAAGAATCTGTCCACTTACGCGGCAACTCAATAAAGCAGTATGAATAATAATGAGAAAATGCAGGGCCCTGAGTACGTACGCAAGTAAGTCCGTACAACGTCCGGGTATCTCCGTGTAACTTCCTGTGAGGACAAACGACGGACATTTGTGGGAAGTCCAAATCGTGGCCACTTGGAGATGTGGGGGACGTCCGTCGGAAAAATGTCTGTCTCCCAGGGAGATCCGAATTTCCGGGAAAGGATACCCCCAGGAATACCATGGGAAGTTTTGTTCCGTTTTGGGTAGTTGATTACCCATTTTGGCTGCTTACTAGCCCACCCTTCATGTAATGCCTACGGGCCCGTGAGGTTCATGTAAATAAACAAATTACATAATTAAGGCGTTTCTAACGGAGGACCGTTCTTTTTCAAGTTGAAGGGCACTTAGTGACTCTTTCTACCGAAAACAGTATACTGGAAGTGGGGCGTGGAAAGGAAAATGATGTTCACATCGTTTCCCCCCAACAGTCGGAGAGTTGAGACTTCGATTTTGTGTTTAATGCACCTGACAAGAGAGAAACGGTTTGATAGGCTCATCAAAGTGTGCAAGGCAGGGATGGGCATAAATACACTTTTCGGGTATTTAAATATAAATACAAAATACTACATGCTTTCATGTGTTTAAATACTGCCTATTACAAATACTTTATGATGAAAGTAATTAAATACAAAATATAAATACATTACGAGAGTATTAAAATACTGTAACTACTTCCGTAAATACTTTGAGCAGTCCAGGCACATTATTCTTTTAAATTATTGCGTAAATAGAGCCACCTGTGGATGCACATCAGCTGCACACAGTGCCCACATATTTGTTTATTTTTCTGTGGTGCATTGTGATGACTTCAGCATCTTGCGTGGGCAGACTTTCCATTGAACGGAAACATCTCCTTGAACATGAGAGAACTGATGTTCTGATGCTCAGGTGGTAGAGCCCTGGACCGGTAATCCAGAAGATGTGGGTTCGAGTCCAACAGCTGGCTAACCTTTTCAGTGACTTCCATCTTTCATCTTTACATCTCCTTGAGTCCAGGGAGCAGCTTGTGGATGGGAGGGGAGGAACTAGACAGGACAGACAGGGTACAAGAACCAACGACGACTCGAAACCACCAAATGAACTCGTTATCGTTTCTTCCACTTTCTCTATGTTGAATAAAGTAAAGCTGCTATTGCTGCTTTTGAGTCGTCGTTGTCGGTTCTTCTCCTCTGTCTGTCCTGTCTAGTCCTCCCCCACCTCCACGCTGTTCCTCTGACTCAAGGAGATCTTTCCGTTAAATCATATACACCAGGATTATATGTCAAAGGGTCCAACGTGCTGAAGTATCCAACGAGGAGAAGGATCCAACCGTGGATCCTTCTGCTCGTTGGATGCTTCAGTGTATTGGATCCTTCAGCTCGTTGGAACCTTCCTCACGGTAGATTATATGTCGAAGTGCCTAACGTGCTGAAGCATCCAACGAGTCGAAGGATCCACGACTGCGCATTATTCACTGGAAGGTCATGCATTAACGATTAACACCGCGTCCGAAATGAGTAAGTGTATTAAATGCCTCCTGCGCATACTGTCCAGAAGTTTCCTTGAAATTTTGGTGGCTGTTTGCCATCACGAAATCCCCTATATGTTATTATTAGGAGAATTACCAAACGAAGTCTTATTGTGGCGAACTTCCTGAAAAGAGGATGTGCGTGTCGCCCCGTGCGTTATTTCCTCTCATCACACCTCAATGTTCACCCGGTCACTAAACTCAGTTGTTGTTGTTTTTTTTTTTTGCATTTGTAGCGTCAGCGTAGTTCGGAGACAAAAGTGAGTAGGGCCACATGCGTGTAATTTTTTATACAAAAACAAAAAGATGAATACAGATTGCATTAAATATGGGACGGCAAATTTCCTATGTCGGCCACACGGTCCAGATATTAAACGTCGCTGAATCCAGGATCCAAACATCGCCATTTCCGAGGCAAGCTGCGTGTTCCTCCTCAGTACTTCCTGAGATATGGTTGCGTGGCATGCTGCGACTCCTGCAACCATTGGATGAATTCTGCAAAGGTTGGGTGGCGATTTGGCAGACGACTGTGTAGGCTGTTGTGCCACCCTTCTACGTAGTTGGTCGTTCTGGGCCTTCCATACCGGCCCCAAGTGTCACGAATGCTGGCATTTTCCAGCCAGTATGACTGCAAGCACCTCGCGAAGCTGCTCAACTTTGCTTCTTCGACGGGCGTCGAAAATTGTCTTGTTTCGAGAAGGTCTCTGGGAAAGGTCAAACGAAGGGAATCGGGTGCAAAGAGTAGATGTCGAAATCGGCGTAACCATTCATTCACAGCAGCATTGTTTTTGCAAACGACCTTCAGTTTCAATTGGTCTCGCTTTTGGTTGACGGCCTTTGCAAAATGGAATGCACATCCATGAATCTGGAAATATGAGAAAACGTTATGATGTGAGGCATAGTGCACTTGTACTATTCGTTGAACCGAACTTGTCAATGGTGCCCACCTTCAGGGAACTCTGCCCGCTTCCAAACACGTTGTTGGCGGCTTGAAATGCAGCGCATTCGAAATCGAACAGCCAAGCTGCCGTCTGGAGTCCGCCCGTACTTCCAAACCTTTGCTCAAGAGCACGCTTCAATGTCATGAACATCTTTTCGTACGCCACCATGTTGCATGCTCGCGTTCGAGCGTAGAGGACAGGATGGGCCTCACCCTTTACGAGGACGTGAATCGTGTACAGCTGGCCAGGGTTGTGGAACTCGGGTGGGCTGTATTTAAAATTTCCGTCGCCGAGTACAAACTCCGCGCGAAACACAGCTTCCACGTCCTTCTCGGCGAAGAAAACTAGCATCCCAGTAAACCATAAATGTCCCCGCGATGACTGCAAGACATCCTTACCAGGATATGTGGACTACCTGTGGACGTCCACAATCCTCCCGATGATGTCAGAGTGGGCATCCCATAGATGTTAAAAGAAGCATCCATATCATGTCACTGGGATGTCTTTCAGAGACATAATCTGGTACATAGTTGGGGCGTTTTTTTTTATGTTATGCTAGGTGTATATACTTTGAGCACTATCATGATGCAAATATGTGGTTCAGCTTCAACGTTTATTGGTGCACTGACTGAGTACAGTAAGACAGCTTTTCATAAAAATACTCTGGACTAGAATGAATGAAAAGTAAGATAGGGAACTACAATAGTACGAGAGCAGCGAGGAGCTTATACATATGCTGGGTTTATAAGCATTTTTAGCAGAATAGAGACAAAAGTATGCAGGTTGTGTAGAGAACAAGCCACATTGTACTACATAGCATGTAACCAGAGTAGCAGATGCACTGCCGTGGCAACACACGTTTATGGGTGTGTTCCCTATTGACGAGTGATATCAGGTTTGATGTGATTGGGGACACTGTCTTGATGCTCATGTTAACAGGTGAAGCTGCTCTGATACTAATATTAACAGAGCTGTTCAGGCTCATGTTAACACTAGAGCCTCTCTGATGCTGATGCTAACATAAGGGCTGCCTTAATGCTTGTGTGACACAATAGTTGTATCGATGCTGGTTATGGCAATCTTGAAAATGCTGCTGTGTGGCCAGCAACGGCAAGCTATTCACCTCCCCTCCCCGTCGCTGTCTGCATGCTTTCTGAAGTGTTCTGCGAAGTAAGCCGCTCATGTCTGGGGGAGATGAGAACCCGCAAAAACCCACGCGAAACAGTAGATATAGCAGCAAGAAATCACTTTATTCACCACTCACGAGTACGTACCTGTGAAAGCATCCCCATTCATCATCAACACACCTGAGCATTCGTCTCACGCAGGCACAAAATTCGCAATGATCGGACGATGAACAACAATGAAAAAAAGCACAGATTCTCACTTCCGGACCAACTTGTCTTTCTCAAAGCATTTGCAAATCTTGTAATGACGTGCATGAGTCTCCGCCACATTGAACACAATGCTTGCGTCTTTCTGCCTGGTGCACGTTGCGCCATACACGCCTAATCTGCAAGAAATATCTTTTCAGAAAACACGATGACAGCATAGCCATGTGCAGTAGGAGTCAAGACATACACACACCGTCTGCACAAAGTTGCTCAGTTCCATCTTGCGTTCCATCTCCCTGTCGTTGGTCAGATTGCCTGCAATTGGAGTGCAATCTACAATGACAATGCATGGCACAGCCGAACATATTATTTCACAGTTATATTGATTACACACCTTACACGGCGAAAATCCTGATGGCGAAGAGCGATTTTGGCTTCAGATACAGGGCGCGTCCTCACTTGACATTTCAAACGAGCCTGACTGGTCTGCTGTGGGTTGGCAGAAACATTTCCTCTTACGGGCTCTTTTTCAGACGGATTGCTAGAACGACAGCATAAACTGGGAACGACAGTACAAACCCTCTAATAGCTGCAGACTTAGCGGAACAATAATACGCTCGAGATCATGCGTACCACTCGCCGCGATGAGAAACGTCCGTTAGAGCAAAAGCAAAGCGAACCAGCGCCAAGCGAACAAAACTGCGCATGCGCAGTGCCGTGTATGACAAAGGGAGTCTCGCCATTAATGGGACCTGCCTACACCTGAGGCTCCACCTACTTTTTAAGGTATCTAGCCAATCACAGGTCGAAATACTGTTGTCTATTATTACATCCATCCAGTGCTTATACCTCACCCTTAGTTACTAGATGCCACCATTTTGGAGAAACTCGATTGATTCGGATTGGAACGGATATCACTGGTGACAGACCAAAACAACGGATTTTGCGCCCACTTTTAGAACGCCATCTGCATGGAGAGAGGCATGTTGGGAAGGCTCAGAATTGCAGAAATGGTTGCTGGCAGAAGTGATTTGCCAGGAGAGCAGTACAACCGCTTCTTTGTAGCAGGCGACTGCCGCTATGAAGTTTTTGAACCACGTAATGTAAGTAGATCGAATCAAAAATGAGCAATGATGTACATATAAATAAAATGATATTATATAATGCAAAATCCTACGTATAAGGGTCGTCCTTCTTGCTATTTTCTTGGTATCACGATCTTAACTAGGCCTAACATTCGCGACAAAACATCCCATTTTTGCGTATATAATGATGGCGAAGCGAAAGTTGAAGCTGATTTTACAGATGCGTACATGAGGATAATACTCACAGTATGGAATTAAAGTAGTCTGTGAAATTTTTTTGTTACGAAATCTCCGCTTCGCCGTTCCAAGAACCATCCTCCATTTTGGAGAAAATTTGGTGTCATGGCAGCTCCCATGGAAAACAGTAACCAATGAAATGCGCCTAAGTTTGATTGACAGGTCGAGCCTCTTTCTTAGGCTCCTCCTAATGGCCAGACTCCCTTTGGCATACACGGCACTGCTAATGCGCGTCTGACAGCGCTGGCTGGTGGCATGACCAGCTCCGGTGGCGCAGCGGTAACGCGTGCGCTTGGAGACTGGGAGGTCCGCGGTTCGAATCCGCGGGCCGGCTGTGCCGTCTGGGGTTTTTCCTGGGTTTCCCTCAGATGTGTAATAGGCGTATGCCGGCACAGTTCCCCTGAAGTCGGCCCATGGACGCAGCTATCCTCCCCCCGAGCGGATTCCGCTCGGTCTTCCACTTCACCCTTTCCTCTCCTCCTCTCCACCACCTTTCCCTTCCCGAGAAACATGCCGCCTAATCAGGCAGGCAGACCTCTCGGGTTCCTCCCAACGACACTCCTCCTCCTCCTCCTCCTCGCTGGTGGCATGGTGAACAGGCAAGGACGCGGGAGTTCGTGTTGGCATGCAGCCATCACGGCCCAAGAAGCAAAAATACGAAATTGTACACAATAATTTTTGTCAATTTAAACTGAAAAATCTTGTATCGGGCACGTGCCTGGTATCATGCATATTTAATTCCACTGAAGTGACACTCACCCCACATTACGTCCAGAGCAGAATGTCAAAATACAATCCTCAGGATGTCATGCAATTGACAGCCTTTGTGACACTACCTATGAATGTCCTAATGATGTTTAAATTGGACGAGGACGTCTGGACCAGATCAGGACGTCCATGGGCTTTTTATGGTTTATTGGGATCTTTCTTCCGTCCACCTGATCCTCGGCTTGCGAGAATACTTCATCGTCTGCAGTTAGCCGCAGCTGGGGCAATACAGCTTCTACTGAGTTCCCTCGGAGGTCGGTGAAGTGACGATTGGATGACAGTGCTCTCCGTTTTGAACCAAAACCGTAACCCATTTTCATGGTGTCCTTGATATCCTGCCGGACATTCGCATCATAGTTCGAAAACCTGGCGTCAATGGTTGATAATGCTTAGTCGAACGCCTGCAGGGGTCGCTTGCGACTTCGTCGAATGTCTGTGCGCACTTCATACATGTATCTTTTGCTCAGAACCTACGAAGTTGTTGCGTCTTCTTGTCGCGTGCAGCTGTGCGGAGTTCTGGGATGGTCGGGGTCCGTAACCAACACGCCGTTCTTAACAGTAACATGTGCAACTGGGGAGCGCTCACCTTCATACTTGGCAGGCTTGCTGGCCTTGTAGCACGCAGTACACCGATAATAACTCACTGGAGGGTCCCTGGGGTGCATGGAGTTAAGTGAAAATTCGAGCACTACATTTGCCCACCTCCTGCTACGGTATTGGATGATGTCGTGAGTCCTGTTGTGGGAGGATATAGGTAGATTGGAGCACCGTAGTCCATCATCGGCAAGACACGTCCGCTATGCTCTGTCACCACAGTCCAACTGCACATGCCATGGGCCTGTAGCAGTCCTCCTCAGGTAACCGAGGATGCGGCTGTAGAGTATGTACCACTGCGCCAATCTACAACGTTGCAAGCTCATTGGCCCAGACTGCGTGCGCGCTCCGATTGGTCGACAACGTTTTGAAATCGCATTTTGTACGCGCGCATGTGTGTGCAGCGTCCCGGCGGCCGTTTCAGCATAGTTTCGAAATAGCTCGCATTAGTCGGCACGGCGTCCGTCCTCTTGTGTTCCGTGTGTCGGTGATGTCAATCGGCGGAACAGTTTGTGATTCTACGCGTGTTGTGCTGTTCCTGGACACGACTATTATCCCACGTACAGTCTATGAACTACGGAACTGGAATGCTTCGTGGGCTGGTGCGGTTGGGGCGTGAAGAACGCTTTCGGGCGCCGTCGGATTTTGAGGCAACTGACTTTGAGGATCTGACAACAAAGACAGGATTACGATTACGTGCCACACAAGCGCCTTTTCCACTCTGCAAACAACGAAAGAAGATGCTCATCATAAAATCGGCCGGCAAGGCATCCTCTTGTGTTTCGTGTTTCGGTGATGTCAATCGGCAGAACAGTTTGTAGAAGTGTTCGCTGGTTTATTCATGCGTCGATGTGATTCAACGTGTGTTGTGCTCTTCCTGGACACGACTATTATCCCACGAACAGTCTATCAACTCCGGAACTGGAATGCTTCGTCAGTTGGAGTGTGAAGAACAAGCGCGGGCCCCGTCGGATTTCGAGAGCTGTGTTCGTTTTGCTTCAAGTTCGAACTTAGTTACAGTGCGTCAGCAACGCAGTGAACTTTGTATTCACAATGCATGCATGTATCAGATCTTTGAAGCAGTGCATTGTGTCAAATAAATATTTCTTTTCGCCAAAAGAAGCTTCAGTTATTTTGAATGTCGGGTAACGGCGGTAGGCGTGAAATCCGGTAGAAGTCGATGGTAGCCAGAACCGGTCGAAAGGTCAGCCAAAGTTAAGGCTCCTGATTGGCCGACTGGCATTGCATAATTTCTACAACGTTGCACTCTCATTGGTCGTGTGCCCAGTGTTGTGTGAATTCTCTCAAACTATGGGCTCTATGGGGAGCTGTTGGAGCCTGCCTGTAGCTCTCGGCCAGGCGGCGTTGCGATCAGCGGACGACAGCGCCGCATGTGGAAGCAAATCGAAACAATGGTCCGCACAAGAGTGTTTCGGTTTCGCGGGTTTCGCTCTGACGCAAGCAAGCAATGTATCGCATCCTGCGTGGGTTTGAAAAGCTGGAGGTCATTGACGATTGGGCAAGTTACTAGTCAATGTTTTCGGCGTCGACGAAGCATCGGACGGTAACGAAATCGTCGTTAATGCATTTCGGAAGAAGTGAAGGACAGCGTGGTTTATAGCGTCCGGTTCGAGGTGAGTCGGCGTGATCGTACGTAATATTTGTTAACTGTACATCAAAATGATATACCTGATCAGAAAAACATTGAATGCACATTTTACCCGCACTAAAAGCTTATTTAACTCAATTTCAGTACCTCTCCATCACAGGTGTCCAAGTGCTCGTGACAGTTTATGTTGCGTCGTGTACCTGTAAAGCGGGAATTGCGGGAAAATGTAAGCACGCGGCAGCAGTCTGCTGCTACCTGAACAAGGAACAAGACGCCACATGTACGGGCAACAACAAAAGAGGGGCAAGCCAAGCTCAAAGCCGCAGGCGTGACATGACAAAGGGTATCGCCGACATATTTCCGAGTACGTATGTATAATGTGGACAATGTGCTTTCCTTTAGGCAGGAGCTCGGGTGCAGACCTTTCATATTGTATTTTTAGATCTGATGAGGCTACAGTCATCTCTGCTGCATCGTTGATCATTTGCCAATGATCTTTCTCTACTGAATGCTGCTGCTGTACCCTGCTGCATCGTTGATCGTTGGCTATTCAGTTATTCTTCAGCATTTTAAATGTTTCATCAACCAGTATTGTACCGTGTACCTAGTACGTTGCCTCAAAACAATGCTTTATTGCTCTTGGTATAATAAACAGCTTGCATCTGATATATTTCTCCTTGTTTGTATAATGTAGGTATATCAATCAAATGTCTCCCGCTGCAAAAAGAAAACCGCCTGGTGATATGATTCACGCGTACCCAGACATAGTTTGTCCACTCGCTGAGGTCCTTGAGTCTGAACAGAGGGGATCCTTACAGTGGGATTGTAAAGAGGTTCTGAACGGCATTTTCGATAATGTAGTAACGGAAGAGCAAACGGAGAATCTATTTGATCTCCTAAAGGTCATATGAGAGGGACACGCACGGTGTTCCATTATAGCATTCCAACAAAAATGCCAGGGGTAGCTTCATAGCGGGTCTCTTGAAGAACGTAAGTAAGTAAGGTCATTGCTTTTATTTAAGTAAACATCACACTGCACGAAGACCCTCGAACATAGCAGTAAGAAGAACCGGCGGGAGTCGATGCCCATATGTTCTGTCAAAAGGTCATCACTCGTTGTTGACGGCAGCACGGCGACAGTCACTACGCTGCATGAGCTGTGTAATCTCAGCTGTATTTTCGTTTCAGTATCGGATGATCGAACGCACTGCTGCATTGTGGACCATCCTCTCCTAAGTGGCTCGTGCACCGTAAAGTGATCGACCTTGAGACTTCCAGATAGGACCGGAGGAATCACAGAAAACAGCGGCTCCAATCGTTCACCTACGTCATCTTCAAGGGATAAAAGGCAACGGCATACTCGGCGGAACATCACTCGTTGTTGACGGCAGCACGGCGACAGGCATGAGCTGTGTAATCTCAGCTGTATTTTCGTTTCAGTATCGGATGATCGAACGCACTGCTGCATTGTGGACCATCGTCTCCCAAGTGGCTCGTGCACCGTAAAGTGATCGACCTTGAGACTTCCAGATAGGACCGGAGGAATCACAGAAAACAGCGGCTCCAATCGTTCACCTACGTCATCTTCAAGGGATAAAAGGCAACGGCATACTCGGCGGAACATCACTCGTTGTTGACGGCAGCACGGCGACAGGCATGAGCTGTGTAATCTCAGCTGTATTTTCGTTTCAGTATCGGATGATCGAACGCACTGCTGCATTGTGGACCATCGTCTCCCAAGTGGCTCGTGCACCGTAAAGTGATCGACCTTGAGACTTCCAGATAGGACCGGAGGAATCACAGAAAACAGCGGCTCCAATCGTTCACCTACGTCATCTTCAAGGGATAAAAGGCAACGGCATACTCGGCGGAACATCACTCGTTGTTGACGGCAGCACGGCGACAGGCATGAGCTGTGTAATCTCAGCTGTATTTTCGTTTCAGTATCGGATGATCGAACGCACTGCTGCATTGTGGACCATCGTCTCCTAAGTGGCTCGTGCACCGTAAAGTGATCGACCTTGAGACTTCCAGATAGGACCGGAGGAATCACAGAAAACAGCGGCTCCAATCGTTCACCTACGTCATCTTCAAGGGATAAAAGGCAACGGCATACTCGGCGGAACATCACTCGTTGTTGACGGCAGCACGGCGACAGGCATGAGCTGTGTAATCTCAGCTGTATTTTCGTTTCAGTATCGGATGATCGAACGCACTGCTGCATTGTGGACCATCGTCTCCTAAGTGGCTCGTGCACCGTAAAGTGATCGACCTTGAGACTTCCAGATAGGACCGGAGGAATCACAGAAAACAGCGGCTCCAATCGTTCACCTACGTCATCTTCAAGGGATAAAAGGCAACGGCATACTCGGCGGAACATCACTCGTTGTTGACGGCAGCACGGCGACAGGCATGAGCTGTGTAATCTCAGCTGTATTTTCGTTTCAGTATCGGATGATCGAACGCACTGCTGCATTGTGGACCATCGTCTCCTAAGTGGCTCGTGCACCGTAAAGTGATCGACCTTGAGACTTCCAGATAGGACCGGAGGAATCACAGAAAACAGCGGCTCCAATCGTTCACCTACGTCATCTTCAAGGGATAAAAGGCAACGGCATACTCGGCGGAACATCACTCGTTGTTGACGGCAGCACGGCGACAGGCATGAGCTGTGTAATCTCAGCTGTATTTTCGTTTCAGTATCGGATGATCGAACGCACTGCTGCATTGTGGACCATCGTCTCCTAAGTGGCTCGTGCACCGTAAAGTGATCGACCTTGAGACTTCCAGATAGGACCGGAGGAATCACAGAAAACAGCGGCTCCAATCGTTCACCTACGTCATCTTCAAGGGATAAAAGGCAACGGCATACTCGGCGGAACATCACTCGTTGTTGACGGCAGCACGGCGACAGGCATGAGCTGTGTAATCTCAGCTGTATTTTCGTTTCAGTATCGGATGATCGAACGCACTGCTGCATTGTGGACCATCGTCTCCTAAGTGGCTCGTGCACCGTAAAGTGATCGACCTTGAGACTTCCAGATAGGACCGGAGGAATCACAGAAAACAGCGGCTCCAATCGTTCACCTACGTCATCTTCAAGGGATAAAAGGCAACGGCATACTCGGCGGAACATCACTCGTTGTTGACGGCAGCACGGCGACAGGCATGAGCTGTGTAATCTCAGCTGTATTTTCGTTTCAGTATCGGATGATCGAACGCACTGCTGCATTGTGGACCATCGTCTCCTAAGTGGCTCGTGCACCGTAAAGTGATCGACCTTGAGACTTCCAGATAGGACCGGAGGAATCACAGAAAACAGCGGCTCCAATCGTTCACCTACGTCATCTTCAAGGGATAAAAGGCAACGGCATACTCGGCGGAACATCACTCGTTGTTGACGGCAGCACGGCGACAGGCATGAGCTGTGTAATCTCAGCTGTATTTTCGTTTCAGGTGAGAATTTTCGAGCATCCTCAGTAGTTTGACTGTTGCTGCTGCTGCTGTCCACAACGCAGTTATTGACTTTTTGCACTTGTTTCCACCTTGCCCAAAATGGCTTCTAAAGAGTTTGCAAAGTTTGCAGACGACATAAAACGTGAAATGAAAACTTGCCTTAAAGAGATGCAAGACACGCTAAAGCGCGATTATCGCAAAGAGATGAGAGAAATGAGAGCATCAATGGACCACATGAGCGAGTGCTTCGACGACATGTCCACTAAGTTTCGAATGGTGCTGGACGAACAGAAAAGGCTCAGGTCAGAAAATGAAGAGCTGCACAAAGAAAACAGTCGTCAGGAGATCGTCTCAAAGCTACTGAGATCAGAGTACTTGAATGTGAGCAACACATACGGAACAGAAACATCGAGATAAAAGGCATACCGCTGGATGCACAAACTAATATTGCGAACGCCTTATTGCGAATCGGAGACGCCATAGATGAGCCGATTGTTGACTCCGATATTGACAAATGTCACCCAGTTCCGATACCAAACAAAAGTAGTATATAGTCAGCTCAAGAAGCTGGCAAGTCACACAGTCATCTGGACGCCATTAATTAGCAATTAGAGCTAATTGGGACCCCCCACATTAATCCGCATCATCCAATGAGTCATCACACTAATTGGGGAGCGTCTAACTAGTGTCCAGACCACTGTGTGAGTTGCCGGCTACTTGAGCTAATAAAAATAAAAAAGAGGTAGAAAATAAAATAAAAAGATAGAGATAGAGTGGAGAGAAGGAGTTTAGTTGAAGATCAACGACGTCATCTTGAAGAAAGCGGTCCGGAACGGCCGCTGACCGTCGCTCTGCGACGGAGCACAGAGGCAGGTTGCAAAGCATCGCAGCTATGACCACCAGTTCCGGACATCCTGTGACGTCAGCTGGGACGTCATCATGGCATGTCTGAGCAAGTTAGGACAGCTCTGGACATGCAAGGAGAAAAACACTCATAATGCAGAGTCTGGGAAAGCAAGAGTATGCAAACCATCAATAGCTAACAAGAAAATAGAATTAGTTACACAACAAATGAGCCCAGCAGAACAGGAGCGCAGAACGATGCGACTGCTCGATCCGAGAGGCAGGCAGAGAACTGACTCGTAATGGTTTTTTTCTCCTGTATAAAGCCCCGCAGCTGCATCCCCTAGCGGGTACTTATTCAACTAATCTCACAACAAAATTATTAAGAATCACGCCAGCGCTACTCCCGTTCCCAAGGCAGAAGAAGATAGAAAATGGCGGGGATGCCCGGGCAACAGCAACCAGCACCCGACATGCACTGGCACGAAAATCGCAAACAAAGCGGGAAGAAAGTTGGCGAAAGCACTAGTTACACAACAAATCAGCTCACCACAGCAGGAGCGCAGACCGATGCGACTGCTCTCCGCGACAGCCAGCGAGAAACTGACTGGGACGCCGCTCCGCGGCCGCTACGCATGCGCGCTCTTAGCGCCCTCTGGGGCGACCACCTCCGAGAGGCTAAGAGAGAAGAGCATTCCTGCGCCCCCTGCTGGCGGTTTTCATTGGTCGTGAGGCTAAGAGAGAAGAGCATTCCTGTGCCCCCTGCTGGCCGTTCTCATTGGTCGTGACGTCATCCTAATGTCTCAGGGCTACCCTGCTTTTTTCCACTAATGCTCCTCTAGACAAGGTCAATCTGCAGTGAAGCCACGGTATGACGTCATCACGCACCTGCGTGGCTCAAGGGCGCGTGTGCTCTAGACAGGGGACCTATTATTTATTGAATCACTATCCCAAGATTATTTCCTTTATTGTTCTATAACGATTGAACAGGAAACTATTGCAGAAGAGCACCATGCATGAAAGCTGATTGTAGGAATTCCAAAGTCTTACTAAATGAGACTTGCAAAAGAACAAAATATCCTAACACGTAACTCCATCAACGGCAAATAAGAGGACTAGGCACTCAACAAATCAACACAGAGTACAGGTAACCAGGAGCGCAGAACTCAGGGCAGCACTATCGTCAAGACAACAATGTTCCTTGTCAAAAAAGAAAAAAATACAAAGCGCAAACAAAGGAAAGCATGCATGTCGGGGCATGTCAGAACACGTCAGGACAAATTGCACGACTGCTGGCCAACAGAGGAAAACAAACACTTGAACAGAGTGAAAAGACACTCACCATCATTTTTCACGTTCACAGCATTCCCCCATTGTAAATCCACTCGTCATAAAATCCACCTGCATCGTCGAACACCAATCACCAGTGACGAACCACACATCCGCACCCCATCAGAGGCAGACAGAACCCCACCGAAGCTACATTCTTCCACTGACGGCCAACGCAATTACCAGGAGCAGAATTTGCGTGTCCAGACCCGTCAGTGTTCAAGAGAGAAGTGAATCCTTGCGCCCCCTGCAGGCCGCTCTCATTGGTCGTGACATCATCCTATTGTCTCAGGCTACAGTGTTTTTTTCCACTAATGCTCCTCTAGACAAGGTCAACCTGAAACAATAGTCTCGTGGTATGACGTCATCATGCAGGTGCGTGGCTCAAGGACGCGTACGCTGTAGACAGGGGACCTGTTATTTATTGAATCACTATCCGTAGATTATTTCCTTTATTCTACTATAATGATTGCATAGGGAACTATTGCAGAAAAACACCATAGACAAGAGGAGATTGTAGCATTTCATTCCCAAAGTCTTACTCTACAGGAAAAAAAAATGGTTCAGCAAGACATGCCCATCCCAGCCAAGAGCCATGCACCTAACTGAATAATGACGCTTTGTTCCTCCTGAATAAAGTCACACACCTGTCCCTCTCGCGCTTACTCTCTGAACTAAATAAATCGCAAAATTATTAAGAATAGCTCTACTTCCATTCAAGGCAGCACTATCGTCATCGTCAAGAATATTCCTTGTACAAAAAAAAACTACATGTAGAAGGAAAGCATGTCAGAACAGACCCAGGCATGTCAGCGCATGTTTGTCAGACAACAAGGGGGAAAAAAGCGAAAAGAAACAAAGAAGAAAACCAGTATCAAACTATTTCTAAGCACACGCACTCCTCTTATTCAAAAACAGTGCTCATCATAAATCCGTCCAGGGCAATACACACCATTTTTCTATTGCTACAATTTTTTTCCAGTAACGGTCAATGCATTGCTACAGACTGCGTGACGTCATCACATCCTGTCTGAAGCAGAAGACAGCGGCAAAGACTCCTATTATTCATTGAATCGCAGGATTATTTCCTTTGTCCTACTCTTAATGACATTCATTCTCTCATTAAAATTCAACTAAAAAGCACCCTGCATATTAACGATTTTCACCCCAAAGGCTCATCATGGTCATTAGAATTACAGTAAACTACCACTGCTCTTTTAAAATAATAAGTGAGACCACTCCACATCACCTCCAGGCTTATGTAATACATGACCCTTTCTATGCTCATACATTCGTTGTCTGAGGCTACACCTGCGAGCAAAAAGGCACGGAAGCCGGGGGGGGCAAAGTTCCATTCGCGCTTTGCGAGTAAAAAGGCGGGAAAGCCGGGGAGCAAAGTTCCATTCGCGCACGCCAAAGCACAAGACAGAACGCCTTTACGGGAACATGATGGCATTCTTACCATATTAATCATTTTCTACCTTGCATTGCAGTTTAGAAAAACTACTACAAAACTATAATTTTAGGAGCTCATTAAAATTCTACTTTCTATGGAAACTATAATTGCCCTATTACTTGGATCGCTATTAATGAAGCGCTCCAATTTTTTCTCTCTTCCCATTTCGGCCTTGTCATGCAGTGAAGCAGACTCACATCCAAAATAATAAATTTACACTGAGGGTGCCGTGAATTCAGGAATTCCTATCCTGTGCTCAAATGCAAGCATCGTGAGTTCATTTTTAAGAGTGTGTTTCATCATCCCAGATAACATCGTTCTCTCCCCTGATTTGTGCAAAGCGCCGGGCGTACACCTTTTTGCGACAATTAACAGTGGAAGTGGGGTTGTTTGTTTGATTTTGTTGGGTGTTCGATATCTTGATGAAGTAAGCAGTATTTAATTTTGCAGGTTTTTGAGCAGAAATGCTGGTATCTGAGCATGGAGTAGAAATTCCTATATTTCTCTGCTCCCTAAGAAACTTTGTACGTCGTTTTCCAAGCAGACCGCGTTTAGTTTACGCGAAATAGAAAAATGAACTTATGGATGCTCTATTATGATCCGCCGCAGGCTCCGCCCTTTTCCCCGATCACCAGTGTTTTCGCATTCGATGTCGCATGTCTAGACTTGTACAGTAGTGTCTTTCTTGCTGCAATTTTTACCCTTCGCTAATATCTTGTTGCTGTCATGTTGTGCTAGCCGCGTAGCGATAAGCGGTGATTCTCCGATTACTCCTGAGCGGTACGACTTAAGCCTTTTCCCTGCTCACTTAAGGAAATTTGTGTATCCCCGTCCTGTGACACAAATGTGTGTAATTTTTCGCGGTTCATTTCTTCTTTCACTGCTTTTACTCAGAATGTAGGTGAGGGGAAAAAGTCGGCATCCAGGTAGAGCAGGAGAAAGCCGCTGAGCGAGAAGAGTTCATGAGAATGGAATTTGTTTGTTTTTTGTTATATGTTGTTGAGTGTCAGTATTCACTTTACTCGATATGATGATGGAGTAAGCTGTATGCAGTTATAAGTATTTGTGCAGAAATGCTGGTATGTGAGCGTGGAGGAGAAATTCCAATAAAGCCTCTCCTTGTGCATTCCTGAGCTGCTGTGTGTGCGCGCGCGCTTTTTTGTTTCCTGGTTTGCGACGTCATCATGGCATGTTGGGGCTTGTTTAGCAGTGTTGCAATTTTACCCGCCGCTATTATCTTGTTGTTGTTATCTTGTGTTAGCCCCGTAGCGATGACCTGTGACTCTGCTATTATTCCTGAGCGCTCCGTCTTAAGCCTTTTTCCTTCTCGCTTAAAGGAATTTGTGTGCCCTTGTCCTGTGCTTTCTTTACGAAGGGACAATGCGTCTGTGTATGTGGCACTATCAGATACCAGACATAAGTGTCTTTTTATTAGTTTATTAGCATATGCTTCAGGTTTTTTGAGTCAAGCACAAGTGCGAGCAATTTTTCGCTGCTCTCTTCCTCAAATCACCGATTTTAAGCAGAAGAAAGTCGCATGGTACAGCTGAGAAGAGGGTTTCTCTGATTGTTTGTTAGATGTTGTTAGGAGCTCGGTAGTTGAGGAAGTCAGCTGTTAAAGGTATCCGTGAAGAAATGCTTGCATCTGAGCGCAGGATAGGAATTCCTGAAGCACGGCACCCAGTGTAAATTAATTACTTTGGATGTGAGTCTGCTTCACTGCATGACAAGGCTGAAGTGGGAAGAGAGAAAAAAATGGAGCGCTTCATTAATAGCGATCCAAGTACTAGGGCAATAATAGATTCCATAGAAAGTAGAATTTTAATGGGCTCCTGTTGTCCTCTGTGCGTGCATGCGTGTGCTGTTTTCCTGATTTGTGACGTCATTATGGCATGTCTGGACTTGTTTAGCAGTGTTGCAGTTCTTTCCGCTGCTAGTATCTTGTTGGTGTCATGTTGTGCTAGCCACGTGGCGATGTGTGGTGACCTGAGGTCTTAAGCCTTTTCCCTGCTCACCTAAGGAAATTAGTGTATCCCTGTCCTGTGCTTTCTTTACGCAAGGGCACTGCGTCTGTGTATGTGGCACTATCAGATACCAGACATGAGTGTCTTTTTCTTAGTTTATTAGCATATGCTTCAGGTTTTTTAAGTGAAGCACAAGTGCGCGCAATTTTTCGCTGCTCTCTTCCTCAAATCACCGAGTTTACGCAGAAGAAAGTCGCATGGTACAGCTGAGAAGAGGGTTTCTCTGATTGTTTGTTAGATGTTGTTAGGAGCTCGGTATGTTGAGGAAGTCAGCTGTTAAAGGTATCCGTGAAGAAATGCTTGCATATCTGAGCGCAGGATAGGGATTCCTGAAGCACGGCACCCTCAGTGTAAATTAATTATTTTGAATGTGAGTCTGCTTCACTGCATGACAAGGCTGAAGTGGGAAGAGAGAAAAAATTGGAGCGCTTCATTAATAGCGATCCAAGTACTAGGGCAATTATAGATTCCATAGAAAGTAGAATTTTAATGGGCTCCTGTTGTCCTCTGTGCGTGCATGCGTGTGCTGTTTTCCTCATTTGTGACATCATTATGGCATCTCTGGACTTGTTTAGCAGTGTTGCAGTTCTTCCCGCTGCTAGTATCTTGTTGGTGTCATGTTGTGCTAGCCATGTGGCGATGTGTGGTGACCTGAGGTCTTAAGCCTTTTCCCTGCTCACCTAAGGAAATTAGTGTATCCCTGTCCTGTGCTTTCTTTACGCAAGGGCACTGCGTCTGTGTATGTGGCACTATCAGATACCAGACATGAGTGTCTTTTTCTTAGTTTATTATCATATGCTTCAGGTTTTTTTAAGTCAACCACAAGTGCGCGCAATTTTTCGCTGCTCTCTTCCTCAAATCACCGATTTTACGCAGAAGAAAGTCGCATGGTACAGCTGAGAAGAGGGTTTCTCTGATTGTTTGTTAGATGTTGTTAGGAGCTCGGTATGTTGAGGAAGTCAGCTGTTAAAGGTATCCGTGAAGAAATGCTTGCATCTGAGCGCAGGATAGGAATTCCTGAAGCACGGCACCCTCAGTGTAAATTAATTATTTTGAATGTGAGTCTGCTTCACTGCATGACAAGGCTGAAATGGGAAGCGAAAAAAATGGAGCGCTTCATTAATAGCGATCCAAGTAATAGGGCAATCATTGATTCCATAAAAAGTAGAATTTTAATGGGCTCGTAAAATTATAGTTTTGAGGTAGTTTTTCTGAAGTGCAATGCAAGGTAGAAAATCATTAATATCGTGGGAATGTCATCATGTTCCCGAAGAGGCGTTCTGTCTTGTGCTTTGGCGTGCGCGAATAGAACTTTGCTCTCCGGCTTTCGCGCCTTTTTGCTCGCAATGCGCGAATGAAATTTGCCCACCCGGCTTTCGCGCCTTTTTGCTCGCAGGTGTAGCCTCAGACAACGAATGTATGAACATAGAAAGGGTCATGTATTACATAAGCCTGGAGGTGATGTGGAGTGGTCTCACTTATTATTTTAAAAGAGCAGTGGTAGTTTACTGTAATTCTAATGACCATGATGAGCCTTTGGGGTGAAAATCGTTAATATGCGGGGTGCTTTTTTGTTGAATTTTAATGAGAGAATGAATGTCATTAAGAGTAGGACAAAGGATTGCGATTCAATGAATAATAGGAGTCCTTGCCACTGTCTTCTGCTTCAGACAGGATGTGATGACGTCACGCAGTCTGTAGCAATGCATTGACCGTTACTGGAAAAAAAGTGTAGCAATAGAAAAATGGTGTGTATTGCCCTGGACGGATTTATGATGAGCACTGTTTTTGAATAAGAGGAGTGCGTGTGCTTAGAAATAGTTTGATACTGGTTTTCTTCTTTGTTTCTTTTCGCTTCTTTCCCCCTTGTTGTCTGACAAACATGCTCTGACATGCCTGGGCCTGTTCTGACATGCTTTCCTTCTACATGTAGTTTTTTTCTTTTTGTACAAGGAATATTCTTGACGATGACGATAGTGCTGCCTTGAATGGGAGTAGAGCTATTCTTAATAATTTTGCGATTCATTTAGTTCAGAGAGTAACCGTGAGGGGGACAGGTGTGTGACTTTATTCAGGAGGAACAAAGCGTCATTATTCAGTTAGGTGCATGGCTCTTGGCTGGATGGACATGTCTTGCTGAACCATTTTTTGCCCTGTACAGCAAGACTTTGGGAATGAAATGCTACAATCTCCTCATCTCTGTGGTGTTTTTCTGCAATAGTTCCCTATGCAATCATTATAGTAGAATAAAGGAAATAATCTAGGGATAGTGATTCAATAAATAACAGGTCCCCTGTCTAGAGCGTACGCGTCCTTGAGCCACGCACCTGCATGATGACGTCATACCGCGAGACTATTGTTTCAGGTTGACCTTGTCTAGAGGAGCATTAGTGAAAAAAAACAGTGTAGCCCTGAGACAATAGGATGACGTCATGACCAATGAGAACGGCCTGCAGGGGGCGCAAGGATTCACTTCTCTCTCGAACACTGACGGGTCTGGACACGCAAATTCTGCTCCTGGTAATTGCGTTGGCCGTCAGTGGAAGAGCGTAGCTTCAGTGGGGTTCTGTCTGCCTCTGATGGGATGCGGATGTGTGGTTCGTCACTGGTGATTGGTGTTCGACGATGCAGGTGGATTTTGTGACGAGTGGATTTACAATGGGGGAATGCTGTGAACGTGAAAAATGATGGTGAGTGTCTTTTCACTCTGTTCAAGTGTTTGTTTTCCTCTGTTGCCCAGCAGTTGTGCAATTTGTCCTGACGTGTTCTGACATGCCCCGACATGCATGCTTTCCTTTGTTTGCGCTTTGTATTTTTTCTTTTTTGACAAGGAACATTGTTGTCTTGACGATAGTGCTGCCCTGAGTTCTGCGCTCCTGGTTACCCGTACTCTGTGTTGATTTGTTGAGTGCCTAGTCCTCTTATTTGCCGTTGATGGAGTTACGTGTTAGGATATTTTGTTATTTTGCAAGTCTCATTTAGTAAGACTTTGGAATTCCTCCGATCAGCTTTCATGCATGGTGCTCTTCTGCAATAGTTTCCTATTCAATCGTTATAGAACAACAAAGGAAATAATCTTGGGATAGTGATTCAATAAATAATAGGTCCCCTGTCTAGAGCACACGCGCCCTTCAGCCACGCAGGTGCATGATGACGTCATACCGTGGCTTCACTGCAGATTGACCTTGTCTAGAGGAGCATTACTGGAAAAAAACAGGGTAGCCCTGAGACAATAGGATGACGTCATGACCAATGAGAACGGCCAGCAGGGGGCACAGGAATGCTCTTCTCTTTTAGCCTCACGACCAATGAGAACGGCCAGTAGGGGGCGCAGGAATGCTCTTCTCTGTTAGCCTCTCGGAGGTGGTCGCCCCAGAGGGCGCTAGGAGCGCGCATGCGTAGCGGCCGCGGAGCGGCGTCCCAGTCAGTTTCTCGCTGGCTGTCGCGGAGAGCAATCGCATCGGTCTGCGCTCCTGCTGTGGTGAGCTGATTTGTTGTGTAACTAGTGCTCTCGCCAACTTTCTTCCCGCTTTGTTCGCGATTTTCGTGCCAGTGCACGTCGGGTGCTGGTTGCTGTTGCCCGGGCATCCCCGCCATTTTCTATCTTCTTCTGCCTTGGGAACGGGAGTAGCGCTGGCGTGATTCTTAATAATTTTGTTGTGAGATTAGTTGAGTAAGTACCCGCTAGGGGATGCAGCTGCGGGGCTTTATACAGGAGAAAAAAACCATTACGAGTCAGTTCTCTGCCTGCCTCTCGGATGGAGCAGTCGCATCGTTCTGCGGTCCTGTTCTGGTGGGCTCATTTGTTGTGTAACTAATTCTATTTTCTTGTTAGCTATTGATGGTTTGCATACTCTTGCTTTCCCAGCCTCTGTGTTATGAGTGTTTTTCTCCTTGCATGTCCAGAGCTGTCCTAACTTGCCCAGACATGCCATGATGACGTCACAGCTGACGTCACAGGATGTCCGGAACTGGTGGTCATAGCTGCGATGCTTTGCAACCTGCCTCTGTGCTTAGTCGCAGAGCGACGGTCAGCGGCCGTTCCGGACCGCTTTCTTCAAGATGGCGTCGTTGATCTTCAACTAAACTCCTTCTCTCCACTCTATCTCTATCTTTTTATTTTATTGTCTACCTATTTTTTTTTTATCAGCTCAAGTAGCCGGCAACTCACACAGTGGTCTGGACACTAGTTAGACGCTCCCCAATTAGTGTGATGACTCATTGGATGATGCTGATTAATGTGGGGGGTCCCAATTAGCTCTAATTGCTAATTAATGGCGTCCAGATGACTGTGTGACTTGCCGGCTTCTTGAGCTGACTATATACTACTAACAAAGCGGATAAGAATCTTATCATTCAGTTCAACTATCGGCGGAAACGTGACTTAGTGCTTGAAAAAGCAAAAAAGCGCAAGCTGACTGCTTCTGACCTGGGCTTTTCATCCAACACGCCAATTTTTGTGAACGAACATCTCTCGCCTAATCTGAAGGAAGTTCTTGGTTTGGCGTTGGCTAAAAAAAGAGAAGGCAAACTTTCCCAAGCGTCACGAAATGGAAAAGTCTTTGTGCGTAAATGAGACACTGATCCCGCAAACTGTGTACATTTGGTCGAAGATGTAAATGAAATTGCAAGTTAATCTTCGTACTAAATATCACTATCATGTATTTTGTACCGGAAGAAGTTTCGAAACCCCCGGGCTTTGTCTCGGTGATACACATGAATGTTCTGCTTGAAACAAATATGATGAGTTGGCAATGTTTTTGGACCGCTATAACTTTGCCTTTGATATTATCATGTTCTCCGAAACTTGGTATTGGGACGATCTAGATGTGTTTGTCTCTCCGGGATATAAACATTTTTGTCTTAATCGCCAAAATAAACGTGGCGGCGGTATCTCTGTTCAACTGGTTGACCGAATACCTTGTGAAATAATCCCTGAGTTTTCCTTTATTTGTGATGACGTTGAAATGCTCAGTGTCAAAAGCGGTATCCATGTTTACACTGTATTATATAGACCACCCTCTGCTAATCTTGATGTGTTTCTGGCAATTGTCGAAAATTTTTTCTAATATATTTCAAATAACGCATATACCATACACCTAGGTGGTGATTTCAACATCAATGTTCTAGACTCTCTGAAACCGTCACGCGAGATAACGATTTTGATTGATACTTATGGTTTTAACAGAGTCATATCAGTACCGACGCGAATCGAAGAAAATTCTTCATCACTGATTGACTTCTTTATAACCAGTACACCAACTGACGGCGTGCAAGCAGGCGTCATTATAGTTGTAGCCTGAGTGATCACTTACCGATATTCATGTTTTCTAACGTAAAATGCCAACGAATTAATAACGTATCTCATTCTAATTTCCGTCTCATTAGTGAAGCAGCACTTACATGTTTTAAAGCAGACATTTCTCTGCATTCCGCAAGTTGGGGCTCAATATTGGCTTCCAATGATGTAAACGAGGCGTATAATGATTTCTTGGGCAAGTTCAAACGTTTATATGATACTCATTTTCCCGTGAAATTAATCAGTTTTCGTCGCAAGGCACGGAAACCGTTACGCCACAATTATTATGCATGATTCGCGAGAAAAACAACATGTATAGATCATTTATCCTCACTAGGGATGTTGAATCTTTGAAAAGTTTTAAGCGTTATCGCAATGAAGTAAACCGGGCTGTGAAACAAGCCAAGGCCGCATATTACTGGCGTCTCTTTGAAAATGGAGGTAACAATGCTGAAAATATTTGGAGGACCTTGAAAAACATTACTCATCCCAATGTTCCCAGATTTAATAATATGATCATAGACGGAGAAGCTATTAGCGGTAAATGTCTGTGTGACCGGCTTAATGAATACCTAACAACCCTAGTTCAGCGCTACCCCAGTGTGTCTACTTCTAGTCCCGCTGATGCCTGTAGTTATATTACGAATTCAATTGCTGATTCTCTTTTTTTGGGTCCTACCACTGTTGAAGAGGTGTGCTCTTCTTTCTTGAATTTAAATAATAGTAAGGCGCGGGATTGTGATGACTTTCAAATTAAAGCAGTTAAGCATGTCATCGAGTTTCTCGCCCCATTTTTAACTCATATTTACAATCTGTCTTTTTCTACTGGTGTATTTCCTTTCAAAATGAAAACTGCACGGGTAATTATCCTGAGCAAAGGTGGTGATACAAATGTATTGGGAAACTACAGGCCTATATCGCTGCTCCCAGTGTTTTCTAAAGGCCTTGAACGCATTGTTCATAAAAGATTGACAGATTTTTTTTCAAAGCATGGTGTCATTAGTGACTTGCAGTTCGGATTCCGGAAGTTCAGATCCACGGAAATAGCACTCCTATGTCAGAAAGAAGAAATTATTCGCAATCTTGAGGACAAACAACTCACTTTAGGGATTTATATAGATTTCACTAAGGCCTTCGACCTTCTTGATCATTCAGTGCTCCTGGGCAAATTGGAGAGATATGGGATCCGTGGTGTATGTCTGTCGTTTTTCAGGTCGTACCTGTCCTCACGTAAACAGTATGTTTCAATAAATACTGATTGTTCTGCCAGGCTTGAGGAGGCGACTGGTGTTCCGCAAGGTATAGTATATCCTTGGGCCACTGTTATTCTCAGTTTACATTAATGACGTTGTAGCCGTATCAGCAGATAACAAATTCCTGATTTATGCTGATGATACCACCCTTTTTGTTTCTGGTGCCGATGTGAAGCAAGTCGTTGACAAAGCGAATATTGCTCTGGATGAGATAAGGCTTTGGGCCAGTGTTAATGGCTTAGTAGTAAACGTGACTAAGACGAAGGCAGTTTTATTCAGATCAAAAAATAAACCAGTTTTCTGCCCTGTCGATATATTTCTTGGGGATCATCGCATTGAGGTTGTGAAGTCAATGAAAGTGCTAGGAGTACATTTTTCAGAAAATTTGTCCTGCGACTATCATACATCTTATGTTAGAGCAAAAATTTCTAAACCAATTGGGCTCATGAATCGGCTCCGCGTTGCTCTGCCAAAAAGGATTAAGTTGATCATTTACAATTCATTGATATTTTCCGTACTGCGTTATGGCCTGTTGGTTTGGGGTACGGGAACCCAGGCTTCCATTAATAGTTTGTTCATAGCACAAAAGCGCGCTGTTAGAATTATAGCTGATGTACCTTTCGACAGCCACACTGACGAACTGTTCATTACACTTAACATCATCAAGGCAACGAACCTATATAGTTACTTTTTGTTAAAAACCTATGTAACTGCTGTAAAACAAAATAATACCTTTTTTCTATCGCTTTTTTCACTTCAATCTTTCACCGAGCGTACGCGCCACACTGCAAGATGCAAGATTCCTAAATTGAGGACAGATTACGGACGCCAGTCGCTAACCTATAGCCTTCCACATATACTAAACAGGTTTTCCGCACTGAATTTGCACGTTAATGATGTGTCATTGTCCTTCCTAAGGACACTAAGCATACGTGGTGCATTGCGTAGCTGATTATGCTGATTTGTTTCCAATGTGCAGTGCATGCATTTCGGGTATATGTTCCTTTATATGTTTTTCTACGGCTAGATTTTGATATAACTATCAATGATGAGTGATAAAGGGTCGTGCCCTAGTCAAGCAGCTTTTTTGCTGCTTTTTGGCCACCCTGTGATGTACAGGTTTTTACAAATGTTTCAATAAATGAAATGAAAAAATGAAATGAAATGGCTTTTAGGGGGACCCTGTAGGAGGCCATAGTACTGGCCGTGTGCAAGTTAGCCAGTCTATTTTAGCAGTTCTTATTAATTATCACTCGGGGCACTGACCAGTTCGGTTGAGATGTGGTACTATCATTCAAGCTGGTTTTGAGAATGCGGGGAAAGGCACGTTCTGGCTTCGTGGTATAGTGGTGTATTGCATGTATAGTGCAAAGCGTTTATAGGAGTAACAAAAGCATGATGAATTTTCATTTCTTTTCATCTTGCCTGATGGGATAAAACAATCTTCTGCGCTTGCTTAAACTGCCTATGCTACATGGAGTAGAAAGGGTCAGGTAGTCGCGGTATAGCGTCGAACGCCGAACGATTTTCGCCCTCATATGGCCAGAGTTATCCGCGGGAACTTAAATTCGCGATTTTGAGGTGTGCGCGAAAAACGCGAAAAATAATTCCGCGCGAAAAAAAAAACCACTTCTAGAGTATGTTCATCGACTTTCTATCTTCAGCAACGACAGTGAAAAACTCCCCTTCAAAAATTGTCTGGCGCGCTGCAGCCATTGCCCGGAGTTCCCAACGAATGTATTTTCCCAATGGTTCCCTTTAGACACCAGGATTTGTCAAGTATCACAAGAGGGTTACGAATCACATTTTGCCCAAATTGGTGTTCTCATTTCTCTCCTCGCTTCCAAGACTGAAGCAACGGGGGCAACAATGCCCTCATTCGCGCATCGTGCTGTTTTCTAGAAAGACTGAAATCCCCGAACACGTGGGGATTAGTGACCTGTAGGCTGTAGCCTCTAACAAGGTATCCTTCATCACGGGAGGCTAATAATGTGGAGAAACCCACAAATACGGGAGGAGGGGCTATATGTATTTAAGTGTATTTTAAATTTAAATATGACTAAAATGGTATTAAAATATAGGTATAAATACATTTTTCGTGCCTGTATTTAAATACGTATTTTAAAGTAGCACAGAAGTCATTTTTAACACCCAGTTTTCTTCCTATAAAACTGTTAAGTAGGCCAGTAAGATGCACCATGCGAAGTAATTTACACCACAGAGTCATAATTATCGCAGAAATTGAATTTAAAATACGCCGCTAAAAGCGACCGTGCGCAACGGTGGTGAAGAGCAGTACCAGCCTGTGATCTGCCTGGAACCTCGCGCTGACGCTATAAGGAGGGCGCTCGCTGATTGGTCTAGAGAAATGTTGTCTGCTACTCCGCTGTCGTCTGCTACTCGGCTGTTTGGGGTTCTGATAAAGCCTTTCTCCTTGCTCGGTAATGCTTCGGCCGCTCCTTCTATCCCCAATTCTCCGGGAAAACTGGCAAAACAGGTTTACGGCGGCAAAGGGACAAGGCGCTGAACCCCACTGACCGGCAAACCAGAACGAGTCTCCTTATGCCGTCATCGGTGACGTGCCATCATACCTCCTCATCCTCGTAATAGCTGGAGTGGCGAGTTAAGGGTGAAGGCGCGGAGCTATGTTTATGTGAGTTTTTTTCTGGGAAACAAATTGCACCGACATCAAAACCTTTCGCGCTATTCGGTATAATGATACACACACTTTCATCAGATGTCTATATCTGAATTTTTTTTGGATGGCCCTCTGTACTTCTTTAAATACATGTATTTATATTTTAAATACTGCCCATCCCTGGTGCAAGGGCATGCAGACATACAGAATTCAAGCCATTGCTAAGAGAGCGATCTGCTAATACCTCACATTGAGATCCTGGAAGAAAGCTCTGAAATTTCCCAAGTTAAGTCGCAGACCACTAGAGGTGTCATGCACATGGTTGAATGGAAAGCCACAATATGGACCAATTGCAAACTGTGTGTCGACTGCAAAATTTGTGCGCATCAAAATGCGTCTTCGTGTACTAACCACATGGTGACATTTAACATAATATGCGTAAGCACATCCATGCTGTGGCTCTGTGGAGCTGAATAGGAGTCAAGCAAGTCAGAAGATGACAATGGGAACGACAGCAGCAGCCCTGTTGTGTTAGAACAGCAACCTGACAAACTGGTCAAACAAATAGTGCATATGAGTTCCACAAGCAAAGACTTTGTGGAATACAAAAGAAGGACCATTACTGCAGCAGAGACCATTATTGGCCAGAGCCAGACCAGCAGCCGACTTCGCAGAAGAAACCGCAAAGTGAATCTATATTTCCCTCTACATTGTCATACGCCTAGAGTACATTGCAAGTACGAAAACACTGCCGGCGCATAACCGAAAGGTGGACAAACAGATGAGGCTACACAACATCAAGAAGAAAGCCGGGACCAGCGATGGTTCTGTAGATGTCTGTGATGGAATCCGGCAGCTGCAGAAAATGACGTTTCAATCAGCAGTCTTAATGCCAACACAGAGAGTCTCGACACGCACACTGGACCCGACCACCACGGCTATCCACAAGTTCCATAATCCGTTGCAGCTTACTTTTGCAGTCTTTATCATTTTAGCGCAACATTTTTGTTGTTTTCACGTGATGTTTCTACGAGTTATAACCTTAATACGAAACACTACGTGCCAGCGCGTGTAGCAAGTAGCTCTGAAAAAAGGTTTCATTTTCCCTAGAAATACTGAGAAAAACTGATGGCTACTACATGCCGCAATAAAACAATGGGTTTGCAGCGACTCGCCTCTAGTGTGAGAACTTGAGTACAGGAGAGAATTATTTAACGTAGCCACAACAAGTCTTGTACAAGAAACTTATTCTTCCCACGTGTAATGTGCATGGTGTATCGCCTAACGCGATAAAGATAGGAAGTTTGCTCAGTTTGCATTGAACAGTTCCGTAAAAGGCCCACAGGATGCAAAACAGTTCAGAGGACAAAATCATTGCGCGTGTCCAGGGGCATAGCTATTTTTTTTTCTTTCCTTCTTTTTTTTCTATTGGGGAGGGGAGGTTAATCAATCATTAACTTACGGTGCACACTATTCGGTACACAACACAAGTCTCCCAACCCTGGAGAACCCGAATTACGTATAAGTTTGGAAATACAACCCCCCCCCCTTAATACGCACCTCCCAACAACAAATAAAAGCGTTCAGGAAGGATATTTAACCCGACAAGGTACAGGTACTAGGTATAAATCAGAGGAATGAAATGGGTACCCATACACACGGCAGTGTTGCTCTTTTTGCATGTACTACGTCTTGCTGTCTCTGCATATAAACCATGATCACGTCATAATCAGACGACGTAAAACGACGATAACACCGGAGACACGGAACAAAACAGAGACGACACGACACACGTTCGTCTCTCTCTTTTTTGTTCCGTGTCTCCGGTTTTATCGTCGTTTTACAATGTACCAGCTCGCCTGCACCCTTGCACTTCTACATCAGACGACGGTTTATTCTTTTCATAATGACAAGCGCGCACAGATACACACTCCGTACACACACATCACTTACAAAGCAAAGGCAGCAAAGCTTGCCTATATTCGTATTCAGCATTGAACAGTTTGCACTTTCTTTATCGAATAGTTTGAATGCAGATGTCACATCAGTTACAGTACTCTGAAGCTATTCACTGACTATACACTCTTCAAAATGAACTTCACATCATAGTACGCTCCTAGCCAACCATCATCCCGAATGGCATGGTTCTCTCCACTGATTTCTTGAAAACGGGAGGCGTATGACTTTTTGTGACACTTATGGAGAAATGTTCATTGATAGAAAAAGGCGCACGCCCCACGCTTTCCGCAAATCAAGAGTGATAAAGGTATCACCAGGTGCAATGGTTGGCCTTAAGCACGCTATGTGGTGAAGTTTTGTTTTAAGAGTGTAGTCCGTGCGAAGCATCCGCGTAATGCGGGTGAGCTCCATCCTTGCCTACACCCTTAGATATGAACTTCACCGGATAGCTTACTCCTAGCCAACCATGACATCGTTCTCTCCCCTGATTTCTTGAAAACGGGAGGCGTATGACTTTTTGTGACACTTATGGAGAAATGTTCATTGATAGAAAAAGGCGAACGGCCCATGCTTTCCGCAAATCAAGAGTGATAAAAGTATCACCAGGTGCAATGGTTGGCCTTAAGCACGCTATGTGGTGAAGTTTTGTTTTAAGAGTGTAGTCCGTGCGAAGCATCCGCGTAATGCGGGTGAGCTCCATCCTTGCCTACACTCTTAGATATGAACTTCACCGGATAGCTTACTCCTAGCCAACCATGACATCGTTCTCTCCCCTGATTTCTTGAAAACGGGA
The DNA here is from genome assembly GCF_037126465.1 of Ornithodoros turicata. Taxonomy (NCBI): domain Eukaryota; kingdom Metazoa; phylum Arthropoda; class Arachnida; order Ixodida; family Argasidae; genus Ornithodoros; species Ornithodoros turicata. The sequence continues at coordinate 45,316,199 of NC_088204.1, forward strand.
GGCGTATGACTTTTCGTGACACTTATGGAGAAATGTTCATTGATAGAAAAAGGCGCACGCCCCACGCTTTCCGCAAATCAAGAGTGATAAAGGTATCACCAGGTGCAATGGTTGGCCTTAAGCACGCTATGTGGTGAAGTTTTGTTTTAAGAGTGTAGTCCGTGCGAAGCATCCGCGTAATGCGGGTGAGCTCCATCCTTGCTTACACTCTTAGATATGAACTTCACCGGATAGCTTACTCCTAGCCAACCATGACATCGTTCTCTCCCCTGATTTCTTGAAAACGGGAGGCGTATGACTTTTCGTGACACTTATGGAGAAATGTTCATTGATAGAAAAAGGCGCACGCCCCACGCTTTCCGCAAATCAAGAGTGATAAAGGTATCACCAGGTGCAATGGTTGGCCTTAAGCACGCTATGTGGTGAAGTTTTGTTTTAAGAGTGTAGTCCGTGCGAAGCATCCGCGTAATGCGGGTGAGCTCCATCCTTGCCTACACTCTTAGATATGAACTTCACCGGATAGCTTACTCCTAGCCAACCATGACATCGTTCTCTCCCCTGATTTCTTGAAAACGGGAGGCGTATGACTTTTCGTGACACTTATGGAGAAATGTTCATTGATAGAAAAAGGCGCACGCTTCACGCTTTCCGCAAATCAAGAGTGATAAAGGTATCACCAGGTGCAATGGTTGGCCTTAAGCACGCTATGTGGTGAAGTTTTGTTTTAAGAGTGTAGTCCGTGCGAAGCATCCGCGTAATGCGGGTGAGCTCCATCCTTGCCTACACTCTTAGATATGAACTTCACCGGATAGCTTACTCCTAGCCAACCATGACATCGTTCTCTCCCCTGATTTCTTGAAAACGGGAGGCGTATGACTTTTCGTGACACTTATGGAGAAATGTTCATTGATAGAAAAAGGCGCACGCTTCACGCTTTCCGCAAATCAAGAGTGATAAAGGTATCACCAGGTGCAATGGTTGGCCTTAAGCACGCTATGTGGTGAAGTTTTGTTTTAAGAGTGTAGTCCGTGCGAAGCATCCGCGTAATGCGGGTGAGCTCCATCCTTGCCTACACTCTTAGATATGAACTTAACCGGATAGCTTACTCCTAGCCAACCATGACATCGTTCTCTCCCCTGATTTCTTGAAAACGGGAGGCGTATGACTTTTCGTGACACTTATGGAGAAATGTTCATTGATAGAAAAAGGCGCACGCCCCACGCTTTCCGCAAATCAAGAGTGATAAAGGTATCACCAGGTGCAATGGTTGGCCTTAAGCACGCTATGTGGTGAAGTTTTGTTTTAAGAGTGTAGTCCGTGCGAAGCATCCGCGTAATGCGGGTGAGCTCCATCCTTGCCTACACTCTTAGATATGAACTTAACCGGATAGCTTACTCCTAGCCAACCATGACATCGTTCTCTCCCCTGATTTCTTGAAAACGGGAGGCGTATGACTTTTCGTGACACTTATGGAGAAATGTTCATTGATAGAAAAAGGCGCACGCTTCACGCTTTCCGCAAATCAAGAGTGATAAAGGTATCACCAGGTGCAATGGTTGGCCTTAAGCACGCTATGTGGTGAAGTTTTGTTTTAAGAGTGTAGTCCGTGCGAAGCATCCGCGTAATGCGGGTGAGCTCCATCCTTGCCTACACTCTTAGATATGAACTTCACCGGATAGCTTACTCCTAGCCAACCATGACATCGTTCTCTCCTCTGATTTCTTGAAAACGGGAGGCGTATGACTTTTTGTGACACTTATGGAGAAATGTTCATTGTTAGAAAAAGGCGCACGCCCCACGCTTTCCGCAAATCAAGAGTGATAAAGGTATCACCAGGTGCAATGGTTGGCCTTAAGCACGCTATGTGGTGAAGTTTTGTTTTAAGAGTGTAGTCCGTGCGAAGCATCCGCGTAATGCGGGTGAGCTCCATCCTTGCCTACACTCTTAGATATGAACTTCACCGGATAGCTTACTCCTAGCCAACCATGACATCGTTCTCTCCTCTGATTTCTTGAAAAAGGGAGGCGTATGACTTTTTGTGACACTTATGGAGAAATGTTCATTGTTAGAAAAAGGCGCACGCCCCACGCTTTCCGCAAATCAAGAGTGATAAAGGTATCACCAGGTGCAATGGTTGTCCTTAAGCACGCTATGTGGTGAAGTTTTGTTTTAAGAGTGTAGTCCGTGCGAAGCATCCGCGTAATGCGGGTGAGCTCCATCCTTGCCTACACTCTTAGATATGAACTTCACCGGATAGCTTACTCCTAGCCAACCATGACATCGTTCTCTCCTCTGATTTCTTGAAAACGGGAGGCGTATGACTTTTTGTGACACTTATGGAGAAATGTTCATTGTTAGAAAAAGGCGCACGCCCCACGCTTTCCGCAAATCAAGAGTGATAAAGGTATCACCAGGTGCAATGGTTGGCCTTAAGCACGCTATGTGGTGAAGTTTTGTTTTAAGAGTGTAGTCCGTGCAAAGCATCCGCGTAATGCGGGTGAGCTCCATCCTTGCCTACACTCTTAGATATGAACTTCACCGGATAGCTTACTCCTAGCCAACCATGACATCGTTCTCTCCTCTGATTTCTTGAAAAAGGGAGGCGTATGACTTTTTGTGACACTTACGGAGAAATGTTCATTGTTAGAAAAAGGCGCACGCCCCACGCTTTCCGCAAATCAAGAGTGATAAAGGTATCACCAGGTGCAATGGTTGGCCTTAAGCACGCTATGTGGTGAAGTTTTGTTTTAAGAGTGTAGTCCGTGCGAAGCATCCGCGTAATGCGGGTGAGCTCCATCCTTGCCTACACTCTTAGATATGAACTTCACCGGATAGCTTACTCCTAGCCAACCATGACATCGTTCTCTCCTCTGATTTCTTGAAAAAGGGAGGCGTATGACTTTTTGTGACACTTATGGAGAAATGTTCATTGTTAGAAAAAGGCGCACGCCCCACGCTTTCCGCAAATCAAGAGTGATAAAGGTATCACCAGGTGCAATGGTTGTCCTTAAGCACGCTATGTGGTGAAGTTTTGTTTTAAGAGTGTAGTCCGTGCGAAGCATCCGCGTAATGCGGGTGAGCTCCATCCTTGCCTACACTCTTAGATATGAACTTAACCGGATAGCTTACTCCTAGCCAACCATGACATCGTTCTCTCCCCTGATTTCTTGAAAACGGGAGGCGTATGACTTTTCGTGACACTTACGGAGAAATGTTCATTGTTAGAAAAAGGCGCACGCCCCACGCTTTCCGCAAATCAAGAGTGATAAAGGTATCACCAGGAGCAATGGTTGGCCTTAAGCACGCTATGTGGTGAAGTTTTGTTTTAAGAGTGTAGTCCGTGCGAAGCATCCGCGTAATGCGGGTGAGCTCCATCCTTGCCTACACTCTTAGATATGAACTTCACCGGATAGCTTACTCCTAGCCAACCATGACATCGTTCTCTCCTCTGATTTCTTGAAAACGGGAGGCGTATGACTTTTTGTGACACTTATGGAGAAATGTTCATTGTTAGAAAAAGGCGCACGCCCCACGCTTTCCGCAAATCAAGAGTGATAAAGGTATCACCAAGTGCAATGGTTGGCCTTAAGCACGCTATGGGGTGAAGTTTTGTTTTAAGAGTGTAGTCCGTGCAAAGCATCCGCGTAATGCGGGTGAGCTCCATCCTTGCCTACACTCTTAGATATGAACTTCACCGGATAGCTTACTCCTAGCCAACCATGACATCGTTCTCTCCTCTGATTTCTTGAAAACGGGAGGCGTATGACTTTTTGTGACACTTATGGAGAAATGTTCATTGTTAGAAAAAGGCGCACGCCCCACGCTTTCCGCAAATCAAGAATGATAAAGGTATCACCAGGTGCAATGGTTGGCCTTAAGCACGCTATGTGGTGAAGTTTTGTTTTAAGAGTGTGGTCCGTGCGAAGCATCCGCGTAATGCGGGTGAGCTCCATCCTTGCCTACACTCTTACATATGAACTTCACCGGATAGCTTACTCCTAGCCAACCATGACATCGTTCTCTCCTCTGATTTCTTGAAAACGGGAGGCGTATGACTTTTTGTGACACTTATGGAGAAATGTTCATTGTTAGAAAAAGGCGCACGCACCACGCTTTCCGCAAATCAAGAGTGATAAAGGTATCACCAGGTGCAATGGTTCGCCTTAAGCACGCTATGTGGTGAAATTTTGTTTTAAGAGTGTAGTCCGTGCGAAGCATCCGCGTAATGCGGGTGAGCTCCATCCCTGCCTACACTCTTAGATATGAACTTCACGGATAGCTTACTCCTAGCCAACCATGACATCGTTCTCTCCCTGATTTCTTGAAAACGGCAGGCGTATGACTTTTTGTGACACTTATGGAGAAATGTTCATTTTTAGAAAAAGGCGCACACCCCACGCTTTCCGCAAATCAAGAGTGATAAAGGTATCACCAGGTGCAATGGTTGGCCTTAAGCACGCTATGTGGTGAAGTTTTGTTTTAAGAGTGTAGTCCGTGCGAAGCATCCGCGTAATGCGGGTGAGCTCCATCCTTGCCTACACTCTTAGATATGAACTTCACCGGATAGCTTACTCCTAGCCAACCATGACATCGTTCTCTCCTCTGATTTCTTGAAAACGGGAGGCGTATGACTTTTTGTGACACTTATGGAGAAATGTTCATTGTTAGAAAAAGGCGCACGCCCCACGCTTTCCGCAAATCAAGAGTGATAAAGGTATCACCAAGTGCAATGGTTGGCCTTAAGCACGCTATGGGGTGAAGTTTTGTTTTAAGAGTGTAGTCCGTGCAAAGCATCCGCGTAATGCGGGTGAGCTCCATCCTTGCCTACACTCTTAGATATGAACTTCACCGGATAGCTTACTCCTAGCCAACCATGACATCGTTCTCTCCTCTGATTTCTTGAAAACGGGAGGCGTATGACTTTTTGTGACACTTATGGAGAAATGTTCATTGTTAGAAAAAGGCGCACGCCCCACGCTTTCCGCAAATCAAGAGTGATAAAGGTATCACCAGGTGCAATGGTCGGCCTTAAGCACGCTATGTGGTGAAGTTTTGTTTTAAGAGTGTAGTCCGTGCAAAGCATCCGCGTAATGCGGGTGAGCTCCATCCTTGCCTACACTCTTAGATATGAACTTCACCGGATAGCTTACTCCTAGCCAACCATGACATCGTTCTCTCCTCTGATTTCTTGAAAACGGGAGGCGTATGACTTTTTGTGACACTTATGGAGAAATGTTCATTGTTAGAAAAAGGCGCACGCCCCACGCTTTCCGCAAATCAAGAGTGATAAAGGTATCACCAGGTGCAATGGTTGGCCTTAAGCACGCTATGTGGTGAAGTTTTGTTTTAAGAGTGTTGTACGTGTGAAGCATCCGCGTAATGCGGGTGAGCTCCATCCTTACCTGCACTCTTAGAAATGAGGGGGGGGGGGGGGTAATGTCAGGATAGGCTCGCCGTTGTTGGCCACACAGAAGTGGGCGTCATCACGACTATATCCACAAAAAAAAAAAGGAAAGAAAAAGAACGCAAAGCAAAACAAAACACAAAGGAAGGACGGACGGATGGAGGATAGAGGAGGTTGAAGGATGGGGATGCGGTGAGGCGCACGAGTTCATCATTGAGAGTAGAGTATCAGATGGGTCGATAAGCAAGGCCTGTCTTCAGCAGGGAGAGAAAGAGGTTTCTTGCTTTGGCAGAACGTTCGGCAGAAGAACCAGCGGGGTGGAGGATGTCCGCTAGCGTGTCCGAGGTGGAGCGAGGGAGATTGGCTTCGCGCGTAGAATGGTATGCTCGGCAGTCTCGCAGGATGTGTTCGATTGTTTCGGGTTGTTGACAGTGGCCACAGCTGGCGTCACCCTTAGAGCCGATCTTGAACAGCTGAGAGTTGGTGAACGCACACCCAGTGCGGAGCCTATGGAGCATGGTCTGGATGCTTCGAGGAAGATTTTTCATGGGAAGAGGGGGCGATTATGGTGCATGATGTCCCGTATTCCAGGGTGGCGCAGTTCAACAAGGTGCTGAACAGATATCTGCCTGTCGGTGTCGTCCGGAGTTGGAAAAATATTGCTTCAGCTCAGGTGTGCCGAGGACGCCAGCTGGTCCGCCCTTTCGTTGCCGCCGACACCGACGTGGGACGGGATCCATTGGAAAACGATGTCGCCTCCTTCTTGTTTATGCTGAGCGCACGATCTTCTGATGATACGCGCTAAGATGGTGTAACACATGGGGTTCATCACGTCCCATAGAGCGCTTCTCGAGTCTGTGAGTAGGACTGCTCTGGCAAACCCTCGCACCTGGACCGCAGCAGCTGCATGCAGGAGAGCCAGGAGCTCAGCAGTCGTGGACGACATCGGGTAACGCGATGATCTCCCTTGCCAGGACACGTTCACTGACGGGATGTGGAAGGCACACGTGGCACTTTTGGTACGGTCGTCAATAGAGCCATCAGTGAATACTAGAGTATGTGAGTGGTAGACGTCAGTTATGAGGTTCTCAGCCGCCGTTCTAGCGGCCAGGGGGCTACATTCCCTCCTTCTATGAATGCCCGGAACGTCGAGCGTTACACCTGGTACAAACTCCCGCCATGCCACCGAAGGTAACCCAGCAGGATGTTGAGGCGATCGCTCACTGTGGGCCAAAGAACTAATAGTAGAGTATATGCTGCCCAAGCAGCCGAGGGACGTGTGTGACCTTTTTACGAGTGCAGAAAAAAGAGAGTGCTTGCTTCTGGACGTGGCCAAGTTGTCTAAGTGGCGGAGCCCCCTAAGCTCGGAGTGGATACTGACAGGCTTTTCCTTGGCTTCCAGGTAGGTCTGGGTAATTCCCGAAAAGCTGGGTATTCCAAGCGCCGTTCTTATCCCTGCCCGATGGAGGCGCTCAAGAGCCTGCCATTGTGAAGGTCCCAGATCCACGTACGGTGACACCTACAGGATACGCGAGAGAATGAGGGCTTTGTGTAGCGTGAGCAGCGAACTTGAACTGCAGCCCCATGACTTGCCACTGATACTTCGGAGTAAATTAAGAGTCTTCTTGCCTTTACACACCGTTTGGTTTACTAGTCTAGACCAGCGTAAAAAGCTGTCAATGGCGACGCCAAGATAACGGCAAACCTCACATCTTGGGATGGGGGTGCTGTTGATGGAAAGATTAGGGAAACCCTTGCCCACGTACTTTGGGCGGGGAATCCAAACCAAGCATTGAGACTATTCTGGAGATAGAACAAGCCCCCTTTCAAGAAGTGCCGCCCTGAGGCCGTTCAATGCAATTTCGGCGGTGTCACGAAGCTTCTCCTTGTTGTCTCCCACAACGCGGAGGCAGATATCGTCCGCGTAGATGGTAAGCTGAAGGGTATACGGAGATGGGCGAATCCTGCGGTGGACCCCGGCCATGGTCAGGTTGAATAGAGTGGGAGAAAGAACACTGCCCTGTGGGACCCCACGTTCGAACTTTTTCTTTGAGCTCATGCGCCCATTGACGCACACATCGAACGTTCGGGCAGAGAAAAAGTCCCACAGGTATCTCAGCAGGCGGCTCTCGATACAAGCACCTTGTACCGCAGCCAAACACGCTGCGTGGGTGACAGAGTCATAGGCCTGCTTTACATCAAGGAACAATGCGAGGGCAAATGCATTGGACTCCCTTGCCTCTTTGAGCGATGTAGTCACTTCTGCAATGGCGTCCGAAGCAGACCAACCCTTTCGAAAAGCTGTAATGTGTTCGGGGAAGTGATTGTCGCGCTCCTGGACCCAACACAGCCTCTTGTGAATTATCCGTTCCAATAGCTTGCCGACACATGAGGTTAGACAATAGGACGGTAGGAGGACAACTGCGAGGGGGGTCTACCCTTCTTGAGGATTGATACCACCCTAGCTTGCTTCCAGTCAGGCTGTATGGCCCCAGAGGCCCAGACAGGATTGTAGAGATGAAGGAGAGCCTTCAGCTGCTCTTCATCCAGATTCTTGAGTGCCTGATTGGGGATTCCATCTGGGCCAGCCGCGCTCCGTCCTTTGAGGCTACGAATGGCGTATTTCAGTTCCGACATGGTGATATCGTCGTCCACCGGAGAAGAGTCGGCGACTGACTGGCGAAGTGTGGGGCGGCAATCACTGGAACTGGCGGTCTGCGCTAATTCCCTGGCAAAGTCTTCAGCTATGACCTTGGGGTCACGTTGAGACGCGGCTGATAGCGTGATGAGCGGGTTTACGGGTTCGGGAAGGCCTTCGATAGCTTTCAAGGTGCTCCAGACTCTAGTGGTCGGCGTAGGGGCGTTGAGGGACTCGCTGAACTGTCGCCATTGAGTCCGCTGTAACTTCAAGCTATATCGTCTGTGGGCAGCCGAGACACGCTTATAAGAGATCCAGTCGGCTTGAAGACCTGTCCTCAAAGTCCTCCTTTGTGCCCGTCTACGTGCCGCGCGGAGACTTAGATAATGAAGATCAGGTGCAGGGTACGGACCGGGTACGAAATTGTTAGAAATGAACACTTCACCGGATAGCTTACTCCGAGCCAACCATCATCCAGAATGACATCGTTCTGTCCCTGATTTGTTGAAAACGGGAGACGTACGCTTTTATGTGATACTTATGGAGAAATGTTAATTGTTAGAAAAACGTGCACGCCTCACGCTTTCCACAAATCAAGAGTGATAAAAGTATCACCAGGTGCAATGGTTGGCCTTAAAGGGACTATCGCATCCGTCCCGGTCGATTCCGAAACTGTAGTGCTTTTTTACTCCGCGTTCATCACTGATAATAACGCCGAAAACCCGACGCGGATTGGCAGCGTTGTCCCTGTGTAGTTTGACATAAATATTGGCAAGAGCAGACGATGCATTCCGGGATTCCCTCTCTGGAGACGTCACACGGACGAGGCCAATCACTGCGCGCCCTTTGACATGGAGAATACCAATCACGGAGCGGCCGGAGGGACCTTGGTAGCCTTGGCAACCGACCGACAGGCGGGTGGGCGAGTCGGAATGCTATAGGGGACGGCGTCTTCTCTGTTACCCGCTCGCGGAATGTTGTTTCTGATTAACATTGAACGTGTTCGTACAGCCAGGAGCGTAACGCCGTGTTTCACGCAACATGGTTACGTCTGCACTCACACTGGTAAGCGAAAGTCAGCGTATTTACCGAGGACTTTTCATTTATTATAGTGCGATGCGAACGCCAAGCAGACGATCTCGGAGACAATCGCCTGCGCTGCGCTCCAATTCGTGTGCCTGGCTTACGTCATCATCGCGTTGGCTGCAGATGGAATGCGGACCTTTAAAACTCGTTTCCTTAATATGTAAGCTGTTTGCGGAAGAGAACTTTGGCTTGACTCTGAAGCGGTGACGAACATTACCCTATCAGTATCATACATACGTTACCGGATGCGATAGTCCCTTTAAGCATGCTATGTGGTGAAGTTTTGTTTTAAGAGTGTAGTCCGTGCGAAGCATCCGCGTAATGCGGGTGAGCTCCATCCTTGCTACACTCTTAGAAATGAACTTCACTGCCTAGCATACTCCTAGCCAAGCATTATCCAGAATGACATCGTTCTCTCCACTGATTTGTTGAAAACAGGAGGCGTACGCCTTTATGTGACACTTATGAAGAAATTTTAATTCTTAGAAAAAGGCGCACGCCCCACCCTTTCCACAAATCAAGAGTGATAAAGGTATCGCTAGGTGCAATGGTTGGCCTTAAGCGTGCTATGTGGTGAAGTTTTGTTTTAAGAGTGTAGTCCGTGCGAAGCATCCGCGTAATGCGGGTGAGCTCCATCCTTGCCTACACTCTTAGAAATGAACTTCACTGCCTAGCATACTCTTAGCCAAGCATTATCCAGAATGACATCGTTCTCTCCACTGATTTGTTGAAAACAGGAGGCGTACGCCTTTATGTGACACTTATGAAGAAATTTTAATTCTTAGAAAAAGGCGCACGCCCCACCCTTTCCACAAATCAAGAGTGATAAAGGTATCGCTAGGTGCAATGGTTGGCCTTAAGCGTGCTATGTGGTGAAGTTTTGTTTTAAGAGTGTAGTACGTGCGAAGCATCCGCTAATGCGGGTGAGCTCCATCCTTGCATACACTCTTAGAAATGAACTTCACTGCCTAGCATACTCTTAGCCAAGCATCATCCAGAATGACATCGTTCTCTCCACTGATTTGTTGAAAACAGGAGGCGTACGCCTTTATGTGACAGTTATGAAGAAATTTTAATTCTTAGAAAAAGGCGCACGCCCCACCCTTTCCACAAATCAAGAGTGATAAAGGTATCGCTATAGGTGCAATGATTGGCCTTAAGCGTGCTCTGTGGTGAAGTTTTGTTTTAAGAGTGTAGTCCGTGCGAAGCATCCGCGTAATGCGGGTGAGCTCCATCCTTGCCTACACTCTGTGGGCTTGAGATAATCCCCGGTTCCGATTAACACGTTCGGTAATGTTAGCCTGAGGGTGATATGGGGAAGTCTTCTTGTGCCGAATGCCTAAGACAGCGCAATAATCTGAGAACACCTTACTTGTAAAGTAGGTAGCGTTATCTGTGATGAGCTGAGCAGGAAACCCGAACCGGCAAAAGGTGTCGAGTAACTTTTCCCACACTCTCTGGGAGGTCAGTGTCCTGAGAGGAAACAGCTCAACCCATTTTGTGAAATGATCAGTAACGACAAACAAATACTGGTTACCTCTAGGACTACGTGGAAACGGTCCCATCACATCACAAGCTACCTGCCAGGGCCTATTACTCTGAATAGGCTGTAAGCGCCCAGGGGGTAAACCACCACGAGGTTTTGCTCTCTGGCATACGGGACAAGTACGAACATACTTAGTTACATCCTGCCTCATTCCTGGCCATGTCGCAACACGACATAACTTTTCATAAGTTTTCCTGCCACTGCTGTGACCTGCCAAGGCCGAATCATGAAAGTAACGTATGAAAGACTTACGCAACTTCCGTGGCACCACGACTCTGAATGGGGATGAGCCGTCATCGTCATCCGCCTGGGGTATGTATCTGAACAGGATGCCATCCTCGCCCAGCAGATAGGAGTCGTGCCGTCCGTCAGTCGTTCCGGTGCCTGCCGAGTCCTGCTCAGCTAACCATTGAGACACCCGCTGACAAAGGTCGTCCGCTCTCTGAGCGTCTAGGAGCTGCTCTCTGCTCACGACCGTGCCCCAAGACAAAGATACGTCTCGTGCCACTTGTGCTGCTGCCAGGAGCTGGGAAGGCGCCTCAGTGCCTTCCTCTCCCCCCTCCGGTAGAGGCGCACGGGAAAGCGCGTCTGCTACCACGTTCGTCGAGCCCCGCCTGTACTCCACGTTGAAGGAGTAGCCTTGTAGCGTCAGGGCCCACCTGGCCAGACGTCCAGATGGGTTGCGGAGCCGCTGCAGCCAAGAAAGTGCCTGATGGTCAGTCTGGACGGTGGAAGTGGTGCCGTCCAGGTACAGATCAAACTTTCTGAGAGCGAAGATGATCGCCAAGCATTCCTTTTCCGTGACGGAGTAATTCCGTTCTGCCGGATTCAGCGTGCGACTTGCAAAAGTCACTGGACGCGAAGTTATACTTCGCATCTCCCAATACGGTATCCATTAGCCGTTGGAAACTGGCGGGAGAGTTAGACAGACCGAAAGGCATCCGTACAAACTCAAACAAACCCCTATGACAGGTAAAGGCTGTTTTCGGGACATCCTCCGGGGCACCTTGGATTTGCAAAAACCCTCTACTACAATCAAGCGTTGAAAACACTGTAGCGTTGCCCAGTGAATACATAATAGACTCGATGGACGGAAAGGGGTAAGAGTCCCTTACAGTTACTGCGTTAAGTCGACGGTAGTCGACGCATAACCTAGCCGTACCATCACGTTTCAGAGCGACAGGAAACGCCCAAGGGCTCTGGGACATTTGAACTGCACCGGTTTGGAGCATTTCATCAAGAACAGCGTCTAACAAAGCACGCTTATGCACACTCAATGGTCTCGGATTACAACGCCAGGGCCTAGCGTTACCCGTGTCTATGCTATGCTGTAACACAGACGACTTACCGGGTTTTTCCGCGAAGACACCGTCAAACTGCGGCAGTGCTTGTTCAAGCTGACGGCGCTCCTCCTCGGGACCATGAAATGACCCCAAGACAGTCGGGAGCGGGGACGGTTCGACGGACATTGCTCCAGCTTGCTTAGCTGAACTGCTGTCCTGTGGCACGGCGAAAGGAAAAAATCCTGACGATCCGTGGTAGACGTATCCTCCATTGGGCAGGTCCAGCACAAATTTCTGCCGGATGATGAAGTCCCTGCCCAGGATAACGGGCACTGCCAGGCCAGGAAGGTGGACGAAGCGCTGCTTTCGTCGTCTCCCATCAAAGCGAAGCCAGAGCACAACTGCAGTTTGCGCTGGAATCACGTCATTGGAAGCAAGACGTAGAGTGACATCTGTGGATTGCAATTCCACATTCCGTGATGCGCAGTGCTCGTAAACACAATCGCCGATAAGGGAGACTGTAGCTCCCGTGTCGATAAGGGCGATGTAATCTCTCCCCAAAATTCGAACAGCGATATTTGGTTCCTTGTGAGCTATTGGTGTGTGATATTTGGTTCCTTGAGCTAAAGCGTCTCCTTCTATCTTGCTGCTTGCAAATCCAGCTTCTGAATTATCAGGGTCACGGATTGTAACCGTTCGTTCGCTCTTTCGGTAGATAGCCGACGTCGCTGAGCGATTGTTTACCGGCGTCGGCTGCGACCGTTTCCCGTTGGCACATTACGGGGGTTTGGTCTTTGCTGCGGACAGTCCCGACGAAAGTGGTCCGGGCTGCCGCACGTCCAACAGCCGGCTGGCATTCTGCGTTGCTGCCGCGGAACATGCCGCTGCTCCTGCGGCCTCCTTGGGGTTTTGCCAGCTAAATAGCCGGGTTGCCCATGATTATGGGACAGGACGGGTCTGCCAAGGCTCGTTCCTGCGGGGATCGCCCTCTGTTCATAACGGAAGAGATCGGGTGCTCGGCGTGATGGCTCCGCATAATAATTGCGGTTCTGCTCATCCAGTCCCACTGCAAGTGGGCGCTCAACCGAGGCTGCTCCCGCTGACCACGCACAGCGCGGTTCTAACGCCAATTCAGGCGGCGGCGGGGGCCGATACTCGAGTTCCGCTAAGAGGTCTCCTTCAATTGTGCGAGCCTCTTGCGCCAGCGCTTCAAGGCTATTAAAGCGATGGGCTCGAAGATAGGGCCGGTAGCGAGGATGACACTGACGGATAGCCCGCGTCACACGCTGCTCTTCTGTAGCAGTAGGTTCAGCTCTGCTATACAGGTCTTGCAAGGCCCGAACGAATTCTGCTAAGGTCTCATCTGGATGCTGAGTACGCTTATGCAGCTCCTCCAGGATACGATATTCGTAATCCGGTGGAAGAAATTCGCTCTTAAACCGCTTCTGAAAGTCCTGAACGGACGTAAACCTCGACTGTAGCCGAAGCCAGCGAGCGGCGTCTCCGATCAAAGCAACCTGCAGGATGCGCTGTATCAGGACTTCATCTGAGATTCCCATACCAGTCTGATAGGCTGTAAGGTCATCCAAGAAGTCTGCGACCGACTTTTTATCGGTGTACCCTGAGAAGGTAGGGACCGGTAAATTCAGTCGCAGGGGCGCTTGTGCCTGCGGTGGCGAAAAAGACCCGGCATCAAGGCGTTGTTTCACCAACGAACATAACTCCGTCATGCGTGACAAGAGTTCTGTCGTTATAGCGGAGTCAAACTGCGGCACTGCAGGCACTGCAGGTACCGTAATTGACGTACCTTGGGACGGAGGCACTGCATGTGCTCCTTTGCCCCCGGCTGGTCCTTTCGGGTCCGAAGGCGCCGAGGTGTCCGATACCAGCGTCTCCTGTGAACGAGACCGCTGTAGTACAAGGCCTTTCCTTCCGCTCCGGAGGTCGTATCGGCCTGGCGGCGAATGGTGCATTAGCTCCGGGGCTCGGCCACCGAGAGGGAGCTCTAAAGCACTCAAAAACACACTGAACCACACTTGAAACAAACAAAACGCTAGCTCAAAAAAGGAAAAAAAATGACACCCCGGGAAAATGAACACAAAGGAACCGGCGGGTCCTGAATGAAAGAAAAGAAACGGTGTGAAGTGACCATGAAAATGTTTGTGGTTACTGATCATTTCACGAAATGGGTTGAGCTGTTTCCTCTCAGGACGCTGACTTCCCAGAGAGTGTGGGAAAGACTACTCGACACCATTTGCTGGTTCGGGTTTCCTGCTCACCTCATCACAGATAACGCTACCTACTTTACAAGTAAGGTGATCTCAGATTCTTGCGCTGTCTTAGGCATTCAGCACGAGAAGACTTCCCCATATCACCCTCAGGCTAACATTACCGAACGTGTTAATCGGAACCTAAAAATGATGTTGGTTGCTTTTACTAGTCAGCACCACCGTGATTGGGATCTTCGCCTGGCTGAACTGGCGTTCGCTACACGGACAACAGTAAACAGATCTACAGGCTTCACCCCGGCGTTCCTGAACTTGGGACGAGAGGCACCTTTTCCAGTGGAGAATGCTCTACACCTCCGGGATGGCAGTACCCAGCCTCCTTATTCAAGGTTCGCTGAGGAACTCCGGAGTCGACTGGACGATGCAGCTCGTACGGCTCGGGAGAATCTGGACGTCGCACGGTTCGACCAGGCTCGCCAGTACAACCGAGGTCGTCGGAACCTCACCTACAGCGTCGATGACCTCGTCCTTCGACGGACTCACCCGCTAACTGATGCCGCACGCGGCTTTGCAGCTTCACTCGCACATAGGTGGGATGGCCCCTTCGAGGTAAGTGCGTGCTCCTCCGGCCTCACTTACAGGCTTCGTCGTTGTGACACGGGCGAAGAAACTGGGGCAGTACACATCTCGGACCTGAAAACTTACCACCTCCGAGACCCTGAAGGCGAAGAAGCAGACGTTCAGCTTCCTCCTCTATACCTGGACCAGGATCCCGTTCCTGGACCTTCCAGGCGCTACAATTTGCGCCCCCGCAGGCGGCGCATGTAGCTGCCACTATCTCCATCTCTAAACTTAGTGCTTGAGACTTAGTGTATAGTGTCTTGTTCGTGTGATTACCGTTTCTTCCACGACAGGTTTTCGGGGGCCTTTTCAGACCCTTGCCGTTAGGAGATGCCTCCTGACTGTTCCGTTTTTTTTTCGCTCTTTTTTTTTAGTTATAGGTCCTCAACCAAAGCAACAAGGAACGGCCGTCCGTTCTGGTCAACAGCAACACCGCCTGCCTGGGAGTTGCCGAAGTTCGCGCGTCGCCAGACCGCCTCCCCCCCCCCCCAGGCGCCCCTCCGTCGCGACGTGGACAGTTGTGGCTTTCAACCGGCATGTTTCTTGGGATTCCAGGGCCCCCTGGTCGAGCCAACCCAGACCACTCCGTGGAGATGACTCCGACCAAGTCCCTCCTCCGTTCCGGGGACTGACACTTCTGGACAGGCATCCCGCGGACCCTCCGAGTGATATGACTGAGGACGAAAGACGACTTCTGTGTCCGGTCTGCGGGGTGCCTGAAATTCACCGCTCCAAACAGCTCAGTCCGATGTGCACGTTGCTGTGGCGGTTGGGACGGCAAGTGCAGTAAGGTATGGAATAAATCCCTGTTTGTTGTTTGAACATTTTCGTTTGCTGTGTCTTCCTTGGCGACGGAACGGACGGACTGACGCCCCGAGGTTGTGGAAACACCGGGTTTCCACAACTGGCACCCAACGTTTGGGGTCACAGTTCGTCCGTTCGACAGCGGGGAAGACGCAACACGCGTTGTTAATTTTTCCTTTCGTACGTTTTTTCTTTTTCTTTTCTTACATTCAGGACCCGCCGGTTTGTTTTTGCTCTTTTTCCGGGGTGTCATTTTTTCTTTTCTGAGCTAGCGTTTTGTTTGTTCGAGTGTGTTTGAGTGTGTTTTGAGTGCTTCAGAGCTCCCACTCGGTGCCCGAGCCTCGGAGCCAATGCACCATTCGCCGCCAGGCCGATACAACCTCCGGAGCGGAAAGAAAGGCCTTTGTACTGCAGCGGTCCCGCTCACAGGAGACGCTGGTATCGGACACCTCGGCACCTTCAGACCCGGAAGGACCAGCGGGGGGCAAAGGAGCACATGCAGTGCCTCCGTCCCAAGTTACGTCAATTACGGTACCTGCACTGCGTGCAGTGCCGCAGTTGGACTCCGCTATAACGACAGAACTCTTGTCACGCATGACGGAGTTATGTTCATTGGTGAAACAACGCCTTGATGCCGGGTCGTTTTCGCCGCCGCAGACACAAGCGCCCCTGCGACTGAATTTACCGGTCCCCACCTTCTCAGGGTACACCGATAAAAAGTCGGTCGCAGACTTCTTGGATGACCTTACAGCCTATCAGACTGGTATGGGAATCTCAGATGAAGTCCTGATACAACGCATTCTGCAGGTTGCTTTGATCGGACACGCCGCTCGCTGGCTTCGGCTACAGTCGAGGTTTACGTCCGTTCAGGACTTTCAGAAGCGGTTTAAGAGCGAATTTCATCCACCGGATTACGAATATCGTATCCTGGAGGATCTGCATAAGCGTACTCAGCATCCAGATGAGACCTTAACAGAATTCGTTCGGGCCTTGCAAGACCTGTATAGCAGAGCTGAACCTACTGCTACAGAAGAGCAGCGTGTGACGCGGGCTATTCATCAGTGTCATCCTCGCTACCGGCCCTATCTTCGAGCCCATCGCTTTAATAGCCTTGAAGCGCTGGCGCAAGAGGCTCGCACAATTGAAGGAGACCTCTTAGCGGAACTCGATATCGGCCCCCGCCGCCGCCTGAATTGGCGTTAGAACCGCGCTGTGCGTGGTCAGCGGGAGCAGCCTCGGTTGAGCGCCCACTTGCAGTGGGACTGGATGAGCAGAACCGCAATTATTATGCGGAGCCATCACGCCGAGCACCCGATCTCTTCCGTTATGAACAGAGGGCGATCCCCGCAGGAACGAGCCTTGGCAGACCCGTCCTGTCCCATAATCATGGGCAACCCGGCTATTTAGCTGGCGAAACCCCAAGGAGGCCGCAGGAGCAGCGGCATGTTCGCGGGCAGCAACGCAGAATGCCAGCCGGCTGTTGGACGTGCGGCAGCCCGGACCACTTTCGTCGGGACTGTCCGCAGCAAAGACCAAACCCCCGTAATGTGCCAACGGGAAACGGTCGCAGCCGACGCCGGTAAACAATCGCTCAGCGACGTCGGCTATCTGCCGAAAGAGCGAGCGAACGGTTACAATCCGTGACCCTGATAATTCAGAAGCTGGCTTTGCAAGCAGCAAGATAAAAGGAGACGCTTCAGCTCCTTTTGCTTTTTCTGTCCGAGATAACATCGAGGACAAGGAACCAAACATCGCTGTTCGAATTTTGGGGAGAGATTACATCGCCCTTATCGACACGGGAGCTACAGTCTCCCTTATCGGCGATTGTGTTTACGAGCACTGCGCATCACGGAATGTGGAATTGCAATCCACAGATGTCACTCTACGTCTTGCTTCCAATGACGTGATTCCAGCGCAAACTGCAGTTGTGCTCTGGCTTCGCTTTGATGAGAGACGACGAAAGCAGCGCTTCGTCCACCTTCCTGGCCTGGCAGTGCCCGTTATCCTGGGCAGGGACTTCATCATCCGGCAGAAATTTGTGCTGGACCTGCCCAATGGAGGATACGTCTACCACCCCAGGCAAAAATCTGGAGTGGGACCACTTCAAAGTGGTTTATTGGACAGGTCCCACTTTGAGTGTGGGACCACTTAGTGACTGGGACCAGTTGAAAGTGGAACCAGCTTCACGATGGTCCCACTTGAAGTGGAACCAGTGGAATTGATCCAGTGGTCCCCTCTGCTAAGTGGTCCGGAATCCGGTCACTTAGCAGCTGGGACCACTGAATGCATGACCGAAAATAATGCGTAGAAATGCACATATTGCTCAAGTAATTACCGTTTATTCTGCTAAAAGCATACACTGAGCAGAAAGAAATAATCAATACATCTCTACATTTACATACCACGTAGTATAAATGTGATCACTCACTGTGTCTAGACAAAGCATATGCCTGACTGTGCGATACACTCACGGAGCACAGGGAGCTTTCGTTCGTTGGCCACCTCACATCTTGTATTTTCTTAGAGAAGATGACACGACACTCCTGTTTTCCATGCAGGTCGCGACATACACCCCATTCCTCTTCACCGTACGTTCGGAATCTTCTTATCCTGTTTCTCTTCAAGTTCCTCCGAGGTTTCTAAAATGAAACATCTAATTAATAGTAATCAAAACATCACGGTCATCACTCATACCAGCAAACATTCGCGACGTGCAGTCTGATTGGCGTTTCACAGTGCGTTCTTGCCTCTACGCCGTTTACGTCTTCTTGGCGTCAACACTCTTCCGGGAAATCGACAATGTGTTGCACAGGAACCATTGTCATCGCATTGTCTTACAAAGCGCACTGAAACACACGTAAATACTGCACAGGAGATACACCATCACCATCCTTGCGACGGTTACTGAAGACAAAACGAACTTGCTGCGACGCGTCGAAGTTCTAACGTTCTTCTAACTTCCAACTGCCACCTGCCACTCTCGCTCCGTCGCTCGCCTCTCGCTCTCTCCTCTCCCTTTCAGCTCTCGCTGTTTGAAGTTTGAATTACCGTGGCGTCTTCACATTGCATCAGCCTCTGCAATCACATTTTCTTTTTTTTTTTTTCTTCTAGTATTTAGCTTAATTTTTGTTGTTGTTGAGATGTATTTTTTTACATTTCTCGGGTACTTAATATGTTATGATATTCACCTCAGATGAGAATGTGCACGAATTGGAGTTACAGCATTCGCAGACGCGCGCACCTGGATAAACAGCAATAAAAAGAGACCATGCCTGTGCTAAAATAGATCAGAGTAATAGATCAGACAAAACATGGCAAGTGTAGACAAGGTGAAATCTCAAAGGGGGAAGCTGGGAAGCTGCCCAACTTGGAGTCTCAGCGACCATTCTGGGAACAAAATGGTACCTGTGAGGCTCCAGCTGAAACTTCTGGAACCATCTGAGACCAGAGTGGTACCACTGATGTCACCAAAGTGGAACCAGCCACCCCACTTGGGAATCCAGCTGGGACCATCCACATTCAACTGGAACCATTCCGGGACCATCAAACATCCAACTGGAACCAGTCCAGATTCAACTGGAACCCTTCTGAGACCAGTCCAGATTTTCGCCTGGGACGGATCGTCAGGATTTTTTCCTTTCGCCGTGCTACAGGACAGCAGTTCAGCTAAGCAAGCTGCAGCAACGTCCGTCGAACCGTCCCCGCTCCCGACTGTCTTGGGGTCATTTCATGGTCCCGAGGAGGAGCGCCGTCAGCTTGAACAAGCACTGCCGCAGTTTGACGGTGTCTTCGCGGAAAAACCCGGTAAGTCGTCTGTGTTACAGCATAGCATAGACACGGGTAACGCTAGGCCCTGGCGTTGTAATCCGAGACCATTGAGTGTGCATAAGCGTGCTTTGTTAGACGCTGTTCTTGATGAAATGCTCCAAACCGGTGCAGTTCAAATGTCCCAGAGCCCTTGGGCGTTTCCTGTCGTCCTCGCTCCGAAACGTGATGGTACGGCTAGGTTATGCGTCGACTACCGTCGACTTAACGCAGTAACTGTAAGGGACTCTTACCCCTTTCCATCGAGTCTATTATGTATTCCCTGGGCAACGCTATAGTGTTTTCAACGCTTGATTGTAGTAGAGGGTTTTCGCAAATCCAAGTTGCCCCGGAGGATGTCCCGAAAACAGCATTTACCTGTCATAGGGGTTTGTTTGAGTTTGTACGGATGCCTTTCGGTCTGTCTAACTCTCCCGCCAGTTTCCAACGGCTAATGGATACCGTATTGGGAGATGCGAAGTATAACTTCGCGATGGCGTACATGGATGATGTCGTAGTGTCTTCCAGAAACTTTCAGGAACACTTGGAACACCTGTCAATCGTCCTTGCAAGGATGAAGCAGGCGGGACTAACCATCAACCCCCGCAAGGTGCAGCTGGCATCGCCTAGGATCAGCCTTCTCGGCTTCATGGTGGACGGAGGAACCATCAGTCCTAGCGATGACAAGCTAAAGGCGATCATGGAGTATCCGGTTCCCGGTAACGTAAAAGCCTTGCAGCGTTTCTTGGGTATGGTTGGTTTCTACAGACAATTCATTCCTAATTGCGCTGAGTTAGCGCAGCCGCTTAACCGGTTGTTGCGCAACGATACACCCTGGCAGTGGGGAGAGGACCACGAACGATCATTTCGAGCTCTTTCTCACGCAATCGCTAATACGGCCAGGCTATATTTGCTTGACCTGAACAAACCGTTTGTAGTGCAAACAGATGCTAGCGATTATGGGGTTGGCGCAGTTCTCTTGCAGGAGCATGACGCTATTCTCTGTCCAGTGGCTTTTGCAAGTCGCACGCTGAATCCGGCAGAACGGAATTACTCCGTCACGGAAAAGGAATGCTTGGCGATCATCTTCGCTCTCAGAAACACCTGAGCACGTCTTAGCCTGCCTGGAGGTCTGAGAACACCTTACTTGTAAAGTAGGTAGCGTTATCTGTGATGAGCTGAGCAGGAAACCCGAACCGGCAAAAGGTGTCGAGTAGTCTTTCCCACACTCTCTGGGAAGTCAGCGTCCTGAGAGGAAACAGCTCAACCCATTTCGTGAAATGATCAGTAACCACATACAAATACTGGTTACCTCTAGGACTACGTGGAAACGGTCCCATCACATCACAAGCAACTATCTGCCAGGGCCTATTACTCTGAATAGGCTGTAACAGCCCAGGGGGTAAACCACCACGAGGTTTTGCTCTCTGGCATACGAGACAAGTACGAACATACTTTGTTACATCCTGCCTCATTCCTGGCCATGTCGCAACACGACATAACTTCCTTCGACGGAACCTCACCTACAGCGTCGGTGACCTCGTCCTTCGACGGACTCACCCGCTAACTGATGTCGCACGCGGCTTTGCAGCTTCACTCGCAGATAGGTGGGATGCCCCTTCGAGGTAAGTGCGTGCTCCTCCGGCCTCACTTACAGGCTTCGTCGTTGTGACACGGGCGAAGAAACTGGGCCAGTACATATCTCGGGCCAGAAGACTTACCACCTCCGAGACCCCGAGAATGAAGAAGCAGACGGTCAGCTTCCTCCTCAAGACCTGGACCAGGATCCCGTTCCCGGACCCTCCAGTCGCTACAGTTTGCGTCCCCGAGAGCGGCGCACGTAGCTGCCACTATCCTAGTCGCTAAATCCTAGTGAATCCTCTTGAATAGTTGGTTTTCTTAGTGTGATTTCTGTTTCGCAGTCTTCAACTATAATCTTCTGGGGGAGAGCCTTTTCAGGCCCTCGCGGTTTGAAATAGCTTTCTTACCGGATTCCCCGTTTCAGTTTCCTTCAGCAGGTCCGGCCGATGTCGACGAAGGGTGGCCAATGCAGCACTGACATCCCCGGAGGTACGAGCAACCTCTGTTTTTTCCTTGTGCAGTGAGCCCTGGCGATGGATTCGCCGATGAAGTTCCGACACCCCACAGAGAGGGCAGAGGAGCCTGAGTTCCTCGTCGGAGTGCGGGATCGGGGGGTCACAGGGGTGGCGGTCGCTCAGAGTTAAGCCCTTGAACGGGGCGGGCACTTTGGTCGAGTCTTCTCCTCTTAGGGGACGGGGCTGGGAGGACCATTTCGATCGGGATGCCCAACTGACGGGTCGTCCGGCCGAGGCAACGGTCCAGGTAGCTACGGCTCGTCGATCTGGAGTGTGCGTTGGCCGAGGTGCAGAGCAGGTCAAGCCGGAGGGTCCACGAGACTGAGAAGCGGTTCGCGCAGTGTCCGGCTGTGTCATGCGTCGACTCTTCCCACGAGGAGGCATCGTAGTCTGCGAGGAAAGAAAAGGGGAAAGAAAGGAGGGCGGTTGTTCTGGCCTCTCGCAAGGCGTCCATCTTGGCGCGGTGAAGGCGTCCCTGGCGATGAGCGGAGCGGTGAATTTCAGGCACCCCGCAGACCGGACACAGCAGTCGTCTTTCGTCCTTAGTCATATCAATCGGAGGGTCCGCGGGATGCCTGTCCAGAAGTGTCAGTACCCGGAACAGAGGAGGGACTTGGTCGGAGTCATCTCCACGGAATGGTCTGGGTTGGCTCGACCAGCGGACCCTGGAAGCAACAGGCCGGTTGAAAGCCACAACTGTCCACGTCGCGACGGAGGGGCGCCTGGGGGGAGGAGGCGGTCTGGTGACGCGCGAACTTCGGCAACTCCCAGGCTGGCGGTGTTGCTGTTCACCAGAACGGACGGCCGTTCCTTGTTGCTTTGGTTGAGGACCCATAACTAAAAAAAGAGCGAAATAAAAAAACGGAACAGTCAGGAGGCATCTCCTAACGGCAAGGGTCTGAAAAGGCCTCCGAAAACCTGTCGTGGAAGAAACGATAATCACACCATTTTGGAATTTGGGAGACCGCTGCAGTACAAGGCCTTTCCTTCCGCTCCGGAGGTCGTATCGGCCTAGCGGCGAATGGTGCATTGGCTCCGGGGCTCGGGCACCGAGAGGGAGCTCTAAAGCACTCAAAAACACACTGAACCACACTTGAAACAAACAAAACGCTAGCTCAAAAAAGAAAAAATGACACCCCGGAAAAAGAACAAAAACAAACCGGCGGGTCCTGAATGTAAGAAAAGAAAAAGAAAAAACGTACTAAAAAAAATTAAGAACGCGTGCTGCGTCTTCCCCGCTGTCGAACGGACGAACTGTGACCCCAAACGTTGGGCGCCAGTTGTGGAAACCCGGTGTTTCCACAACCTCGGGGCGTCAGTCCGTCCGTTCCGTCGCCAAGGAAGACAACGAAAAGGCTCAAACAACAAACAGGGATTTATTCCATACCTTACTGCACTCTCCGTCCCAATCGCCACAGCAAAAAAGGCCCCACCGCATCAGTCTCGATGCCTTTTATCTGGTTTTCCGCATACGCCCCCTCGTGTCCATCATGTGATCGGAACCGGGGTTTTACCTCAAGCCCACAACACTTAAAACAAAGCTTCACCACACAGCACGCTGAAGCACAAATCAGGGGAGAAAACGATGTCATTCGGGATGATGGTTGGGTAGGAGTTTGCTATGCGGTGAAGTTCATTTCTAAGAGTGTAGGCACAGATGGAGCCCACCCGCATTACACGGAACTCTTCAAACAGAGTACACTCTTAAAACAACGCTTCACCATACAGCAAGCTGAAGGACAAATCAGGGGAGAGAACGATATCATTCGGGATTATGGTTGGCTAGGAGCTTGCTATCCTTGCTATGTGGTGAAATTCATTTCTAAGAGGGTAGGCACAGAACAGATGGAGGCCACCCGCATTACACGGAACTCTTCAAACAGAGTACACTCTTAAAACAAACCTTCACCATACAGCACGCTGAAGCACAAATCAGGGGAGAGAACGATGTCATTCGGGATGATGGTTGGCTAGGAGCTTGCTATGCGGTGAAGCTCATTTCGAAGAGTGTAGGCACAGATGGAGCCCACTCTATTTACAGGGAAGTCTTCAGACAGAGTACACTCTTAAAAGAAAGCTTCACCACACAGCACGCTGAAGCACAAATCAGGGGAGAGAACGATGTCATTCGGGATGATGGTTGGGTAGGAGCTTGCTATGCGGTGAAGCTCATTTCTAAGATTGTAGGCACTGATGGAGCCCACCCACATTACACGGAAGTCTTCAAACAGAGTACACTCTTAAAACAAACCTTCACCATACAGCACGCTGAAGCACAAATCATGGGAGAGAACGATGTCATTCGGGATGATGGTTGGCTAGGAGCTTGCTATGCGGTGAAGCTCATTTCTAAGAGTGTAGGCAGAGATGGAGCCCACTCTCATTACAGGGAAGTCTTCAGACAGAGTACACTCTTAAAACAAAGCTTCACCACACAGCACGCTGAAGCACAAATCATGGGAGAGAACGATGTCATTCGGGATGATGGTTGGCTAGGAGCTTGCTATGCGGTGAAGCTCATTTCTAAGAGTGTAGGCAGAGATGGAGCCCACTCTCATTACAGGGAAGTCTTCAGACAGAGTACACTCTTAAAACAAAGCTTCACCACACAGCACGCTGAAGCACAAATCATGGGAGAGAACGATGTCATTCGGGATGATGGTTGGCTAGGAGCTTGCTATGCGGTGAAGCTCATTTCTAAGAGTGTAGGCAGAGATGGAGCCCACTCTCATTACAGGGAAGTCTTCAGACAGAGTACACTCTTAAAACAAAGCTTCACCACACAGCACGCTGAAGCACAAATCAGGGGAGAGAACGATGTCATTCGGGATGATGGTTGGCTAGGAGCTTGCTATGCGGTGAAGCTCATTTCTAAGATTGTAGGCACTGATGGAGCCCACCCACATTACACGGAAGTCTTCAAACAGAGTACACTCTTAAAACAAACCTTCACCATACAGCACGCTGAAGCACAAATCATGGGAGAGAACGATGTCATTCGGGATGATGGTTGGCTAGGAGTTTGCTATGCGGTGAAGCTCACTTCTAAGAGTGTAGGCGCACATGGAGCCCACTCTCATTACATGGAAGTCTTCAGACAGAGTACACTCTTAAAAGAAAGCTTCACCACACAGCACACTGAAGCACAAATCAGGGGAGAGAACGATGTCATTCGGGATGATGGTTGGCTAGGAGCTTGCTATGCGGTGAAGCTCATTTCTAAGAGTGTAGGCACAGATGGAGCCCACTCTCATTACATGGAAGTCTTCAGACAGAGTACACTCTTAAAACAAAGCTTCACCACACAGCACGCTGAAGCACAAATCTTGGGAGAGAACGATGTCATTCGGGATGATGGTTGGCTAGGAGCTTGCTATGCGGTGAAGCTCATTTCTAAGAGTGTAGGCACAGATGGAGCCCACTCTCATTACAGGGAAGTCTTCAGACAGAGTACACACTTAAAACAAAGCTTCACCATACAGCACGCTGAAGCACAAATCAGGGGAGAGAACGATGTCATTCGGGATGATGGTTGGGTAGGAGCTTGCTATGCAGTGAAGCTCATTTCTAAGAGTGTAGGCACAGATGTAGCTCACTCGCACAACAGGAAAGTCTTCAAACTGAGTACACTTTTAAAACGAAGCTTAACTACACAGCACGCTGAAGCACAAATCAGGGGAGAGAACGATGTCATTCGGGATTATGGTTGGGTAGGAGCTTGCTATGCAGTGAAGCTCATTTCTAAGAGTGTAGGCACAGATGTAGCTCACTCGCATTACAGGGAAGTCTTCAAACAGAGTACACTTTTAAAACGAAGCTTAACTACACAGCACGCTGAAGCACAAATCAGGGGAGAGAACGATGTCATTCGTGATGATGGTTGGGTAGGAGCTTGCTATGCAGTGAAGCTCATTTCTAAGAGTGTAGGCACAGATGTAGCTCACTCGCACAACAGGAAAGTCTTCAAACTGAGTACACTTTTAAAACGAAGCTTAACTACACAGCACGCTGAAGCAAAAATCAGGGGAGAGAACGATGTCATTCGGGATTATGGTTGGGTAGGAGCTTGCTATGCAGTGAAGCTCATTTCTAAGAGTGTAGGCACAGATGTAGCTCACTCGCATTACAGGGAAGTCTTCAGAGTACACTTTTAAAACGAAGCTTAAAGGTCAGCTCCGGAGATACCTTGACTTCTTGAAACTGTAACAATATTCTGGAAGCCCATATCAAACTGTATCTGAAACCACCCTTCATTTCCGCAAAACAGCCCCATATTTTAAATAATCGTAAATTAACCATTTCGAAACAGACATGGGGGCCGCCATTTTTATGACGGCAGCTGTTCACGCGGTCTATATCGCCGACGTAAGTGATATCAGTGTTCTTCAAGACTTCCCTCCCTCTCTACGGAGCATACGGGAATGTAAACAAGCGATGGTGGCAGGGAGCGTCTGCTCGATCGACGTAGACTTCTTGATCGCATCGGTTTTTTATATTTGGGATGATCTGCCAATGCCAAAACACGCTGTTGATACCATTTGTGCAGTTAGAATTCGTGCAATTATGCTGTCGCGTTCCGGCAGCGGCAAACTGGCTAAGAACGCAATGAACGTCACGTATATCGTCAACGGAACTGTGCTACGCCTACGAAATATATTTTTATTCGCATTGTAGGTGTCTTTGATAAAGTAAGTCAATTCATTGCTTAATTGAAGACTTCACTCTCTTATAGTTACGGCTCATCACTGCTGCATTACTTGCGCATATCTTTCTCACTCTCGAATACCTGGCGTTTGACGTTACAGGAGCAGTAATCACATTTCTTGGTATTATACCGGGTGAACGAGTTGAGTTTGGCAACGCCATGTTATCGTATACACACTGCAGGTACGTACGTGAGAACTGGGCTTGAATGACAACCTTAGTGTAGATTCGCAATGAACGTATTTGCCGAAATTTTACGCTGTCGAGAGAGCAAGCACCAGATACAAGAACAAGATACTTACATCAGGGCATACGTGGCTTATGAGAGCTGAACACAAAAAGAAAGGAAGGAAAAAATAAACGAAAACAAAAATACACTGCACAGTACAAGGACACCGTGCAAGTGTAATTATCAGGAATATCTTGCACGTTATTTCGGCTGGTCTACTAGTGCAGTGCAGCCATCACATGAATCAACCACACAAAAAAAAAGAAAGAAAAGAAATGAAGATGAGTTGCTTCCATGTGTCATCTACACTAGTATTACATCTGGATCTGCATGCTGGTTTCAGGAGGCGAGTTACTTCTTGAATCAATGCACATTTCCACACATCCCACAGATACTGTAATTTTACATGTAACATTGAATAGACCATAATTTTATTGAATACACAGAGATCATAAAACTATCTGACTCCCCGCCATAATCCCTCGCAACAGGTAAACAAGTACACTGCAAGATGGACAGAATACAGGTGCAGTTGAGGAGAGCTGCCTCAGGACAGAAGCCGTCGATATTTCGAACAGAGACTGTTCTTAGAGACTATATACGAGACTGTTTGTACATGTTCACTGAAGCCCTTCTGCTGTCGACTTGCATTTAATGCCTTGCAGAGCTGTTAGCGTTGTACTGACTCATTCACTGTAACGCTTGCGATGAGCCCCCCTTGTGTAGTCTCTTCATTCTGTTCGGGGGCTCATGAACAGCCATCGTCCACAGAGATCGAGCAGAGCCCCACAAAGCCCCTGGACATACTCTGACATGAAAATTAGCATTATTAGAATTCTTAAAACAGATAGGACAGGCTTGTGCAGTAAAGAAGCAATGCAATTCTCTGTTTCAGTTGTTTTCTCACACACATTCCTTATGTGTAGATACAATATGTTGCACACAGATAAGGTGGAAGCGGTGGTGTGATACATGACCTACTTACCATGACATACTTAGATACATGACCGAGTAACAGCACTGAGACTAGGCAACATTTAGTGCACACAATGGCGGGATGTCTTTCAGAATGGGAAATACACCCACTATCCCCTACAACACTTCGAATGTTCCAGTTCCTGTAAGTGAGGAATGCAGGACAATTGCTTAGTAATCGCTGCTAGCTTTTTACCGGAACCAGGTTTCCATTATCATTGCTTGTCCATGTGCATGTTCACGATACTGTGGCACCATTATTGTAGCACCAGACGTTACTTCACCAGTGCTGCTGTATGTACCTGTTTCCTGGGGCCTCAGCAAGGAGAAGCAGAAATTATAATTATACCTGTTAAGGCTAATATTGTTAGGAAAAGCAAAAAAGCATCTACATAATTAAGAGCTACAAAATGTGATCAACAATGTTGACCGCATAGCTTGCCCCCAGCTATACACCTGCTAATAGGAAATATGTTGTCAACCAATGGACAGCATACATATGTGTTATGACGGTGTGCTACAAAGCAAATGTGGTCCTCTTGCAATGTGCCATGTGTCAAAACGATGATTCACAGATAGAAGAGTCTTCCTCATGACTTCACCTATTTCTGCTAATCTGTGACGAGCATGCTGACCGTCATCCCTTGCTGGTCAAGGTACTCAATTGCTGGAGTCAACTTCATTAGTATAGAAGGACAGAATGGAATTTTTGGCACGTAATAACTTTACATCACAACTTGAATACAATGCGCTCACAGACACAGCCCGGCTTTTAAAGAGGAACAACAATATGCTACCATGTATGCAGGATATGGGGTAGTTCCATGGTTGGGAAAAGGCTGAGTGTGATCATACAGAAGTCCAGACAGACACAGAGTGTCTCAAAACAGGAACTCCTAAGTTGTTGCTGATTTCAGCTGCTGTGACTGTTTTGTCTTCCCTGTGCCCAAGCTCAGACTTCTCCAAACTCATGTAATTTCTCAACCAGCTTCTCTGAGAAACTGCGTAGTTTTACATACAACCGCGGATTATAGGGCTTAGCAGTCCCATATTTGTCGTTCACATGTTTACATTGTGTACAAGCCATAGCGCAAGTTTGTGCGGACACTTACCCGCAACTTTGGTCCTTTAGTGCTATCCTTTCCTCTTTGTTGTCGTCGAACGAGGCAGGTGCCGCATCCCTTTCCAGCGACTTTTACAGTCCAAATCGGCCGTCAGGTGAACGACCTCGTAACATTCTGATGCAAAATTCTTCGAGCACACACGGCAGTTGCCTTGATACGTTCAGAGCACTCAACCACTGGTTTCGTACCACTCAATCACGCACAATATCAACTGGGAACCTGGCACGATACATCTTTCTTAGTAGCGTACCTGCTCGTACTGCGAGAAGCACGGCATTGTCACAATTCACTCACGCTGCATCTCTCACAAAGTGACAACTTAGATGAGGTTGTGTGTACTGACTAATCGGAGTAAAAAGATGATCAAATTAAGGCGAGGAGAAAGGTGCCCATACGTACACGACTCTCGATTTCGCTTTCAGCCTGGCGAGTGGTGATTGCTGGCGATTGCGAAACTGCGAGCCAGCAAACAAGCCAAGAGGAGCCAAAGCGAAAGCTGAGCGTGACGTCAGCTGTTCAAGCGGACGATCGGACGGCAAACCAAAAAACAGATTTCGCAGTAAATACAGGGTATTCGCCGAAACTATTTTGGAAGTACATTCAGTAGGCATCAACCTTTGTGCCTGCGAGTTTTTATTGTAATCTGTGGCAGTGAGTTTCCTCCGGAGCTGACCTTTAACCACACAGCACGCTGAAGCACAAATCACTGGAGAGAACGATGTCATTCGGGATTATGGTTGGGTAGGAGCTTGCTATGCAGTGAAGCTCATTTCTAAGAGTGTAGGCACAGATGTAGCTCACTCGCATTACAGGGAAGTCTTCAGAGTACACTTTTAAAACGAAGCTTAACCACACAGCACGCTGAAGCACAAATCAGGGGAGAGAACGATGTCATTCGGGATTATGGTTGGGTACGAGCTTGCTATGCAGTGAAGCTCATTTCTAAGAGTGTAGGCACAGATGTAGCTCACTCGCATTACAGGGAAGTCTTCAGAGTACACTTTTAAAACGAAGCTTAACCACACAGCACGCTGAAGCACAAATCAGGGGAGAGAACGATGTCATTCGGGATTATGGTTGGATAGGAGCTTGCTATGCAGTGAAGCTCATTTCTAAGAGTGTAGGCACAGATGTAGCTCACTCGCATTACAGGGAAGTCTTCAGAGTACACTTTTAAAACGAAGCTTAACCACACAGCACGCTGAAGCACAAATCAGGGGAGAGAACGATGTCATTCGGGATTATGGTTGGGTAGGAGCTTGCTATGCAGTGAAGCTCATTTCTAAGAGTGTAGGCACAGATGTAGCTCGCTCGCACTACAGGGAAGTCTTCAGAGTACACTTTTAAAACGAAGCTTAACCACACAGCACGCTGAAGCACAAATCAGGGGAGAGAACGATGTCATTCGGGATTATGGTTGGGTAGGAGCTTGCTATGCAGTGAAGCTCATTTCTAAGAGTGTAGGCACAGATGTAGCTCACTCGCATTACAGGGAAGTCTTCAGAGTACACTTTTAAAACGAAGCTTAACCACACAGCACGCTGAAGCACAAATCAGGGGAGAGAACGATGTCATTCGGGATTATGGTTGGGTACGAGCTTGCTATGCAGTGAAGCTCATTTCTAAGAGTGTAGGCACAGATGTAGCTCACTCGCATTACAGGGAAGTCTTCAGAGTACACTTTTAAAACGAAGCTTAACCACACAGCACGCTGAAGCACAAATCAGGGGAGAGAACGATGTCATTCGGGATTATGGTTGGATAGGAGCTTGCTATGCAGTGAAGCTCATTTCTAAGAGTGTAGGCACAGATGTAGCTCACTCGCATTACAGGGAAGTCTTCAGAGTACACTTTTAAAACGAAGCTTAACCACACAGCACGCTGAAGCACAAATCAGGGGAGAGAACGATGTCATTCGGGATTATGGTTGGGTAGGAGCTTGCTATGCAGTGAAGCTCATTTCTAAGAGTGTAGGCACAGATGTAGCTCGCTCGCACTACAGGGAAGTCTTCAGAGTACACTTTTAAAACGAAGCTTAACCACACAGCACGCTGAAGCACAAATCAGGGGAGAGAACGATGTCATTCGGGATTATGGTTGGGTAGGAGCTTGCTATGCAGTGAAGCTCATTTCTAAGAGTGTAGGCACAGATGTAGCTCACTCGCATTACAGGGAAGTCTTCAGAGTACACTTTTAAAACGAAGCTTAACCACACAGCACGCTGAAGCACAAATCAGGGGAGAGAACGATGTCATTCGGGATTATGGTTGGGTAGGAGCTTGCTATGCAGTGAAGCTCATTTCTAAGAGTGTAGGCACAGATGTAGCTCACTCGCATTACAGGGAAGTCTTCAGAGTACACTTTTAAAACAAACCTTCACCACACAGCACGCTGAAGCACAAATCAGGGGAGAGAACGATGTCATTCGGGATTATGGTTGGGTGGGAGCTTGCTATGCAGTGAAGCTCATTTCTAAGAGTGTAGGCACAGATGTAGCTCGCTCGCACTACAGGGAAGTCTTCAGAGTACACTTTTAAAACGAAGCTTAACCACACAGCACGCTGAAGCACAAATCAGGGGATAGAACGATGTCATTCGGGATTATGGTTGGGTAGGAGCTTGCTATGCAGTGAAGCTCATTTCTAAGAGTGTAGGCACAGATGTAGCTCACTCGCATTACAGGGAAGTCTTCAGAGTACACTTTTAAAACGAAGCTTAACCACACAGCACGCTGAAGCACAAATCAGGGGAGAGAACGATGTCATTCGGGATTATGGTTGGGTAGGAGCTTGCTATGCAGTGAAGCTCATTTCTAAGAGTGTAGGCACAGATGTAGCTCGCTCGCACTACAGGGAAGTCTTCAGAGTACACTTTTAAAACAAAGCTTCACCACACAGCACGCTGAAGCACAAATCAGGGGAGAGAACGATGTCATTCGGGATGATGGTTGGCTAGGAGCTTGCTATGCTTGCTATGCGGTGAAGTTCATTTCTAAGATTGAAGGCACAGATGGAGCCCGCCCGCATTACACGGAAGTCTTCAAACAGAGTACACTCTTAAAACAAAGCTGCACCGTAGAGCACGCTGAAGCAAAAATCAGGGGAGAGAACGATGTCATTCGGGATTATGGTTGGGTAGGAGCTTGCTATGCAGTGAAGCTCATTTCTAAGAGTGAAGGCACAGATGTAGCTCACTCGCATTACAGGGAAGTCTTCATAGTACACTTTTAAAACAAAGCTTCACCACACAGCACGCTGAAGCACAAATCAGGGAAGAGAACGATGTCATTCGGGATTATGGTTGGGTAGGAGCTTGCTATGCAGTGAAGCTCATTTCTAAGAGTGTAGGCACAGATGTAGCTCACTCGCATTACAGGGAAGTCTTCAGAGTACACTTTTAAAACGAAGCTTAACCACACAGCACGCTGAAGCACAAATCAGGGGAGAGAACGATGTCATTCGGGATTATGGTTGGGTACGAGCTTGCTATGCAGTGAAGCTCATTTCTAAGAGTGTAGGCACAGATGTAGCTCACTCGCATTACAGGGAAGTCTTCAGAGTACACTTTTAAAACGAAGCTTAACCACACAGCACGCTGAAGCACAAATCAGGGGAGAGAACGATGTCATTCGGGATTATGGTTGGATAGGAGCTTGCTATGCAGTGAAGCTCATTTCTAAGAGTGTAGGCACAGATGTAGCTCACTCGCATTACAGGGAAGTCTTCAGAGTACACTTTTAAAACGAAGCTTAACCACACAGCACGCTGAAGCACAAATCAGGGGAGAGAACGATGTCATTCGGGATTATGGTTGGGTAGGAGCTTGCTATGCAGTGAAGCTCATTTCTAAGAGTGTAGGCACAGATGTAGCTCGCTCGCACTACAGGGAAGTCTTCAGAGTACACTTTTAAAACAAAGCTTCACCACACAGCACGCTGAAGCACAAATCAGGGGAGAGAACGATGTCATTCGGGATGATGGTTGGCTAGGAGCTTGCTATGCTTGCTATGCGGTGAAGTTCATTTCTAAGATTGAAGGCACAGATGGAGCCCGCCCGCATTACACGGAAGTCTTCAAACAGAGTACACTCTTAAAACAAAGCTGCACCGTAGAGCACGCTGAAGCAAAAATCAGGGGAGAGAACGATGTCATTCGGGATTATGGTTGGGTAGGAGCTTGCTATGCAGTGAAGCTCATTTCTAAGAGTGAAGGCACAGATGTAGCTCACTCGCATTACAGGGAAGTCTTCATAGTACACTTTTAAAACAAAGCTTCACCACACAGCACGCTGAAGCACAAATCAGGGAAGAGAACGATGTCATTCGGGATTATGGTTGGGTAGGAGCTTGCTATGCAGTGAAGCTCATTTCTAAGAGTGTAGGCACAGATGTAGCTCACTCGCATTACAGGGAAGTCTTCAGAGTACACTTTTAAAACGAAGCTTAACCACACAGCACGCTGAAGCACAAATCAGGGGAGAGAACGATGTCATTCGGGATGATGGTTGGCTAGGAGCTTGCTATGCTTGCTATGCGGTGAAGTTCATTTCTAAGATTGTAGGCACAGATGGAGCTCACCCGCATTATACACGGAAGTCTTCAAACAGAGTACACTCTGAAAACAAAGCTGCACCGTACAGCACGCTGAAGCAAAAATCAGGGGAGAGAACGATGTCATTCGGGATGATGGTTGGGTAGGAGCTTTCTATGCTTGCTATGCGGTGAAGTTCATTTCTAAGAGTGTAGGCACAGACGGAGCCCACCCGCATTACACGGAAGTCTTCAAACAGAGTACACTCTTAAAACAAAGCTGCACCGTACAGCACGCTGAAGCAAAAATCAGGGGAGAGAACGATGCCATTCGGGATGATGGTTGGGTAGGAGCTTGCTATGCTTGCTATGCGGTGAAGTTTGTTTCTAAAAGTGTAGGCACAGATGGAGCCCACCCGCATTACACGGAAGTCTTCAAACGGAGTACATTATTAAAACAAAGCTTCACCATACAGCACGCTCAAGCACAAATCAGGGGAGAGAACGATGTCATTCGGGATGATGGTTGGGTAGGAGCTTGCTATGCGGTGAGGTTCATTTCTAAGATTGTAGGCACACATGGAGCCCACCCGCATTACACGGAAGTCTTCAAACAGAGTGCACTCTTAAAACAAAGCTGCACCGTACAGCACGCTGAAGCAAAAATCGGGGGAGAGAACGATGTCATTCGGGATGATGGTTGGGTAGGAGCTTTCTATGCTTGCTATGCGGTGAAGTTCATTTCTAAGAGTGTAGGCACAGAACAGATGGAGGCCACCCGCATTACACGGAAGTCTTCAAACAGAGTACACTCTTAAAACAAACCTTCACCATACAGCACGCTGAAGCACAAATCATGGGAGAGAACGATGTCATTCGGGATTATGGTTGGCTAGGAGCTTGCTATGCTTGCTATGTGATGAAATTCATTTCTAGGAGTGTAGGCACTCATGGAGCCCACCCGCATTACACGGAAGTCTTCAAACAGAGTACACTCTTAAAACAAAGCTTCACCACACAGCACGCTGAAGCACAAATCAGGGCAGAGAACGATGTCATTCGGGATGATGGTTGGGTAGGAGTTTGCTATTCTGTGAAGTTCATTTCTAAGACTGTAGGCACAGATGGGGCCCACCCGCATTACACAGAAGTATTCAAACAGACTACACTCTTAAAACAAAGCTTCACCACACAGATCGCTGAAGCACAAATCAGAGGAGAGAACGATGTCATTCAGGATGATGGTTGGGTAGGAGTTTGCTATTCTGCGAAGTTCGTTTCTAAGACTGTAGGCACAGATGGAGCCCACCCGCATTACACAGAAGTATTCAAACGGAGTACACTCTTAAAACAAAGCTTCACCACACAGCACGCTGAAGCACAAATCAGGGGAGAGAACGATGTCATTCGGGATGATGGTTGGGTAGGAGCTTGCTATGCGGTGAAGTTTATTTCTAAGAGTGTAGGCACAGATGGAGCCCACCCGCATACACGGAAGTCTTCAAACAGAGTACACTCTTAAAGCAAAGCTCCACCACTCAGCACGCTGAAGCACAAATCAGGGAAGAGAACGATGTCATTCGGGATTATGGTTGGCTAGGAGCTTGCTATGCTTGCTATGCGGTGAAGTTCATTTCTAAGATTGAAGGCACAGATGGAGCCCGCCCGCATTACACGGAAGTCTTCAAACAGAGTACACTCTTAAAACAAAGCTGCACCGTAGAGCACGCTGAAGCAAAAATCAGGGGAGAGAACGATGTCATTCGGGATTATGGTTGGGTAGGAGCTTGCTATGCAGTGAAGCTCATTTCTAAGAGTGAAGGCACAGATGTAGCTCACTCGCATTACAGGGAAGTCTTCATAGTACACTTTTAAAACAAAGCTTCACCACACAGCACGCTGAAGCACAAATCAGGGAAGAGAACGATGTCATTCGGGATTATGGTTGGGTAGGAGCTTGCTATGCAGTGAAGCTCATTTCTAAGAGTGTAGGCACAGATGTAGCTCACTCGCATTACAGGGAAGTCTTCAGAGTACACTTTTAAAACGAAGCTTAACCACACAGCACGCTGAAGCACAAATCAGGGGAGAGAACGATGTCATTCGGGATGATGGTTGGCTAGGAGCTTGCTATGCTTGCTATGCGGTGAAGTTCATTTCTAAGATTGTAGGCACAGAGGGAGCTCACCCGCATTATACACGGAAGTCTTCAAACAGAGTACACTCTGAAAACAAAGCTGCACCGTACAGCACGCTGAAGCAAAAATCAGGGGAGAGAACGATGTCATTCGGGATGATGGTTGGGTAGGAGCTTTCTATGCTTGCTATGCGGTGAAGTTCATTTCTAAGAGTGTAGGCACAGACGGAGCCCACCCGCATTACACGGAAGTCTTCAAACAGAGTACACTCTTAAAACAAAGCTGCACCGTACAGCACGCTGAAGCAAAAATCAGGGGAGAGAACGATGCCATTCGGGATGATGGTTGGGTAGGAGCTTGCTATGCTTGCTATGCGGTGAAGTTTGTTTCTAAAAGTGTAGGCACAGATGGAGCCCACCCGCATTACACGGAAGTCTTCAAACGGAGTACATTATTAAAACAAAGCTTCACCATACAGCACGCTCAAGCACAAATCAGGGGAGAGAACGATGTCATTCGGGATGATGGTTGGATAGGAGCTTGCTATGCGGTGAGGTTCATTTCTAAGATTGTAGGCACACATGGAGCCCACCCGCATTACACGGAAGTCTTCAAACAGAGTGCACTCTTAAAACAAAGCTGCACCGTACAGCACGCTGAAGCAAAAATCGGGGGAGAGAACGATGTCATTCGGGATGATGGTTGGGTAGGAGCTTTCTATGCTTGCTATGCGGTGAAGTTCATTTCTAAGAGTGTAGGCACAGAACAGATGGAGGCCACCCGCATTACACGGAAGTCTTCAAACAGAGTACACTCTTAAAACAAACCTTCACCATACAGCACGCTGAAGCACAAATCATGGGAGAGAACGATGTCATTCGGGATTATGGTTGGCTAGGAGCTTGCTATGCTTGCTATGTGATGAAATTCATTTCTAGGAGTGTAGGCACTCATGGAGCCCACCCGCATTACACGGAAGTCTTCAAACAGAGTACACTCTTAAAACAAAGCTTCACCACACAGCACGCCGAAGCACAAATCAGGGCAGAGAACGATGTCATTCGGGATGATGGTTGGGTAGGAGTTTGCTATTCTGTGAAGTTCATTTCTAAGACTGTAGGCACATATGGGGCCCACCCGCATTACACAGAAGTATTCAAACAGACTACACTCTTAAAACAAAGCTTCACCACACAGATCGCTGAAGCACAAATCAGAGGAGAGAACGATGTCATTCAGGATGATGGTTGGGTAGGAGTTTGCTATTCTGCGAAGTTCGTTTCTAAGACTGTAGGCACAGATGGAGCCCTCCCGCATTACACAGAAGTATTCAAACGGAGTACACTCTTAAAACAAAGCTTCACCACACAGCACGCTGAAGCACAAATCAGGGGAGAGAACGATGTCATTCGGGATGATGGTTGGGTAGGAGCTTGCTATGCGGTGAAGTTTATTTCTAAGAGTGTAGGCACAGATGGAGCCCACCCGCATACACGGAAGTCTTCAAACAGAGTACACTCTTAAAGCAAAGCTCCACCACTCAGCACGCTGAAGCACAAATCAGGGAAGAGAACGATGTCATTCGGGATTATGGTTGGCTAGGAGCTTGCTATGCTTTCTATGTGGTGAAATTCATTTCTAAGAGTGTAGGCACAGAACAGATTGAGCCCACCCGCATTACACGGAAGCCTTCAAAATAAGTACACTCGTAAAACAAAGCCTCACCATACAGCACGCTGAAGCACAAATCATGGGAGACAACGATGTCATTCGGGATTATGGTTGCCTAGGAGGTTGCTATGCTTGCTATGTGGTGAAATTCATTTCTAAGACTGTAGGCACACATGGAGTCCACCCGCATTACACGGAAGTCCTCAAACGGACTACACTCTTAAAACAAGGCTTCACCACACAGCACACTGAAGCACAAATCAGGGGAGATAACGATGTCATGCGGGATGATGGTTGGGTAGGAGCTTGCTATGCGGTGAAGTTCATTGCTACGAGTGTAGGCACAGATGGAGCCCACCCGCATTTCACGGAAGTCTTCAAACAGAGTACACTTTTAAAACAAAGCTTCACCACACAGCACGCTGAAGCAGAAATCAGGGGAGTGAACGATGTCATTCGGGATGATGGTTGGCTACGAGCTTGCTATGCGGTGAAGCTCATTTTTAGGAGTGTAGGCACAGATGGAGCCCACTCTCATTACAGGAAAGTCTGCAAACAGAGTACACTTTTAAAACAAAGCTTCACCACACAGCACGCTGAAGCACAAATCAGGGGAGAGAAGGATGTCATTCGTGATGATGGTTGGGTAGGAGCTTGCTATGCGGTGAAGCTCATTTCTAAGAGTGTAGGCACAGATGGAGCCCACTCGCACAACAGGAAAGTCTTCAAACAGAGTACACTTTTAAAACAAAGCTTCACCACACAGCACGCTTAAGCACAAATCAGGGGAGATAACGATGTCATTCGGGATGATGGTTGGATAGGAGCTTGCTATGCGGTGAAGTTCATTTCTAAGAGTGTAGACACAGACGGGGCCCACCCGCATACACGGAAGTCTTCAACAGAGTACACTCTTAAAGCAAAGCTTCACCACACAGCACGCTGAAGCACAAATCAGGGAAGAGAACGATGTCATTCGGGATTATGGTTGGCTAGGAGCTTGCTATGCTTTCTATGTGGTGAAATTCATTTCTAAGAGTGTAGGCACAGAACAGATTGAGCCCACCCTGAAACCAGGCAAGCCCCCAAATGCCCTATCCTCCTTTCGCCCGGTGAGCCTGACAAGCTGTGTGGGGAAACTGATGGAGAGAATGGTTTTGCATCGCCTCGACTGGTGGCTCGAAAAACGACGTGCGTTCCCTCACGAAATGGCTGGATTTCGTCGCCACCGAAGCTCCATGGATCCACTTCTCGACCTAGTCTCTACAGTTCAACATGCTCGAGCCCATCGACGAATCGTCCGATTGGTCTTCCTCGACATCAAGCGCGCCTATGATACCGTCTCGCACATTTGTGTGCTGCATGCCTTGCGCTCGTTTGGAGTATCCGGTCGGCTCTTCATCTGGCTCCAAGACTTCCTTACGGACCGAACTGTCGCTGTCCGTACGTCCCAAGGCCAAAGCCCTCAGCATCCTGTTCCCCAAGGAGTCCCCCAAGGAAGCATTCTCAGCCCGACACTCTTTAACGTGGTGATGGCCGGCCTACAATCAGTAATTCCTCGCAAAGTGTCGTTCTCCGTGTATGCAGATGACGTCGCCCTTTGGACAGTAGGAAAATCACGCCCGGCTCTCCAGCGCCGCCTGCAGCTCGCTTTAAACAATATCCATACGTACCCGACGCACCTCGGGATGGACCTTTCACCCGAAAAGTGTGTCGAGCTCCCTTTCACGCGTAAAGCTATGGCCAATTTCCCACTTTGGCTTGGTTTAAAGAAGCTGGAACCAGTACGCTTTCACCGCTTCCTTGGCGTGGTAATCGACTCGGACTTGCGCTGGGCTCGGCACATTAAACACCTTGAAGCTAAAGTGCAGCGATGGCTCCCCGCAATCCAACATCTTTCTGGCCCAGGATGGGGCTGTGATCAGCGTTCCCTGCTCGCGGTTCACGCGGCATTGGTGAGGGCGACTGTGCTTTACAGCCTTCATATTCTGCACAGGATATCAACAACTTCATTAAATACGCTTCGGTCCCTGTTTGCTCGAAGCCTTCGTCGATGCCTCGGAGTTCCAAGAATGGCTGAAACACGACAAGTACTAGCTGAAGCTGGTGAGCTCCCGATTGAAGTTCTCCGTGAACGGGAAACGGCTCGGCACTACCTCCGTTTGCGTGCTCACATTCCCCGCCACCCGCTACTCAGGAAAATTCGATACCGCCCTGGAAGCGACTTCTATCGAGTAGCGCAGAGGACACGCCAGACTCTCACTGGCTTCATAACTAAGGACACTATACCGCCGGAAGCCCCCTGGTCTCTACCGGTACCGCCCACTTTTGTACGCCTCCCAAACCTTCTGCAAAGAAGAGATCAGGTCCCCCCTCAAGTCCTCCGAGCCCATTTTCATGCTCTGGTAGACGAGAAGTTTTCTACGTTTACGGCAGCATATACTGATGGCGCATCCCGAAACAACAAGTCCGCCTCAGCCTTCGTCATTCCATCCGAAGGCGTCGTGCACGGAAGACGCCTTTCACATCCAACCTCCTCCACAGCTGCGGAACTCTATGCCATCCTTTTCTTTCTACAACACATCGCTGATTTTCCACCCCGGGAATGGGCAGTCTTTACAGACTCCAAATCTGCACTTCAAGCAATTGAAACTTCCGGCATACGAGGCCCATCCGCACCCCTAGTCACAGACGTGTTAATGGCATACCACACTATCTACGCCGCAGGCCACAGGCTAGTTCTCCAGTGGGTTCCAGCCCATTGTGGTGTCGTGGGGAACGAGCAGGCCGACAGCGCCGCAGAAGCAGCACTCTCGTCTCGGAACCGGACCCGTATTGTTCTGCTCAGAGGAGACCGCCGTTCAATTCTGCGACGTCTAGTGACACCCCTGGCTTCCCGCCAACGGACAACCGACATTCTTCCCCCCTCTATGTTGAACAGAGTTGATCCCACGCTCGCTTTCCGCATGCCACGAAACACATCTCGTCAGGATGCTGCATTAATCCACCGCATGCGCCTCGATGTGGCCTTTACAGCTCAGTGGCGCTACCGCTTGAGACAAATTGATTCTCCCACCTGCTGCCACTGTGGTGCTCTTGAGGATCTGGAGCACATTCTTCTTCATTGCCCTCACTACGAACCTTCCCGAACCACACTCTCCGAGTCTCTTCGTCAGCTGGACTCTCGCCCTTTCTCCCTACCGAAATTGCTTGGTCCCTGGCCCAATCCAGCCCAGCAACGCTCTGCGCTCAAAGGTCTTCTGACATTTCTGGACACCATCGGACTTCGATCATTATTGTAAAGGGGCACGTTATTTTATTCCCCCATTCCACCAAGCACTGGGGTAGAGTATCGCCTGTTGCGATGAAACTCCCCACTCTCCAAGGCCGAAAATAAAGTTGTTGTTGTTGTTGATTGAGCCCACCCGCATTACACGGAAGCCTTCAAAATAAGTACACTCGTAAAACAAAGCCTCACCATACAGCACGCTGAAGCACAAATCATAGGAGAGAACGATGTCATTCGGGATTATGGTTGCCTAGGAGGTTGCTATGCTTGCTATGTGGTGAAATTCATTTCTAAGACTGTAGGCACACATGGAGTCCACCCGCATTACACGGAAGTCCTCAAACGGACTACACTCTTAAAACAAGGCTTCACCACACAGCACTCTGAAGCACAAATCAGGGGAGATAACGATGTCATTCGCGATGATAGTTGGGTAGGAGCTTGCTATGTAGTGAAGTTCATTGCTACGAGTGTAGGCACAGATGGAGCCCACCCGCATTTCACGGAAGTCTTCAAACAGAGTACACTTTTAAAACAAAGCTTCACCACACAGCACGCTGACGCACAAATCAGGGGAGAGAACGATTTCATTCGGGATGATGGTTGGGTAGGAGCTTGCTATGCGGTGAAGTTCATTTCTAAGAGTGTAGGCACAAATGGAGCCCACTCGCATTACAGGAAAGTCTTCACACAGAGTACACTCTTAAAACAAAGCTTCACAACACCGCACGCTGAAGCACAATCCAGGGGAGAGAACGATGTCATTCGGGATGATGGTTGGGTAGGAGCTTGCTATGCGGAGATGCTCATTTTTAAGAGTGTAGGCACAGATGGAGCCCACTCGTATTACACTGAAGTCTTCAAACAGAGTACACTTTTAAAACAAAGCGTCACCATACAGCACGCTGAAGCAGAAATCAGGGGAGTTCCCCTGATTTCTGGGGAGTTCCCCTGGAATTCCCTGATGTCATTCGGGATTATGGTTGGGTAGGAGCTTGCTATGCAGTGAAGCTCATTTCTAAGAGTGTAGGCACAGATGTAGCTCACTCGCGTTACAGGGAAGTCTTCAGAGTACACTTTTAAAACGAAGCTTAACCACACAGCACGCTGAAGCACAAATCAGGGGAGACAACGATGTCATTCGGGATTATGGTTGGGTAGGAGCTTGCTATGCAGTGAAGCTCATTTCTAAGAGTGTAGGCACAGATGTAGCTTACTCGCATTACAGAGAAGTCTTCAGAGTACACTTTTAAAACGAAGGTTAACCACACAACATGTAGAGGACGGTGGTCTTCCTCTACATGAGCCCCGACCGGCGATGATGGTATGCCACGGAGAGGCGGTGACGGTGGCCTGTCTCCATGGCCGCGCCGGTGGAACTGAGAGCGGGTGCTCCACGCGCGTGGCCATCGGTGTCGTCGTTGTCGTCGTCCGCTACAGGGGTCCCCCGGCCGTCAGATGCGTTGCGGACGCATCGCAAGAGCTGGAGTTAACGGGCGACCGTGGTAGGCGTATAGACGTGGTGACGTGTGGTCGACAGGGGCACGGCACACGTTGGCGGCATTTCAGGGAGGATGAAGACGGGAACAGCGATCCGTGTGTAGGTAGTTATCCTTGTGGTAGGTGTGGACGGGAACAGCGATCCGTCGCAGAGAGAGTGAGGCGCTCGGTGTCGTGGTCCTGGGGTGCCGCGACCGGCACGGGAGCCGAAGCTCGATAGTCCCAGGTGGAGTGAGTGAGGTGCCGAGACGGGCTTAAGTGTGCCGAGGCGTCGGCTGCCGCGACTGCCGCAACCGGCAGGTGAGCGCAAGGCTAGAGTGTCGCGGCCGGCAGTGAGAAGCATGAGAAGACTTGAGCCAAGAGAGAAGCGTAGGTGAGAGAGAGCGAAGAGTGCGGTAGGAGTGAAGGTGGGCCGTGTGTGCCGGAGGTAGTGCTGCTCGATGGCGTGGTCAGAAATTTGGGATGGTGAAGGGCCGAATTGCTGCGGACGTGATGTTCTTTGTCCGGGTCACCAAATGTAGAGGACGGTGGTCTTCCTCTACATGAGCCCCGACCGGCGATGATGGTATGCCACGGAGAGGCGGTGACGATGGCCTGTCTCCATGGCCGCGCCGGTGGAACTGAGAGCGGGTGCTCCACGCGCGTGGCCATCGTTGTCGTCGTTGTCGTCGTCCGCTACACAACACGCTGAAGCACAAATCAGGGGAGAGAACGATGTCATTCGGGATTATGGTTGGGTAGGAGCTTCCTATGCAGTGAAGCTCATTTCTAAGAGTGTAGGCACAGATGTAGCTCACTCGCATTACAGGGAAGTCTTCAGAGTACACTTTTAAAATAAAGCTTCACCACACAGCACGCTGAAGCACAAATCAGGGGAGAGAACGATGTCATTCGGGATTATGGTTGGGTAGGAGCTTGCTATGCAGTGAAGCTCATTTCTAAGAGTGTAGGCACAGATGTAGCTCACTCGCATTACAGGGAAATCTTCAGAGTACACTTTTAAAACGAAGCTTCACCACACAGCACGCTGAAGCACAAATCAGGGGAGAGAACGATGTCATTCGGGACTAAGGTTGGGTAGGAGCTTGCTATGCAGTGAAGCTCATTTCTAAGAGTGAAGGCACAGGTGTAGCTCACTCGCATTACAGGGAAGTCTTCAGAGTACACTTTTAAAACAATGCTTCACCACACAGCACGCTGAAGCACAAATCAGGGGAGAGAACGATGTCATTCGGGACTAAGGTTGGGTAGGAGCTTGCTATGCAGTGAAGCTCATTTCTAAGAGTGTAGGCACAGGTGTAGCTCACTCGCATTACAGGGAAGTCTTCAGAGTACACTTTTAAAACGAAGCTTAACCACACAGCACGCTGAAGCACAAATCAGGGGAGAGAACGATGTCATTCGGAATTATGGTTGGGTAGGAGCTTGCTATGCAGTGAAGCTCATTTCTAAGAGTGTAGGCACAGATGTAGCTCACTCGCATTACAGGGAAATCTTCAGAGTACACTTTTAAAACGAAGCTTCACCACACAGCACGCTGAAGCACAAATCAGGGGAGAGAACGATGTCATTCGGGACTAAGGTTGGGTAGGAGCTTGCTATGCAGTGAAGCTCATTTCTAAGAGTGAAGGCACAGGTGTAGCTCACTCGCATTACAGGGAAGTCTTCAGAGTACACTTTTAAAACAATGCTTCACCACACAGCACGCTGAAGCACAAATCGGGAGAGAACGATGTCATTCGGGATTATGGTTCGGTAGGAGCTTGCTATGCAGTGAAGCTCATTTCTAAGAGTGTAGGCACAGATGTAGCTCGCTCGCACTACAGGGAAGTCTTCAGAGTACACTTTTAAAACAATGCTTCACCACACAGCACGCTGAAGCACAAATCGGGAGAGAACGATGTCATTCGGGATTATGGTTGGGTAGGAGCTTGCTATGCAGTGAAGCTCATTTCTAAGAGTGTAGGCACAGATGTAGCTCGCTCGCACTACAGGGAAGTCTTAAAGACTTCCCTGTAGTGCGAGCGAGCTACATCTGTGCCTACACTCTTAGAAATGAGCTTCACTGCATAGCAAGCTCCTACCCAACCATAATCCCGAATGACATCGTTCTCTCCCGATTTGTGCTTCAGCGTGCTGTGTGGTGAAGCATTGTTTTAAAAGTGTACTCTGAAGACTTCCCTGTAATGCGAGTGAGCTATATCTGTGCCTACACTCTTAGAAATGAGCTTCACTGCATAGCAAGCTCCTACCCAACCATAATCCCGAATGACATCGTTTTCTCCCCTGATTTGTGCTTCAGCGTGCTGTGTGGTGGAGCTTTGTTTTAAAAGTGTACTCTGAAGACTTCCCTGTAGTGCGAGCGAGCTACATCTGTGCCTACACTCTTAGAAATGAGCTTCACTGCATAGCAAGCTCCTACCGAACCATAATCCCGAATGACATCGTTCTCTCCCGATTTGTGCTTCAGCGTGCTGTATGGTGAAGCTTTGTTTTAAGTGTGTACTCTGTCTGAAGACTTCCCTGTAATGAGAGTGGGCTCCATCTGTGCCTACACTCTTAGAAATGAGCTTCACCGCATAGCAAGCTCCTAGCCAACCATCATCCCGAATGACATCGTTCTCTCCCAAGATTTGTGCTTCAGCGTGCTGTGTGGTGAAGCTTTGTTTTAAAAGTGTACTCTGAATTCAGAGTACACTTTTAAAACAAAGCTTCACCACACAGCACGCTGAAGCACAAATCAGGGGAGAGAACGATGTCATTCGGGATTATCGTTGGGTAGGAGCTTGCTATGCAGTGAAGCTCATTTCTAAGAGTGTAGGCACAGATGTAGCTCACTCGCATTACAGGGAAGTCTTCAGAGTACACTTTTAAAACGAAGCTTAACCACACAGCACGCTGAAGCACAAATCAGGGGAGAGAACGATGTCA
The DNA here is from genome assembly GCF_037126465.1 of Ornithodoros turicata. NCBI lineage: Eukaryota > Metazoa > Arthropoda > Arachnida > Ixodida > Argasidae > Ornithodoros > Ornithodoros turicata. The sequence continues at coordinate 45,360,798 of NC_088204.1, forward strand.
TTCGGGATGATGGTGGGCTAGGAGCTTGCTATGCTTGCTATGCGGTGGAGTTCATTTCTAAGATTGTAGGCACAGATGGAGCTCACCCGCATTATACACGGAAGTCTTCAAACAGAGTACACTCTGAAAACAAAGCTGCACCGTACAGCACGCTGAAGCAAAAATCAGGGGAGAGAACGATGTCATTCAGGATGATGGTTGGGTAGGAGCTTTCTATCCTTGCTATGCGGTGAAGTTCATTTCTAAGAGTGTAGGCACAGACGGAGCCCACCCGCATTACACGGAAGTCTTCAAACAGAGTACACTCTTAAAACAAAGCTGCACCGTACAGCAATCTGAAGCAAAAATCAGGGGAGAGAACGATGTCATTCGGGATGATGGTTGGGTAGGAGCTTGCTATGCTTGCTATGCGGGGAAGTTCGTTTCTAAAAGTGTAGGCACAGATGGAGCCTACCCGCATTACACGGAAATCTTCAAACGGAGTACATTATTAAAACAAAGCTTCACAATACAGCACGCTGAAGCACAAAGCAGGGGAGAGAACGATGTTGTTCGGGATGATGGTTGGGTAGGAGCTTTCTATGCTTGCTATGCGGTGAAGTTCATTTCTAAGAGTGTAGGCACAGACGGAGCCCACCCGCATTACACGGAAGTCTTCAAACAGAGTACACTCTTAAAACAAAGCTGCACCGTACAGCAATCTGAAGCAAAAATCAGGGGAGAGAACGATGTCATTCGGGATGATGGTTGGGTAGGAGCTTGCTATTCTTGCTATGCGGTGAAGTTCGTTTCTAAAAGTGTAGGCACAGATGTAGCTCACTCGCATTATAGCGAAGTCTTCAGAGTACACTTTTAAAATAAAGCTTCACCACACAGCACGCTGAAGCACAAATCAGGGGAGAGAACGATGTCATTCGGGATTATGGTTGGGTAGGAGCTTGCTATGCAGTGAAGCTCATTTCTAAGAGTGTAGGCACAGATGTAGCTCACTCGCATTACAGGGAAGTCTTCAGAGTACACTTTTAAAACGAAGCTTAACCACACAGCACGCTGAAGCACAAATCAGGGGAGAGAACGATGTCATTCGGGATTATGGTTGGGTAGCAGCTTGCTATGCAGTGAAGCTCATTTCTAAGAGTGTAGGCACAGATGTAGCTCACTCGCATTACAGGGAAGTCTTCAGAGTACACTTTTAAAACGAAGCTTAACCACACAGCACGCTGAAGCACAAATCAGGGGAGAGAACGATGTCATTCGGGATTATGGTTGGGTAGGAGCTTGCTATGCAGTGAAGCTCATTTCTAAGAGTGAAGGCACAGATGTAGCTCACTCGCATTACAGGGAAGTCTTCAGAGTACACTTTTAAAACAATGCTTCACCACACAGCACGCTGAAGCACAAATCGGGAGAGAACGATGTCATTCGGGATTATGGTTGGGTAGGAGCTTGCTATGCAGTGAAGCTCATTTCTAAGAGTGTAGGCACAGATGTAGCTCGCTCGCACTACAGGGAAGTCTTCAGAGTACACTTTTAAAACAAAGCTTCACCACACAGCACGCTGAAGCACAAATCAGGGGAGAGAACGATGCAATTCGGGATTATGGTTGGGTAGGAGCTTGCTATGCAGTGAAGCTCATTTCTAAGAGTGTAGGCACAGATGTAGCTCACTCGTATTACAGGGAAGTCTTCAGAGTACACTTTTAAAACGAAGCTTAACCACACAGTACGCTGAAGCACAAATCAGGGGAGAGAACGATGTCATTCGGGATGATGGTTGGCTAGGAGCTTGCTATGCTTGCTATGCGGTGAAGTTCATTTCTAAGATTGAAGGCACAGATGGAGCTCGCCCGCATTACACGGAAGTCTTCAATCAGAGTACACTCTTAAAACAAAGCTGCACCGTACAGCACGCTGAAGCAAAAATAGGGGAGAGAACGATGTCATTCGGGATGATGGTTGGGTAGGAGCTTGTTATTTTTGCTATGCGGTGAAGTTCGTTTCTAAGAGTGTAGGCACAGATGGAGCCCACCCGCATTACACGGAAGTCTTCAAACAGAGTACACTCCTAAAACAAAGCTTCACCACACAGCACGCTCAAGCACAAATCAGGGGAGAGAACGATGTAATCGGGATGATGGTTGGGTAGGAGCTTGCTATGCGGTGAAGTTCATTTCAAAGAGTGTAGGCACAGACGGAACCCACCCGCATTACACGGAAGTCTTCAAACAGAGTACACTCTTAAAACAAAGCTACACCGTACAGTACGCAAAAGCAAAAATCAGGGGAGAGAACGATGTCATTCGGGATGATGGTTGGGTAGGAGCTTGCTATGCTTGCTATGCGGTGAAGTTCATTTCTAAGAGTGTAGGCACAGATGGAGTTCACCCGCATTACACGGAAGTCTTCAAACAGAGTACACTCTTAAAACAAAGCTGCACGTACAGCACGCTGAAGCAAAAATCAGGGGAGAGAACAATGTCATTCGGGATGATGGTTGGGTAGGAGCTTGCTATGCTTGCTATGCGGTGAAGTTCATTTCTAAGATTGTAGGCACAGATGGAGCCCACCCGCATTACACGGAAGTCTTCAAACAGAGTACACTCTGAAAATAAAGCTGCACCGTACGGCACGCTGAAGCAAAAATCAGGGGAGAGAACGATGTCATTCGGGATTATGGTTGGGTAGGAGCTTGCTATGCAGTGAAGCTCATTTCTAAGAGTGTAGGCACAGATGTAGCTCACTTGCATTACAGGGAAGTCTTCAGAGTACACTTTTAAAACAAAGCTTCACCACACAGCACGCTGAAGCACAAATCAGGGGAGAGAACGATGTCATTCGGGATTATGGTTGGGTAGGAGCTTGCTATGCAGTGAAGCTCATTTCTAAGAGTGAAGGCACAGATATAGCTCACTTGCATTACAGGGAAGTCTTCAGAGTACACTTTTAAAACAAAGCTTCACCACACAGCACGCTGAAGCAAAAATCAGGGGAGAGAACGATGTCATTCGGGATTATGGTTGGGTAGGAGCTTGCTATGCAGTGAAGCTCATTTCTAAGAGTGAAGGCACAGATATAGCTCACTTGCATTACAGGGAAGTCTTCAGAGTACACTTTTAAAACAAAGCTTGACCACACAGCACGCTGAAGCACAAATCAGGGGAGAGAACGATGTCATTCGGGATTATGGTTGGGTAGGAGCTTGCTATGCAGTGAAGCTCATTTCTAAGAGTGTAGGCACAGATGTAGCTCACTCGCATTAGGGGGAAGTCTTCAGAGTACACTTTTAAAACGAAGCTTAACCACACAGCACGCTGAAGCACAAATCAGGGGAGAGAACGATGTCATTCGGGATGATGGTTGGCTAGGAGCTTGCTATGCTTGCTATGCGGTGAAGTTCATTTCTAAGATTGTAGGCACAGATGGAGCTCACCCGCATTATACACGGAAGTCTTCAAACAGAATACACTCTGAAAACAAAGCTGCACCGTACAGCACGCTGAAGCAAAAATCAGGGAGAGAACGATGTTATTCGGGATGATGGTTGGGTAGGAGCTTGCTATGCTTGCTATGCGGTGAAGTTCGTTTCTAAAAGTGTAGGCACAGATGGAGCCCACCCGCATTACACGGAAGTCTTCAAACGGAGTACATTATTAAAACAAAGCTTCACCATACAGCACGCTGAAGCACAAAGCAGGGGAGAGAACGATGTTGTTCGGGATGATGGTTGGGTAGGAGCTTGTTATGCTTGCTATGCGGTGAATTTCATTTCTAAGAGTGTAGGCACAGATGGAGCCCACCCGCATTACACGAAAGTCTTCAAACAGAGTACACTCCTAAAACAAAGCTTCACCACACAGCACGCTCAAGCGCAAATCAGGGGAGAGAACGATGTCATTCGGGATGATGGTTGGGTAGGAGCTTGCTATGCGGTGAAGTTCATTTCTAAGATTGTAGGCACAGATGGAGCCCACCCGCATTACACGGAAGTCTTCAAACAGAGTACACTCTTAAAATAAAGCTGCACCATACGGCACGCTGAAGCACAAATCATGGGAGAGAACGATCTCATTCGGGATTATGGTTGGCTAGGAGCTTGCTATGCTTGCTATGTGGTGAAATTCATTTCTAAGAGTGTAGGCACACATGGAGCCCACCCGCATTACACGGAAGTCTTCAAACAGAGTACACTCTTAAAACAAAGCTTCATCACACAGCACGCTGAAGCACAAATCAGGGGAGAGAACGATGTCATTCGGGATGATGGTTGGGTAGGAGTTTGCTATTCTGTGAAGTTCATTTCTAAGACTGTAGGCATAGATGGAGCCTACCCGCATTACACAGAAGTATTCAAACAGAGTACACTCTTAAAACAAAGCTTCACCACACAGCACGCTGAAGCACAAATCAGGGGAGAGAACGATGTCATTCGGGATGATGGTTGGGTAGGAGTTTGCTATTCTGTGAAGTTCATTTCTAAGACTGTAGGCATAGATGGAGCCTACCCGCATGACACAGAAGTATTCAAACAGAGTACACTCTTAAAACAAAGCTTCATCACACAGCACGCTGAAGCACAAATCAGGGGAGAGAACGATGTCATTCGGGATGATGGTTGGGTAGGAGTTTGCTATTCTGTGAAGTTCATTTCTAAGACTGTAGGCACACATGGAGCCCACCCGCATTACACGGAAGTCTTCAAACAGAGTACACCCTTAAAACAAAGCTTCACCACACAGCACGCTGAAGCACAAATCAGAGGAGAGAACGATGTCATTCGGGATGATGGTTGGGTAGGAGTTTCCTATTCTGCGAAGTTCATTTCTAAGACTGTAGGCACAGATGGAGCCCACTCACATTACACGGCAGCCTTTAAACAGAGTACACTCTTAAAACAAAGCTTCACCACACAGCACGCTGGAGCACAAAACAGGGGAGAGAACGATGTCATTCGGGATGATGGTTGGGTAGGAGCTTGCTATGCGGTGAAGTTTATTTCTAAGAGTGTAGGCACAGATGGAGCCCACTCACATTACACGGCAGCCTTTAAACAGAGTACACTCTTAAAACAAAGCTTCACCACACAGCACGCTGGAGCACAAAACAGGGGAGAGAACGATGTCATTCGGGATGATGGTTGGGTAGGAGCTTGCTATGCGGTGAAGCTCATTTCTAAGAGTGTAGGCACAGATGGAGCCCACTCGCATTACAGGGAAATCTTCAAAGAGAGTACACTCTTAAAACAAAGCTTCACCACACAGCACTTTGAAGCACAAATCAGGGGAGATAAGGATGTCATTCGGGATGATGGTTGGATAGGAGCTTGCTATGCGGTGATGTTCATTGCTACGAGTGTAGGCAGAGATGGAGCCCACCCGCATTTCACGGAAGTCTTCAAACAGAGTACACTTTTAAAACAAAGCTTCACCACACAGCACGCTGAAGCACAAATCAGAGGAGAGAACGATGTCATTCGGGATGATGGTTGGGTAGGAGTTTGCTATTCTGCGAAGTTCATTTCTAAGACTGTAGGCACAGATGGAGCCCACCCGCATTACACAGAAGTATTCAAACGAAGTACACTCTTAAAACAAAGCTTCACCACACAGCACGCTGAAGCACAAATCAGGGGAGAGAACGATGTCATTCGGGATGATGGTTGGGTAGGAGCTTGCTATGCGGTGAAGTTTATTTCTAAGACTGTAGGCACAAATGGAGCCCACTCGCATTACAGGAAAGTCTTCAAACAGAGTACTCCTTTAAAACAAAACTTCACCACACGGCACGCTAAAGCACAATCCAGGGGAGAAAACGATGTCATTCGGGATGATTGTTGGGTAGGAGCTTGCTATGCGGTGAAGCTCATTTTTAAGAGTGTAGGCACAGATGGAGCCCACTCGTATTACACTGAAGTCTTCAAACAGAGTACACTTTTAAAACAAAGCTTCACCACACAGCACGCTGAAGCAGAAATTAGGGGAGTGAACGATGTCATTCGGGATGATGGTTGGGTAGGAGCTTGCTATGCGGTGAAGTTCATTTCTAAGAGTGTAGGCACAGACGGAACCCACCCGCATTACACGGAAGTCTTCAAACAGAGTACACTCTTAAAACAAAGCTACACCGTACAGCACGCTGAAGCAAAAATCAGGGGAGAGAACGATGTCATTCGGTATGATGGTTGGGTAGGAGCTTGCTATGCTTGCTATGCGGTGAAGTTCATTTCTAAGAGTGTAGGCACAGATGGAGTTCACCCGCATTACACGGAAGTGTTCAAACAGAGTACACTCTTAAAACAAAGCTGCACGTACAGCACGCTGAAGCAAAAATCAGGGGAGAGAACGATGTCATTCGGGATGATGGTTGGGTAGGAGCTTGCTATGCTTGCTATGCGGTGAAGTTCATTTCTAAGATTGTAGGCACAGATGGAGCTCACCCGCATTACACTGAAGTCTTCAAACAGAGTACACTTTTAAAACAAAGCTTCACCACACAGCACGCTGAAGCAGAAATCAGGGGAGTGAACGATGTCATTCGGGATGATGGTTGACTAGGAGCTTGCTATGCGGTGAAGCTCATTTTTAGGAGTGTAGGCACAGATGGAGCCCACTCTCATTACAGGAAAGTCTGCAAACAGAGTACACTTTTAAAACAAAGCTTCACCACACAGCACGCTGAAGCACAAATCAGGGGAGAGAACGATGTCATTCGGGATGATGGTTGACTAGGAGCTTGCTATGCGGTGAAGCTCATTTTTAGGAGTGTAGGCACAGATGGAGCCCACCCGCATTACACAGAAGTATTCAAACGGAGTACACTCTTAAAACAAAGCTTCACCACACAGCACGCTGAAGCACAAATCAGGGGAGAGAACGATGTCATTCGGGATGATGGTTGGGTAGGAGCTTGCTATGCGGTGAAGTTTATTTGTAAGAGTGTAGGCACAGATGGAGCCCACTCACATTACACGGCAGTCTTTAAACAGAGTACACTCTTAAAACAAAGCTTCACCACACAGCACGCTGGAGCACAAAACAGGGGAGAGAACGATGTCATTCGGGATGATGGTTGGGTAGGAGCTTGCTATGCGGTGGAGCTCATTTCTAAGAGTGTAGGCACAGATGGAGCCCACTCGCATTACAAGGAAATCTTGAAACAGAGTACACTCTTAAAACAAAGCTTTGCCACACAGCACTCTGAAGCACAAATCAGGGGAGATAACGATGTCATTCGGGATGATGGTTGGATAGGAGCTTGCTATGCGGTGAAGTTCATTTCGAAGAGTGTAGACACAGACAGAGCCCACCCGCATACACGGAAGTCTTCAAACAGAGTACACTCTTAAAGCAAAGCTCCACCACTCAGCACGCTGAAGCACAAATCAGGGAAGAGAACGATGTCATTCGGGATTATGGTTGGCTAGGAGCGTGCTATGCTTTCTATGTGGTGAAATTCATTTCTAAGAGTGTAGGCACAGAACAGATTGAGCCCACCCGCATTACACGGAAGCCTTCAAAATAAGTACACTCGTAAAACAAAGCCTCACCATACAGCACGCTGAAGCACAAATCATGGGAGACAACGATGTCATTCGGGATTATGGTTGCCTAGGAGGTTGCTATGCTTGCTATGTGGTGAAATTCATTTCTAAGACTGTAGGCACACATGGAGTCCACCCGCATTACACGGAAGTCCTCAAACGGACTACACTCTTAAAACAAGGCTTCACCACACAGCACTCTGAAGCACAAATCAGGGGAGATAACGATGTCATGCGGGACGATGGTTGGGTAGGAGCTTGCTATGCGGTGAAGTTCATTGCTACGAGTGTAGGCACAGATGGAGCCCACCCGCATTTCACGGAAGTCTTCAAACAGAGTACACTTTTAAAACAAAGCTTCACCACACAGCACGCTGAAGCACAAATCAGGGGAGAGAACGATTTCATATTGGCTGATGGTTGGGTAGGAGCTTGCTATGCGGTGAAGTTCACTTCTAAGAGTGTAGGCACAAATGGAGCCCACTCGCATTACAGGAAAGTCTTCAAACAGAGTACTCTCTTAAAACAAAGCTTCACCACACGGCACGCTAAAGCACAATCCAGGGGAGAGAACGATGTCATTCGGGATGATGGTTGGGTAGGAGCTTGCTATGCGGTGAAGCTCATTTTTAAGAGTGTAGGCACAGATGGAGCCCACTCGTATTACACTGAAGTCTTCAAACAGAGTAGACTTTTAAAACAAAGCTTCACCACACAGCACGCTGAAGCAGAAATCAGGGGAGTGAACGACGTCATTCGGGATGATGGTTGGCTAGGAGCTTGCTATGCGGTGAAGGTCATTTTTAGGAGTGAAGGCACAGATGGACCCACTCTCATTACAGGGAAGTCTTCAAACAGAGTACACTTTTAAAACAAAGCTTCACCACACAGCACACTGAAGCACAAATCAGGGGAGAGAACGATGTCATTCGGGATGATGGTTGGGTAGGAGCTTGCTATGCTTGCTATGCGGTGAAGTTCATTTCTAAGAGTGTAGGCACAGACGGAACCCACCCGCATTACACGGAAGTCTTCAGAGTACACTCTTAAAACAAAGCTACACCGTACAGCACGCTGAAGCAAAAATCAGGGGAGAGAACGATGTCATTCGGGATGATGGTTGGGTAGGAGCTTGCTATGCTTGCTATGCGGTGAAGTTCATTTCTAAGAGTGTAGGCACAGATGGAGTTCACCCGCATTACACGGAAGTCTTCAAACAGAGTACACTCTTAAAACAAAGCTGCACGTACAGCACGCTGAAGCAAAAATCAGGGGAGAGAACGATGTCATTCGGGATGATGATTGGGTAGGAGCTTGCTATGCTTGCTATGCGGTGAAGTTCATTTCTAAGAGTGTAGGCACAGACGGAACCCACCCGCATTACACGGAAGTCTTCAGAGTACACTCTTAAAACAAAGCTACACCGTACAGCACGCTGAAGCAAAAATCAGGGGAGAGAACGATGTCATTCGGGATGATGGTTGGGTAGGAGCTTGCTATGCTTGCTATGCGGTGAAGTTCATTTCTAAGAGTGTAGACACAGATGGAGTTCACCCGCATTACACGGAAGTCTTCAAACAGAGTACACTCTTAAAACAAAGCTGCACGTACAGCACGCTGAAGCAAAAATCAGGGGAGAGAACGATGTCATTCGGGATGATGATTGGGTAGGAGCTTGCTATGCTTGCTATGCGGTGAAGTTCATTTCTAAGAGTGTAGGCACAGACGGAACCCACCCGCATTACACGGAAGTCTTCAGAGTACACTCTTAAAACAAAGCTACACCGTACAGCACGCTGAAGCAAAAATCAGGGGAGAGAACGATGTCATTCGGGATGATGGTTGGGTAGGAGCTTGCTATGCTTGCTATGCGGTGAAGTTCATTTCTAAGAGTGTAGGCACAGATGGAGTTCACCCGCATTACACGGAAGTCTTCAAACAGAGTACACTCTTAAAACAAAGCTGCACGTACAGCACGCTGAAGCAAAAATCAGGGGAGAGAACGATGTCATTCGGGATGATGGTTGGGTAGGAGCTTGCTATGCTTGCTATGCGGTGAAGTTCATTTCTAAGATTGTAGGCACAGATGGAGCTCACCCGCATTACACAGAAGTCTTCAAACAGAGTACACTTTTAAAACAAAGCTTCACCACACAGCACGCTGAAGCAGAAATCAGGGGAGTGAACGATGTCATTCGGGATGATGGTTGGCTAGGAGCTTGCTATGCGATGAAGCTCATTTTTAGGAGTGTAGGCTCAGATGGAGCCCACTCTCATTACAGGAAAGTCTGCAAACAGAGTAACTTTTAAAACAAAGCTTCACCACACAGCACGCTTAAGCACAAATCAGGGGAGATAACGATGTCATTCGTGATGATAGATGGGTAGGAGCTTGCTATGCGGTGAAGCTCATTTCTAAGAGTGTAGGCACAGATGGAGCCCACTCGCACAACAGGAAAGTCTTCAAGCAGAGTACACTTTTAAAACAAAGCTTCACCACACAGCACGCTTAAGCACAAATCAGGGGAGATAACGATGTCATTCGGGATGATAGTTGGATAGGAGCTTGCTATGCGGTGAAGTTCATTTCTAAGAGTGTAGACACAGACGGAGCCCACCCGCATACACGGAAGTCTTCAAACAGAGTACACTTTTAAAAGAAAGCTTCACCACACAGCACGCTGAAGCACAAATCAGGGGAGAGAACGATTTCATATTGGATGATGGTTGGGTAGGAGCTTGCTATGCGGTGAAGTTCATTTCTCAGAGTGTAGGCACAAATGGAGCCCACTCGCATTACAGGAAAGTCTTCACACAGAGTACACTCTTAAAACAAAGCTTCACCACACGGCACGCTGAAGCACAATCCATGGGAGAGAACGATGTCATTCGGGATGATGGTTGGGGAGGAGCTTGCTATGCGGTGAATCTCATTTTTAAGAGTGTAGGCACAGATGGAGCCCACTCGTATTACACTGAAGTGTTCAAACAGAGTACACTTCTAAAACAAAGCTTCACCACACAGCACGCTGAAGCACAAATGAGGGGAGAGAACGATTTCATATTGGATGATGGTTGGGTAGGAGCTTGCTATGCGGTGAAGTTCATTTCTCAGAGTGTAGGCACAAATGGAGCCCACTCGCATTACAGGAAAGTCTTCACACAGAGTACACTCTTAAAACAAAGCTTCACCACACGGCACGCTGAAGCACAATCCATGGGAGAGAACGATGTCATTCGGGATGATGGTTGGGGAGGAGCTTGCTATGCGGTGAATCTCATTTTTAAGAGTGTAGGCACAGATGGAGCCCACTCGTATTACACTGAAGTGTTCAAACAGAGTACACTTCTAAAACAAAGCTTCACCACACAGCACGCTGAAGCACAAATCAGGGGAGAGAACGATTTCATATTGGATGATGGTTGGGTAGGAGCTTGCTATGCGGTGAAGTTCATTTCTCAGAGTGTAGGCACAAATGGAGCCCACTCGCATTACAGGAAAGTCTTCACACAGAGTACACTCTTAAAACAAAGCTTCACCACACGGCACGCTGAAGCACAATCCATGGGAGAGAACGATGTCATTCGGGATGATGGTTGGGGAGGAGCTTGCTATGCGGTGAATCTCATTTTTAAGAGTGTAGGCACAGATGGAGCCCACTCGTATTACACTGAAGTGTTCAAACAGAGTACACTTCTAAAACAAAGCTTCACCACACAGCACGCTGAAGCACAAATCAGGGGAGAGAACGATTTCATATTGGATGATGGTTGGGTAGGAGCTTGCTATGCGGTGAAGTTCATTTCTCAGAGTGTAGGCACAAATGGAGCCCACTCGCATTACAGGAAAGTCTTCACACAGAGTACACTCTTAAAACAAAGCTTCACCACACGGCACGCTGAAGCACAATCCATGGGAGAGAACGATGTCATTCGGGATGATGGTTGGGGAGGAGCTTGCTATGCGGTGAATCTCATTTTTAAGAGTGTAGGCACAGATGGAGCCCACTCGTATTACACTGAAGTGTTCAAACAGAGTACACTTCTAAAACAAAGCTTCACCACACAGCACGCTGAAGCACAAATCAGGGGAGAGAACGATTTCATATTGGATGATGGTTGGGTAGGAGCTTGCTATGCGGTGAAGTTCATTTCTACGATTGTAGGCACAGATGGAGCTCACCCGCATTACACGGAAGTCTTCAAACAGAGTACACTCTTAAAGCAAAGCTGCACCGTACAGCACGCTGAAGCAAAAATCAGGGGAGAGAACGATGTCATTCGGGATGATGGTTGGGTAGGAGCTTGCTATGCTTGCTAGGCGGTGAAGTTCATTTCTAAGATTGTAGGCACAGATGGAGCCCACCCGCATTACACGGAAGTCTTCAAACGGAGTACATTATTAAAACAAAGCTTCACCATACAGCACGCTGAAGCACAAAGCAGGGGAGAGAACGATGTTGTTCGGGATGATGGTTGGGTAGGAGCTTGTTATGCTTGCTATGCGGTGAAGTTCATTTCTAAGAGTGTAGGCACAGATGGAGTTCACCCGCATTACACTCTTAAAACAAAGCTTCACCACACAGCACGCTGAAGCACAAATCAGGCGAGAGAACGATGTCATTCGGGATTACGGTTGGCTAGGAGCTTGCTATGCTTGCTATGCGGTGAAGTATATTTCTGAGAGTGTAGGCACGGACGGAGCTCATCCTCATTACACGGATGCTTCAAACGGACAAAGCATCCGTGTTATGTGGGTGATCTCAATTCGTGCCTACACTCTCAGAAATATACTTCACCACATAGCAAGCATAACAAGCTCCTAGCCAACCCTAATCCCGAATGACATCGTTCTCTCCCTTGATTTGTGCTTCAGCGTGCTGTGTGGTGAAGCTTTGTTTTAAGAGTGTACTCTGTTTGAAGACTTACGTGTAATGCGGGTGAGCTCCATCTGTGCCTACACTCTTAGAAATTTGCTTCACTGCATAGCAAGCATAGCAAGCTCCTACACTCTTACAAATATACTTCACCGCATAGCAGGCATAGCAAGCTCCTGGCAACCATGATCCCGAATCACATCGTTCTCTCCCCGATCTGTGCTTCAGCGTGCTGTGTGGTTAAGCTTTGTTTTAAGAGTGTAGTCCGTTTGAAGCATCCGTGTAATGCGGGTGAGCTCCATCCGTGCCTACACTCTTACAAATATACTTCACCGCATAACAAGCATAGCAAGCTCCTAGCCAACCATGATCCCGAATCACATCGTTCTCTCCCCGATTTGGGCTTCAGCGTGCTGTTGGGTGAAGCTTTGTTTTAAAAGTGCAGTCCGTTTGAAGCATCCGTGTAATGCGGCTGAGCTTCATCCGTGCCTACACTCTTACAAATATACTTCACCGCATAGCAAGCACAGCAAGCTCCTAGCCAACCATGATCCCGAATCACATCGTTCTCTCCCCGATTTGGGCTTCAGAGAGCTGTGTGGTGAAGCTTTGTTTTAAGAGTGTAGCCCAGGCAAAAATCTGGACTGGTTCCAGAATGGTTCCATTTGAATCTGGACTGGTTCCATTTGAATGTCGATGGTCCCGGAATGGTTCCAGTTGAATCTTGATGGTCCCAGCTGGATTCGCAAGTGGGGTGGCTGGTTCCACATTGGTGAAATCAGTGGTACCACTCTGGCCTCAAATGGTTCCAGAACTTACAGTGGGAGCCTCACAGGTACCATTTTGTTCCCACAATGGTCAATTGGACCACTTGAGGTTCCAAGCTGGGCAGCTTCCCCCTTTGAGATCCGTTAGGGGAAGAAGAGTCCACTCTTGCCATATACCCTTCTGTTTCTTTTTTGTTTTTGTTTTTTGCTTTTTTAGTCATTATTTTGATGTATTTTAGCACACGTATGATCTATATTTCTTGTTTTTTATCCGTTTACGTCTTCGATAAAATATATGCTGTAACTTCAATTCGTGCTCATATTCTCATCTAAAGGCAAATGTCATAAAATGTACCACCAAAATGTCAAAAGGCACAATCAAAAGATGACACACTCCGCCAAATAATTAGAAGAACTAAAAACAAACAGGTAATTGCACAGGGTGACCCAAAGCAGATGCAATAATTATGAGGGCGCTTCGGTGCGGCGGGAGGCTTTCAATTCAAATTCTAACGGCGGGCCGCGAGAGGCGAGAGGGAGCAAAGCGAGCGCAGTGCGCAGGCGTCAGCGTCAGTTTGAACTTTGACGCGTCGTTGCGAGGTCATTTTTTTCTCTTCGGTTGCCGTGGCAGAGATCGGGCATCTCCTGTGCACTATTTACGTGGTTTTAGTGCGTTTTCTAAGACAACGTGATCACAATGATTCATGTGAAATATACTGGCGATATCTCGGAGAAGTTTCGACGCTAGGAAGACACGGCGTCCTCAGAAGAACCGGACGATGAAACGCCAAACGGACTGCACAGAATGCTTCTTCCGATGTTAAGAGGTATAAGTGCTTACCGTGGTGCTTCGACTGCTACTGATTATATGTTTTATTTCAGGAGCTAGAGGAACCTGAGAAACATGGTTAGGACGAGTATAGAGATTAGGATCGTTTGATGAAGAGGAAAATGGTACATGCCGCGACCTACATGGACGGAGGTGTCATCTTCTCTGAGAAAATACAGGTGTCAGGTGGTCAACAAAACGCCGTGTTCCCTGTTGTTCATGTTGTCCGTGAGTGCATCGCAAATTCAACACAAGCACATGCCTCGTCTGAACGCAGTGAGTGATTACCCGTGTGCGACTAAGTGCGTGAGAGATGTATCGATTATTTCTTTATCCTTAGTGTATGCTCATAGCAGAATAAACAATAGTTACTTGAACTGTATGTGCTTTTCTACGCATTACTTTCGGTCATGCATTTATAGTGGTCCCATCTGCTAAGTGGTCGGATCCGAGACCACATAGCAGAGGGGACCACTGGATAAATTCCATTGGTTCCACCTCAAGTGGCACCACCGTGAAACTGGTTCCACTTTTAACTGGTCCCAGCCAGAGAATGGTTCCACATTCCAAGTGGTTCCTGTCCGATAATCCACTTCGAAGTGGTCCCACTCCAGATTTTTGCCTGGGGTTCGTTTGAAGCATCCGTGTAATGCGGGTGAGCTTCATCCATGCCTACACTCTTACAAATATACTTCACCGCATAGCAAGCTCCTAGCCAACCATGATCCCGAATGACATCGTTCTCTCCCCGATTTGGGCTTCAGCGAGCTGTGTGGTGAAGCTTTGTTTTAAGAGTGTAGACCGTTTCATCCATGTAACGCTGGTGAGCTTCATCGGTGCATACACTCTTAGAAATATACTTCACCGCATAGCAAGCATAGCCGGCTCCTAGCCAACCATCATCCCGAATGACATCGTTCTGTCCTCTGATTTGTGCTTCAGCGTGCTGTGTGGTTATAAGCTTTGTTTTAAGAGTGTAGTCCGTCCGAAGCATATCCGTGTAATGCGGGTGAGCTTCATCGGTGCCTACACTTTTAGATATGAACTTCTTCTTCACTAACTGAGCGGGAGTTGCAACTTGGTGGCTGCCCAAGAGGGCGCGCCTGCAGCTCCATTTCTTGTGAGTTTCGCCAATATGGCAGTGACTGTCATACGTGACACTCTAGTGAGCATCACATGTACTTTTGTGTTTTGTTTACACTTGTTTTTTAGTAGCGGCTCGATATGCCGCTATTCTTCAAGAATGCACATAATGCTTTCATGGTCTCGTCTTGTTGTTGAGGGCTGGGCCAAGATACAAGAAAATTGTAGAAGCTGAATGGACGGTTGTCAAGTTTTTCCAGTGTCGTTTGAAGTTTTCTTCTATGTCTCTCAAACATTATGACGTGATGCGTTTCTTCAGGGACGTTGCAAGTTCTGCAGAGTGACGAGTTTGCTAGCTTCATTTTGTGAAGTGTTTTTCTTGTACATGGTTGTCCCGTCTGGTCCTGTGAATAGCTGTTTGAATAGTTGCGTCTATGCTGACAGGGATATTTCTTATCAGACCGGGATCTATTGTAGAGAGGTAATTTGCGGGCCGTAGAGATGCCTTCCAGAGGTTTCTAGTGAGTTTTTGAATTGTGTCCTTCAGGTGGATTTTGCTGTCGGCCTTTGAGAAGGGTATGGCACTAAGCTTGGTCTTCTGCACTGCTGCTTTTGCTGCCTTGTCGGCAGCCTTGTTGCCTTGAATTCCGCAGTGGGAGGGGATCCACTGTAGAGTTACATTATGTCTATTTTGTATGACATCTTGGATGGTGACAAGAATTTTATAAACCAAAAAGTTGTTGTCACACTGTTTGGTGATGGCCTGTAGGGCTGATTTGGAGTCGGTGCATATTAGCCAACTTTTATGTACGGATCTCTTGATAAAACGGAGTGCCTTCAGTATGCCGTGAAGCTCCGCTGTGTTGGAGGATGTGTCGTAGTGAGAGCCTGTATCATTTGGCTGTGTTTTCAGCGATGAAGGCACTTGCTGATTTTCCTGCAGCAATTGAGCCATCAGTGTAGAACACTGTCTCCGTATAGGGAAGTTGTCTTGCCGGTGGGCGACGGAGAGTGTTCTTAACACAGAGGCATCTGTTTCCGCCTTTGTAGTTATTCCTGGCATGTGCAGATTTTCGGTTCCAAGAGGAGCCATGGTGGGTGTTCTTGTCGCAGAGTGTGAACTCTCTTCTTGTGGAGGGTAGTGTTTAACTCCAGAAGTGTCTTTGCTGTTTGGCTTTTATAACGGGCTTGTATTTTTTTAGGTAGTTGATGATCCGTGTGCCTCGTGAGTAGCCGGATAATGTGCCGTCGTGTCTCTTGATGCCGTAGAGCTTCAACTGAAGTTTCGCGTGCTTCTACCAGGACTATTGGCGTTCGGGCTGTTCTTGGTAGCCCGAGACAAATCCTGAGACTTTTTGACAGCAAGTTGTTAAGCTTAGTTTCTTGTTTAGGAGTTATGCCATGAAGATGCGGGATGCTGAAGGCAAGTCTTTCTTTTATCACGGCCTGATGAACGTTTCGGATGGCTTTTCCGTTTCCTCGTTTCATGCCAGCCAGCATCCTCATGACATTTGACTAGGTCTTAGTATTTCGTTGTAGTTTATTTATTTCTGCGGTCGAAGAGAGGTTCTGATGTACGACTATATTCCCAGAAATCTGTGGCTACGTGTCCTCTTGATTTGTTCGCGTCTTATTTCTAGACTGAAGTCTTTTAGTTTCTTACGGGTGAAGGCAATGTAAACTGTCTTTTCTGGGCAGAGGTCCATTGCATGTTCTTCTAGGAAACAAACGATAGTTTCCAAAGCATGTTCGAGTGTTGTCTTGATGTAACTGATGTACCGTCCTGAGACCTTAGATCATCTGCATACATGGTGATTTTAACACGTTTAGGAAGAAGCTTTACAAACTCATACATGACGAGGTTGAAGAGAGTGGGGCTGATGACACCTGCTTGTGGTACTCCATGACTTATTGTAATCACACTTGTTTTTCCTTCTGTTGTAACCATTTCTATAGTCCTTTCAGTGAGGTAGTCATATATCCAGTCGTATGCACGGCCTCCGATGTCAGCGTTTAAAAGTCCCTGACGCACATGTGGTAAATTTTGAATCCATTTCTGGTGTTCCTTTATGTTTGGACACGAGTACATTTACGTAGGCAGTTCGGGCTGATTGTGTATGCATGGGGCTTGAAGAGGCCTCAGACGGTCTTGTTAATGTCGTAAAGGAATTCTTCAGCAATCATTTTTTCCGAGATCCCAGTTTTCAGAGCAATGGCACGGAAAGGGATGTTTTGCTTGGGAAGTGATTTCAAGCTCTTTATGATGCGCCATGTCTTGGTGCTACTTGTTGATGGACCTAATGAGGCACATGTCACGGTCCATTTTTTGATGGCTAATTGTTTGAGATGTCTCTTGATTTTTTCTTTGAGTGCAGTGGCCCCCTTCCAATGTCTTAGGTCCCCTGATCGTCTGAATCGAAGTTCAGCCCTTCTACGCTGGACCCTGAGTTGCTGGAACATAGCATCAATATTTATATATGCACGAGGTACTGTAACTGTCTTGCTTGCTTCCCGAAGGTTTTTTCTTGTATTTTTGCTGCAAAGACTCTCGGAGATCCACAGCCAGAGAGGGATGCTGTGCTTTTATGCCGGAAATCATGCCAGTTGTAGACTCTAAGGGACCTTCTGAGTTTTTGTTGCCTGCAGCTTTCTTCAATAATA
This sequence comes from Ornithodoros turicata, assembly GCF_037126465.1. NCBI lineage: Eukaryota > Metazoa > Arthropoda > Arachnida > Ixodida > Argasidae > Ornithodoros > Ornithodoros turicata. The sequence continues at coordinate 45,378,552 of NC_088204.1, forward strand.
TAGATTGGAATGTGGTCACTTCCTCTTGTATCAAGATCCACATCCCATGTAAGGTATTATGCAATATCATTTGTGCACAGTGTGACATCAATGCAGCTGCTGTAGGTTGGGCCGCGTAAAAACGTTGGAGAGCCATCGTGTAGAACTGTAAGATCAAGACCCATAACCAGGTTCTCTAGCTGTCGTCCTCTTGCGTCCGTTTTCTTGCTTTCCCATAGAGGTGAATGATCATTTACATCAGCACATATTATTGCGGGTTATGGTAGCAAGGAGATAAATGTCCGTAATTGCATAGTATCAACTACATTCTTCGGAGGTATATATGCTGCAACAATGGTAACTGTCTTTGTAGATAGGCGTGCTTTTGCAAAAATATATTCCACAGAGCCGACACTAGATGACTGCACAAAAACCGACGGAATATCTCTCCGGATTGCTAACAGTACACGGCTCTTGTGTACCGGGCACATATGTAACAAACATAGTTTGAGATCCTGAAAATACTGCTGATCGCAGTTTCTATGTACGCTAGCATGCACTGGGATAGGATAACGTAACAAAAAGTTTCTCGCGTCACTGATTCGTCCCTGAAGTCCATTGCACTTCCACTGCATAATCGTTGCACTGTTTTAGATTTTATCCGTGACTGGCTTGCATAGTGATCCTCAACAGCTCAGGTTTGAAGGCTAGAGCCTGCTTTACCTCGGGAAGTTGTGGGGCTTGTCGGAGAGACACAACAATAGCCCTTGGAGAACAATAGCCAAAGGAGACTTTTGTTGTGGGTGGAACCCTTCCGTCTGGTCGAGGGATGAGTTTCCTTGGTGGCACTGGTGGCGGGGTAGGCTTGTAACGCTTCGGCAGACTCTTCGGTAGACCACACACTTGGAGGTGGTGGAGGCTTCTCTGCTGGTGGTGGGACTGTGGTCTTTCGGGCTTGCCTTGTTTTAGCTGGCCTTTGTGGCAGCTGTGGCCGCCATGAGAGCAGTCAAGGCTGATGCCTATGGTAATGGAGAAGTAAAGCGTGATTTGCAAGCTGCAAGTCGCAAAACAAAACAAAAGGCTCAACAAAAGAACAGCCTCTGCCACCACCGCCAACGTCAGAAATGAACTTTACCGCATAGTATGCTCCTAACCAACTATCATCCGGAATGACATCTTTCTCTCCCCTGATTTGTTGAAAACGGGAGGCGTACGCCTTTTTGTGACTCTTATGCAGAAATGTTAATTGTTACAAAAAGATGCTATACTTTCCGTCATACGATAAGTTCCAAGACTAGTGTCAGCGTGTTGATAAAACATTTCAAACTGTGTTTTGCAGCTTTATTGTTTGTCATGTTGTCTGGAACAGCAATGTGAAAATCTGTCAGAGACGCAACGAGATATCGCAATAACCCAGCAAACCAACAATGACTTGTGGACGTCCCCAGAACGTTCAGCTCCAAACAATAGAAACGTCCTTCGGACATCCTTTATCATCCCTTGGACGTTTGTGGGACTACCGGTAAAGTGCCAAAGTCACATCCCAGGATCTCCTCAAAACGTCCTTATAACGTTCCAAACTACATTTCACGGACCTGTAATGGATCTTTCTTCCATACTGTGTTTTCTTTTATGGCGTGCCCCGAATGCTCATAAAATGACAGAGATACAGGCATACTGGTGGACAGACTTGCTGAAATGTTAAAGCATGTGCAATGGGTAAACACTGGAGACTACACAAGACAGCTGAACTGTGCAGTCTTCAGTGTTCACCCACTGCTCAGGTGTGTTTATCATAGATTGTCCACTAGCTTGCCTCTATGTCAGTTCATCGGTTTGTTCTACTCAACACTGTTTGCACATCAGTGCCTATCTGCAGCAGAGGTAAACAGCATCACATAACAAGACTCCAAAAGTTATTTATTTTATGCTGCAATACGAAAACACTTTCACTCTTGATATTGTACATAAAAATGTTTCACTGTTGATTTGACTTAGTCACACACAGTTGCCTGGTTCTCTTGATTTAATGTTGAGACACATCTTCAGCTCTCGATTCTTTTGATGCAGATTATTTGCAGAAAATTTTTCACTCTTGACTTGACTTAGTCGCACTGTCAAACCCATTTACCTGGTTGATGTTGGAACACATTTTCGGCACTTCTTGATATTGCACTTTAAAATGTTTCTCTCTTGACTTGACTTAGTCGCACTGTCACACACAGTTCCCTGGTTCTCGATTTAATGGCGAGATGAATCTTCGGCTCTTGATTCTTTTGATGCACGTTCCTTCCCGCGGCGTAGCCGCCTTTTTATCGCAGTGTCCACTTCAAACATAATAGTGCCACGAAGTTGTCTGTTTCGCTTAATGGCATATTGGGTAAGATGCAAGATGAGACCACACATAAAGCTCGTTGCACAGTCATTGCACAGCTCGTGCTCGTTGCCCGCAACGTCGCGCTCCTCAGCGCCCAGGATTTCCCTGGCATGAAACATACGCTTTTAGTATGTCACACCAACCTGCCCAAGTTTGAACCTGATTCATATTAAACATACACACGGGCTACTTCAAAATTCTACTTCCTCTTATGCGACGACCATGATCCACGCAAAGAACACGTTGAGTACTGGCTACGTTTCGGGCCTCACAGGACAGCACTGCATATGTAGAGGCCGAGCCAAGGAGTTCACAATACTGAAATGCCAACAACTATAATACCCTCTGCTAGAACTAGTCAGATTCGCATGCTCACCTACCCAAGTCACAACTGACGACATGCTTTGCTTACTGAAAAAACTTAAGCACTGCCAAAGTGGCGTTCATTATGACAGCCGCATAACTGGAAAGAAAAGACTCGACTTGCCATAAAATTCGGCAGTGCATCAGAGTGGCGCAAGTGATCTTTCTCCGCATCTGTAAAACATGGCAACTTTCAGATCCTTTCTCATAACACTCCTGTGTATGCTAGTTAATCGGGCATAAGTGATGCCAGATATCTGGAGGCAGTGATCGAAAAAGCGCAAGCCGACTGTACTACGACACTTGCACCCGAACATATTGTTATCACCGAAAAGAAGAAATGAACACCAGTGGCAACGCTGCTTTACGTGAAGATAACTTGGTCTCACCAACAGTCGGCAGTCCTGTTCATAGCGAAGCTGTAACACATGACAGAAACGACGAGTAAACAGAACTTACTGCTTTTTCACACGTCGTCCTAGTCCTGTGTTTCTGCTTTGAGATGAGCCGTCAGCACCAACTACCCACGTTGCTACTTTAGTATCTGCAATCCTGTTTCGTGCAAAAAGTACAGTTTACGACATTTATATCAGCCTGATAGCCAGTAAGAAGTGCTGTTGTTCCTACCTGATTCTGAAGCACTCCTCGTGGCAGATGAGACTGCATCCATTCTTGCCTCATCCGAGGACAAAATTACATAAACGTGGTGCATATTGAAGTGGTAAACTGGGAATTCAGTTTAATTGGGAAAACCTGTAGAAAAACATTTCGCAAAAGTACACGTAAATGTTTTCCTGCAACAATCATGCCCCATACCTCACTTCAGTCGTTGGCCCTTGTTCTGTGTGATTCATAAGCATCCTGCAAGTCTCCTCCATTTGTATGACAAACTGCCAGCTAGAAGACTATTCATAACAAAGCCAGTTCATGCACTAGCAGGCTACACGAAGTTCAGATAAATAATAGGAACCATGGTAAAGAAGCCGAGCAGGAGGTCATGGAGTTTACCCAACAGGTAGCCTGCACTTATTTTGCACGATATTTTAAACAATAGTAATAACAGGGAGTAGAACCACACATTGAAATAAATGTACATAAATATCAAGTCACTACTACTTACCAGCGTAATTGCAGTCCTGCCTCGCTTGTAGTTTCTTCCGATTGAGCTGGTGCACAAGTTGTAACACAAGAAGTTGTAACACAAGAAGTTGTACATAATGCAGCGCCTGGCGACAGAGATTCCAAATGTTCACGTTTTTGCCCGTTTTGAAGAGTTGAAAGACGGAAACTGCGACCCGACGAGCCCGACGACCAACCGCAACGACATTTCAAAACACGTACTCACTGATCTCTATCTATAAAGGCTGGATGGCGCATGGGAGAGGGGCTCGCGAGGGAGAGGCGTGCATTCGGGCCGCCATGTTGGGAGGCCCTAAAGCGCAGTGTGCGCCCATAGAAAACAATGGGAGGCAACGGAGATTGGTGATAAGGTGCCAGTATACTGATGTATCCTAACAGTGTTTCACAGGTGTCCTGCCGTTCGATTCTTAATTACGTTATGTTTTGCATTCCGAAACTAGACCGTCACAGCAGTGCAGCGCTGGGGATTGTACTACAGTACGTTTCCCAGCCAATATTTCAACAAGAAACGATGTGAGGTTAACAACCACCATGTATGTAATATCCCGTGCTGCGTTCTGGACAAAAATTGTTCCATAAAGAACGGTCCGGGAAAGGATATACTCGCATGGCAGAAAGAGATCGTTCTGTAGAATCACAGCCGTTGTTTTAGCCGTGTATCGGTTTCGTATGATTTATATCAAGCACCGCTGCAGAAAGTGTCTTTTAGTGAACGACTGCGGTGCTTTGCCTCGCAAATATGGACACACCGAAGCAGCCCAAATACGTTGTGAGCGTGATATAATTGCTTCACGCAATTAGAACACGCTCGTTAGGACAGTTAATCAGGTAGTGATGTAAGCTTAATCAATTAAGTTACTTAAAAGTGGTAACACCTCCTTGAGACACAAGATTTACCTCTTTTTGAAGTACAGCCCTTCTATGTTTGTTTGTTTCTTCCTTCATTTGTTCTTATTATTTGCAGGCGCGGTTGTGCCAAACTGAATGTCCTTCTCGAGTACTCACATGCTTTTGCTGAATACAACTGCAGCGTGAGCAAAGCTGCTTAGGAACGGGGGCCTGCTATCCAGTGCTGACTTTGTCATGCTTGTTATGTGGAGCACGTTCGAAAAAATGCAGCTGCACATCTGAAACTCCAATGAGTATCATCGTCATCTAAAAGAGCGTCGCAGCACCGTTGTGAGACCAGACACGCTTACTGAATATATTCTATGGCACCTTCCGCAGTTTGCACAATTTTGTTCAGCTTCGAAGTCTCTGATAGGAACCAGTTTGCATTAACTGTGACTCCCATCTTACATTTTGATGTGCAAGGGCCTTCTTGCACTACACACGTATGGTCTGCAACAGGATAATTGCAGCAGGACGATTTGGAGCTTGAAACAGTTGTGATTTTGTCATTTTGGCCCTCGTGTACCCCGTCTGTGAAACGTAAACAAAAAAAATCTAACACGATATGCTTTTGTAAAGAAGGTCACTGATGGTGAGTAAAGAGAATATATAAGTTCAAGTTTATTATTCAACATTTTATATCAAGTTTATACAACATCAAGTTTATTCAAGTTATTTCTTGCACTTATGCGTTTCAGGATACAAGGAACGTGCAGGGAGGTCACAAAAGACTACATTTATTGTTTTATGACCTTGCTACAATGACAATATATATTTTAGGAATGACAATGGACAGGTACTCTCTCTAAATTTGTAGCACTCAATTTTAGGTTAGAATGAGCAATGAATAACAACTTCCCTCCTGGTATTTTCTTATATATGATGAATTTTGAATTTAATGTGATCAAATATGTGTTAATATAATAATATATATAAGAATATAATATGTGATAAATGAATGTGATCAACAGTAGATGTAAACAACACCAGTAGCCAGAGAAGTGCATTCTCAAGAAATAATATGCATATACGTGCATGCCTATTAACTGAAACAATTATCACGGTTCTCACGGTTTTAATTTCTGAGAGTGTACTGTAGAGACGGCTTAGATCTACAACAGTTAATACAAGGTATTATATACTGTGAATACATTTAAAAATCCCATGTGACACATACTTTCTGGAGGTGCTGTGGTAATCAAAGTTTGTGGGCATTACGCATGTTCTGCACCCATTTCTTGAGTATGTCGAGGCAGCTGTGAAGTAACCTGCATTGATGATGATTATTCCAATTTTTATGGTGCATCGACAACAAAGGAAATAATACATCATTGGTTTGGGTGCAACCAGTTAAAAATGAATATGTTGTTTAATAAATGCATTGGACAAATGTTAAAACATCAGTTTAAAACATGGTTTACAATCCCTGTATCTTCTAAAAATTAAAAAGATGAAAAACTATTCTAAAAAGAATATGGGGAACTCTTCTAAAAAGAATTATAATCTCTAATTATTATATTGCTGGGTGAACGAGCCTAAAGTGTAAGGTGTGTTTCTGATGTGAACATGTAAGAAAATACCCAAAACTGAGAGAGGCTAACCACAGTGCGTGCACTGAGGTTGTTCCTTCCGGTAAAGTAGAAACCAGTGGATGAGGAACGTGATACTTACCTGTACAGCCAGCCGTATCACACTACACAGATTATTCACTGGGTAGCCCTCATGACGAAACCTGTATTGAGAGACCACTTTTGCCTTAAAAACTGCTTCAAATAGCACGACACGCTACACATTATTACTATCGTAACAAGCTGACGATACAGCTCAAAGGCGTTATTCAAGTCGCGCCACACCACCGTTACGTAGGATTCTTTGTCACAAATCAAACCAAGGCACAAAACAATACCAATACATGAAAAAAGGTGACAATCGTGGTCTCATTATGACGTAATACCGAACTTGTGCGTGAAGGTAATTCAAAGAAATGAATGTGGCACTTGCTTCCGCAGAGAACACCGTGTACCATGCTAGCAATGCATGCAAAAAACCGCTCGAGTGCTCGCACATATATTGATGACAACACTACCTGTGTAGTGTAACGTGTTCTTTCAAGCATATTATGCACTCAAACTGTATTTGCCGCCGGGTAAAATGCAAGTGTGCTCGATTGAACGTCGGAAGAGCGATCAAGCAACCTGCATCCAGTGCTCGTTTTGGGCAAAAAAAAACACTTCATAATGGTCAACTAAATATACAGAATGGACGCCTATTTATTCCTTGATGAAGAGTGACTCACCTGTATAAATTTAGGCCCTGTAACATTGCCAGTACGGTTGGTACGACCGTAATTGCAAGAAGTTGCCATGATCGCTGCGGCGACTTTTGTGGGCACCGTAAGATGGCGGCCGGTTTCTTCACGCTCGCGCTCCCTATCCGCGATCCAGCCTTTTACAATCGAGATCAGTGCACGTACTGTACTGATGCAGATGGCGCTCGGTCTTGCTTCTCGTGTCGACGACGAGACCATTAAAGTTTCGGTTTCAAACTCAACTGAATATTGCGCAAAGTTCGATTTCAGCGATGAAAGATGAAAGTCACTGAAAAGGTTAGCCAGCTGTAGGGATCGAACCCACATCTTCTGGATTGCCGGTCGAGGGCTCTACCAATTGAGCTAAGCTAACACGCCTCTCCAGCGACTTTCGGGGTGCGTCATCTGAAGGGACGACAAACCAGCCACTCACTCTCACTCACCCTCCTTTCACTCTTACATTTTTGCTCACTCATACACACATTCATACGACGGGAATCGACGCAAGCGGCACCTGTTGAACAAGAGATAAACTGATGTTCTGAGGCTGGAACAACATAGAGGGGACAGATACACACAAAGCCTCAAATTGCCTAAGAAATCAACGATGAAAGATGTGGGTTCGATCCCTACAGCTGGCTAACCTTTTCAGTGACTTTCATCTTTCATCGTTGATTTCTTAGGCAATTTGAGGCTTTGTGTGTATCTGTCCCCTCTATGTTGTTCCAGCCTCAGAACATCAGTTTATCTCTTGTTCGATTTCAGTACTCTGCGCGACCCAAAAAACAGTTGGAAACCACTTGGCAATCAAGTGGAAGCACTTCCCTCTGAACCAGAAACGGTTTATTCCTCTTCAAACCACTTTGGCATACAAATGGAACCCTTCGCATTCCAGTTCAGATTTTCACCTTGGGGAGGAGAGGGGGGGGGGGGATCACCGTCGTAACCACCATTGTGATCTTTAAGGTCGTTCATATATTTTTACTGTGCCTCTTTCAATATGTTTTCACCGTTTTTGTGCGACCTGGCAGGGCTGTACCGCTATGTACAACACCGAACACATAATTTTAGTAAGCGGGATTTGTGCTGGTCCACCGTTTCAAGCTTGCGCTATCTTTGAAGCATTTGCCACGCAGGTAGTTTCACAGCCAAAATACTTCCCTCAACTCAGCGCAAGGCATTTCAACATTCTCATTAATTGCTATCACAGATTGTGGAACTACAGCCCATATACTACGTAATCACTCCCGAGCTGGAGGGAGACAAGCTTCGTGAGATTGATTACCAGAGTTCTAGCGTGATATCATTTCCAACAAGTCCAAGTACTATAGAGTGTTTATTCTGATGCTTTGCAGAATATTTATAAAAAAGCTATGAGGGCAGCACAGATGTCATTTTTGCAATCGAATTATAGGGCGAGGCGGAGGTCCTCTCGAAGAATGTACGAAACTACAAGTTGGCTAATTACACTAAATTCATTAATTAACTCTTTAATTAGGGGAATCTGGAAAAAAGCGCGGTAGCAGAATGAGAGATTATACTTGTTGAAAGCAATTCTGCGTCTAGCTAATCCTGAAACACGCACGTGCGTTAAAATATCCATCCCTGAATTTTGAGAGGAAACCGCAGCGACTGGGAACGCAGGGAACACAGCGCTCATTGCATGTCAGGGGCCACGTGATTTGGAGGATGGAGACGATTTGAGTAGGCCGATATGCTGGCCAGATAAACCGCTTTCTGGCCCTGATAAGCCTGCGTCCGCGTAGATGATGCACTCTTGAGGCTCGGTTCTTCGTTTTTGCTCATTTGCATACTAAAATCCAGTGATCAATATTTCACGGCACGCGCTCTTTTCTGGACTTTTAAAAGATAAAATGGCTTTGAAAGAGGATTGTCTCCCATTCTGCTATCTCGCTTTTGTCTAAAATTTCCTAATTAAAGAGTTAATTAATATATTTTAGGTAATTAGTCAACTTGTACTTAAATACTCTCTTCCAGAGGATGTCCGCATGGCCGTATAACTCAATTGCAAAAACGGCATCTGTGCTGCTCTCATAGCCTTTTTAGAAAACTCTGTAAAGGATAAAAATAAACGCCCTGTATTTTTGTTAGATCAACAAGCAGATCATTGCAAACTTCGGACACAGAAACAATAGACAAAAAGTCGGGGACGTTATCGCGTAAATAGGGACATCTGTTTACTTGACCTATATAGGTGCACTTTATCAGAGTACGAGACATTTTTGTGTAGTGAAGCATGAAATATGTGTGTTTCTACATTCCAAAAGTAATTCGCTCTCATTCAATTCAGGTAAGCTTGGGCCATGCATTGCAATGTTGGTTTCGTGGACAGGTGATATATGAACAATGATATGGGGAACAAGTTTCATGGAATATTGGTTGTTTGTTGCGTTACCTGCCAGATGCGCTTCAATAATGATTTCATACTTTTTGGTCGATGTTCAAAATCACTATGGCCCTGCCTTTCCAACATACTGCTCAAAACGGTGTTGTGTATAATGAAGCTGCAATAGTTTCCGCACAGAAATATGCATGCATTCCACTTTAAATTTGACATCCAGGTAGGATGTTGTCAGGAAGTCCCAGTGACATACCATACGGACACCTCACTGGATAAATTTAGGACATTTTTAAATATATCTTAAACACATTTTTAGGACATCCATGAGGAACCAGGACCTATGGATCATGCGAGGATGTCCTTAGGACGTCGGTGGTTTGCTGGGAAGGAAGGACCTCGATATTCCCAGTCGCGAAATTCCCGGTCTCGAAATTCACGTTCTCGAAACAAGGAAAATCAAGGAATATGCTTGACTGCTTCGTAGGATGATATGCCGTGTTTAAGAACATAACATCACTATTCAACCACTAAAATTCACTGGTTTTGGGTGTCTGTCCAAGCCGTATTACCGAGCGAAAGGCTCTTTTTTGCAGCTGTTAGGCTCATCACGGCGGACACGACGGAGTGCAGTATGTTGGTTATATTATTATCAGGTTAGACAGTTTGGTGTTTGCATTTTTATGTCCAGGTTAGTCATTCGCCGTTGGCAGTTTCCCGCGCGCGACTGTGCATTTTATAGTCAGATAATATTGCCACGAATCATCATCGCGAAACTTCCAGGGCAGGCACGAAACGGTACATCTCATCCCGGCGCATGCCGCAGAAGAAGCAGGAAGCTTCTAGACACATCGCCTGCTCTCTGGCAAACGCACGTGCTGTTTCTAGACTTCTCGGCGCGACGCTTAAATGCTTGTGCGCTCCAAGCTGGAGCATTCATTCTTTGGACTCAGTTGTGTTCAGAAAGCTATCACTCTTGTGTTTTGCTACCAAGTAGTCTAATAAACCGTTCGCTGTTTATTCGACGACTCGCCGACCCATTTCGCTACGTGACAATATTTATTTACACTAGTTTATTTTGCAACGGGGATTTCGAACACTTTATTTCGTGGTACTGCCACTACGGACTAACCCTCGTATATCTTCAGCATCCTACCAAAGTTATGTCACTGTCACTTAATCAGTTGTCACTGTCACTTAAGTGTCTTGTCAGTTAAGCACTGTCAAATCTTTTTGTCTCACTTGACATTCCTGCAAAATATTTTGGCTCTACGTGACACGAAAGTTGGAGAAATTTATTTTTATTTCTGAGAACTGCGACGTCAAGCCCCGACGGAGCGCCCAGCTCTCACCTTGCAACGTTGTTACCGTATTCCGGGGGGCTCGCTTTTTTCACTCCGTGAGCGGAGCCCCACGTGACATATCCTCCGACCGCTCCGACCTTCGAGAAAACACAAGGACAGGGAAGACATCTCTCCCATTGTTTTGCGTGAGCCCATCCCGAGATTCGCTGCAAAGTGAAAGGGTGGAGGTTGTTGTATGAAGCATCGACGCTGTCGGGAAGGTGGGAATTTGATGACAAATTTTGGGCCACGCGACAACCAGGAAACTGTTCTGGGTTTGTTCGAAGGATTCACGAGGTTGCACCGCTGGGATGGTACGCGTCTCGTCCATTCTGTTCAAAATAAGCTTAGGAGCTTCACCACATTTCTTCATCTCAATTGTAGCGTGCAAGACACTGGTGTCGTTTTTCAATCCCTCTGAGCTGTTGTATGCCCTATATTGGGAAAGCAGTCGATGCATTAACCAACGTACCCAACGACACGTGTGCTCGGTTACGAACAATAACAATTCTTCAGAACTAGCCAAGCTATGTTGTTCCAGCCTCAGAACATCAGTTCTCTCATAGCCAAGCATGTTGCTTCATGCATTGATTGTGCTCCCACGTTTCCAAAAACTGAATGACTCTACGTAGTTAAAGATAACGCGTCATGGATCATTCTCGAAGCTTCTACAATCGCCTCACAAAGCCTTTGTCTAAGCCAACCTTGGGTTGCACCTCCCTTTCCACCTCCCTCTGCGACCTTCTAACCCCCACCTGATTTTGGTTTTGTAAATAAAGCGCTCATTTGCCGGTTCGTGAGCCTCCTGTCTACTTTGTTTCCTCAAGGTGATGCTTCCCACTTTCAGTTGACTTTCGCTTTCGGAAACCATGTTGATTATCCGCAAGAATGAAATGTTTAGCCAAAAATTTACATAGTCGCGTTTCTGTTATCTTTTCCAAGCCCTTAGGGAAAACAGCACAGATATTGGTCTGTAATTTATTAATTTGTTTTTGTCTCCTCCTTTCTCACCGGGAATCCTCCCTGTGAAAATGACATTAAAAATAAATTCGAAACGTGGAGCAAGGATATCAATTGCAAATTTGATAGGTCTTATTCATATCATTGATATATCTGCTCTTATTATTCCTTAGATGTGTAAATATTTAGAAGGCCTGCATGGAGAACAGAAGGGAGGCGAGAAGAAAGGGTGGGGTCAGGAAATATTTCAAAGAGTTGAGAAGTTGAGATGAATGTGTGATGTGACGAAAACATTTGAAGAAAAAGTTGAGGTGAGGCGAGAACAAGATATTTGCACAAAAGGGTGAGGAGAGGAAAATGTCTTCAAAACAGGGTGAGGTAAAATAGGCCTCTACCCGAGAAACGCCATCATGACGTTGATAGACAGACTAAACCCGAAACTAATCGGAAGGGGAGGGCTGAGTTCCACGAATGGACACTTGTTCGCTGCTTGCTATTGAAAGAAAAAGAAGACCGAAGGTCGCGTCCCTTTCAGGGACCATCGTAATCCCCTCCAGATCGTGGCGTTCGGGCGCGACCTTGTTGGCCCCTATAGCTCGCTGTCGAACACTATGACGTCATTTGCTTACAAACAGGGAGAGGTATATTACATCAAGAGAGGGTGACGTGAGAGTGAGACGAGGAAGATTTTTTTTTTTTTTTTTTCAGAAAAGGATGAGGCGAGGAAAAATTGCCTGAAGAGAAGCAGACGTGAGGAAAAATTACCAGAAGAGAGGTTGAGGTGTGGTGAGATGTGACAAATATTTTCAGAAAGCATGAGGTGAGGTGAGGAAGAGTTTCCATAAAAAAATTGCGGTGAGGTGAGGGGAGCAGAAAGATATTTTGGGCGGAAATTGAGGTGAAGGCAAAAATAGTGAGGACATTTGCCCACCTCTGCACATGAGTGGTGCACTGTTAGTTGTTACAACACGTGGCAAATTTGAGAGCCGACGAACCTTAGTGAACTCGCGACGCAGTCTAGGGAAATCGAGGGAAGTTTCAGAAACCATAGTTTCAGTGCCCGCCCTGGGCAACAAATGCAGGTGCATGTTGGCAACGCTGGCACAGTTTGCTTCTGCAGAAATGGCGGCGTACATTGCGGCGTTTCGTTCATCGTTTTTTCGCGTATCTAAACAGACTGTTCGGTGTAATCGCCGTTACATTTCATGTAGTTCTGTTGTGAACGACCAGTACACAGTTCAAGACCAAGCAGATTTTAAAGCCAAAGTCCTGGAAAGTAAAAAGCCGGTGGTAGTGAACTTTCGAGCCAGGTAACCGTCACTCCATGTTTGCACAATGCCTATTTATTTTCAGAAGTTCAGTGTGTGAAAGCTGTGCTGTAAACGCAACAGAGCAGTGTGTGTTGAATTGTGTGTCTGTATGAGTACGTGTCCTCGTTCCAACCGACCGAGCAGCGTGTGTTCCACAAGCACGAATATCAAAGCAACAAGAAATCGGTGATTTTAATGAAACAAACGAGTAATAAGAGAAGAGTAGCGAACTAATTGGGATCGACTGTTATGTAGCAAGGCAAGACACGAGAAACAAAGGCGCTGAAAGCAAAAACAACAATGCGTTGCATTGCCACCGCAAATCGTCGGCGTGTTGTCTTGGGCAAGGCTACTGTTCATGCTTTTGCACTTGGGCAATACTCGCGGAGGCGTTCTGCCCGAGGAACTGTAGCTTTCCCCAGGAAGGGAGTCCTCAGCTGCCCACCTGATCAATAAGTAGCTATCACAGATGAATGCATTGAGGTTGTGGTGTGTCTCCGACGGCCACAGAGTAGTGGTCGGAGTGTTAAAGGTACTGTAAAGCAGCACCGATGAAATGTCATTTAGTGTGGCTATTCGATAGTCCAAGCCACCAGGACAAAAACTGCAAGTTTCATTCCAATCGACAGTACAGTTAATTAGAAAATTACAATTAAAGATTACGGGCAACACTGTACTAGGTATTCGAAATGAATCTGTACTTCTGACACATACGGCGGCAACCACATTGCATGCGTATAACACTGGGCCCGACATAACAATCCACCATAAAATCCGCCCCTGCAATCCACACAACGATCCACATCTGAGGATAAAGGGATAAGCGAACTGAAATGAAATGCTGAGCCGTTGAAAAAGAAATGTGTCAGACGTCCAAGAAGCCAGACAGCGTCGGGACTTGTTTGTTCACAGAGGTTCACAGAGAGAGTTTGTTCGTTCGAAAGAGGCCGCGAACAAAAGAGGCGCGCAGGCGCAGCAGAGAAGTAGGGAGAGCCCCCATCGAACAGCGGCCAGCACTGGGTTACTTCGCAAAAAACAGGGGTTAACAGGTTAAACTGTTAACAGGGGTTTCAGAATGCATAGGTAAACAGGAAAACTAATAATATGGTTACTAAAATAACGAAGTTCCGATGTCATAGTGTGTAATACCAATTTTCAGTGTTGCCCGCTGTACAGGGGGTTGTTTGACACCAGGCGTCGCACCGCTCCACTACGCCGCATCTTTCATGGCAAATTAAAAATATTTATAGCTTGTTGTCGGTCGTATAGTTCCGCATATGGTATTTAGAAGCAACAAAGTCTCTAGTCACATCACCGGCATATCATGCTTGTCTACTGCTTTACAGTACCTTTAACCAAAAGAATGTCATTGAGGAAGTTTCATCCAGAGATTTTAGCAGGCAGATGAGGAGTGCAAATTTGTGGTCCTACACATGGGGACGTTCTCAACTAAGACACAATAGGCTGTCTAAAATAACCTGGAAGAAGTCCGGAGGATAGTCCATACAAACACAAGACAGAAGTGGTACAATGGATAGAACACACTGGGTTGCAGAAGGTGGCATCATAGGTGAATTCTGCAAGACTCCTGGACATTTTCTCAGGGAAGATTCATAAAGAGGGCCCCCTGGTTTATACATTTTTAAACACACACTTCTAACTGTAACTTAATTACTTTTTTCAGTAACTTGTATCTGTCTTTTTGAGTATTTTTTTAGTAAAAACGACGAAACACTGTCGCCGAGCAGGAAGTGGCGTGAAGGGCGCGCCGACACTAGGGATCTTCCAACCTCCATGTGCGTGAGAAGCTGCAGCAAACCGTCGAGGCTCCCTAGCCGACACCAGGCACGAGCTCCACTCCTCCTCTCCCTTGCTGCATGTGCACTTGCACGTGACATTCCTTGTTCCTCGCCACTCTCTGGCGGCCTTGGCGGTAGTGAAGAGAATGGCCGAGTTTGAAGGCGTCGACGCCACCTCGGGCGCGGACGCCATCTGTGAGGCTGTAACTACGAGCAGCCCGAGCACAGTTGCCTGCGTTCTGTCAGAGGTACCGTGGCCACAATATTGAGAGCACTTTAAAATCATCAGAACGAAGGAGAACAGGAATCTTGAGCTGAAATGTCTGCGCTGTGAGCCGAAGACGAAGTTTCTAAGCGTCTCACCTATCCTTGTCTCGGTTACCCCCAGTTTAGGCGTTCCTTTAAATGTTTTGCCTGCAATTACGTACGATTACCCATGAAGGGATGTCTCTGTGGCTCTAGAGTGACACCTAATATAAGCCAAAGGCGAAAGATATGGTCTGCGTACAGAATTGCAGGAAGTAACTCTACTCATACTCTGATACTTTTCCAAGGTATTTGTAACTGTATCTCGGTATTTTTTCCTGTCAGTAACTCTAACTGTAACTTAATTACTTTTGAAGCTGAGTATCTGTAACTGTAACTTAGTTTCTTTTGACCAGTAACTTTAACAACCCTGCGTGTAAGGACGGAAGGCAAGAGTGTATGTCAGTTCACCTGCGGCACTTATCGTTGGCTATATTTATGCCAGCACTTGACAGGTGGGTCAATGATGAAAGACTAGCTGGTGCATTTTTTCAGGTTCACACACTTATGCATGTAGACTATTTTTTAGTAATGGGGACAGAAGATGTTAATTGTGAGTCAGTGGTTCAGGTTTTCGTTGGCAACCCCTTTTGGTTGTTGCTCACGAGGGAATTCCTTCAGAACAGAGCATCTTGTGCATATCTCTGCTGGGCATTCATCCTCACATTGAAGAAACCGGTCCTCCCATTCCAACTTCTGCAAGATTGTGAAAATGGGAATCCTGTCCCCAATAGTTTGTTCCTCAGCTGGAAAGAGCTACCAACATAGCATACAGGAAAGCTTGTTCAGGCAGCTTGAACGTTTGGCAGAGGGTCCTGATTGGGATGTTAGTGAGCAAGCTACCACACCATAGAAGTCAGCGAGATAGGGTGTCTACCAACCTGGTAAACCTTAAAAACAGGGAATTATTGGGGAATTTTGATGCGACTGGAAAAGTCAGGGGATTATCAGGGAATTTGCCAAAAAAGCAGCGTGCATATTCTTTGCATACTCCTTTTTGTCCATCTTCCATCTTTTCCATTATTTTTGTTTCTCCTCCTTTTCCCATTAGAATAAGCTCACCTACCGTTTGACTGACCCTTGCTCTTTTTCTTCGAATAAGTGCATATTCCCCTGCTCAATTGTCTGTTGTGGACTCATGGTAGTGCATAACATAAAAAAAGGATCGAGTTACCATTGGTCATTGATTCACTGCCTCTCAACTTTATCACCCTTCACGCAGCCAGTCGTGGCAACGGTATTTGTAATAATCAAAAATACATTTCTAGTAGGTTTGCATCATGGCTACAAAATACAAAATGTGGCAGCAAAGTAGTTGTTATGGGTAACCACTAAAGCTGGCAAAAGATTAGACAAGTAGAATTACTGTGGAATTAACTATCCAGGAACAGGAAGGTATGAAGTTACTGTCAATGGGAGATGTCCATTCTTCGGGTAATATTCATGAAGTGCCCTTCGAAGGGTGGGCAAAAATTACAGCTGTTGCCAAGATTGGTAAGGCTTCATAAACAACATACACACCTGATGAATTGTGGAATGTTACTTATTGAACATTCCTATGAATATTCGATAAGCCTTTGATAGTCATAATGCTTATATTTGCATTTGGGTTATGTATAGAACATGTATAGAACATATATAGAACATATACATGTATAGAACATGTATAGAACAGAACATGTTTTGTGTTTTTTGTGTGTGTGGGAAGAAAGAGTGGTTTGTGTCATTTCATGTGTGTGTTTTCTGTAAGGTGGTTTAAAATTGTGTGACCAGTGGCATGGCCAAGCGGGCTAAGGCATCTCGTTTGTTAGTGGTAGCCAAGTTCGTGCTGAAGACCCGGTGGTGGTGGGTTCGAATCCTACCACCTGCTGTGCTGTCCGAGGGTTTCCCTGGGTTTTCTGAAGACTTTCCAGACATATGTTGGTACACTTGCCCGAAGTCAGCCTGGGACACATACTAACCCCACTCCTTTCTTCTGTCCTGTGTGTCCACACCCATAACAAAGAATTTTAAAAGGAAATTGTGCGTCGTGTCTTGTGTGCCTTTTGTCACCCTTCGTTGTCACTGCTTTGCTACATAAGACGTACCAACTGGCCTACCTCATATAAAGCATGCCTGCAATGGACCTTTATTCTCTGTAGTTGGTGCGGACCCTGCAAAATGTTGACACCGAGGCTGGAAGCGGCTGTCGATGCTATAGGCGACAAAGTTGACCTGGCTAAAGTGGACATCGATGAACAGGCGGATTTGGCAATGCAATATGAGGTGAGGTTATAAAATTATCTGGACTTGTGTGGTTTCAGTTTTAACTGAAAAGAAAACATACATGTGTTTTCTACAATGTGGCTTCACGAAAGCCACGGA
This sequence comes from Ornithodoros turicata, assembly GCF_037126465.1. Classification (NCBI taxonomy): domain Eukaryota; kingdom Metazoa; phylum Arthropoda; class Arachnida; order Ixodida; family Argasidae; genus Ornithodoros; species Ornithodoros turicata. The sequence continues at coordinate 45,396,051 of NC_088204.1, forward strand.
TAACATGTACCTATCATGAAAGGACATACCTGCATAAGATAGCTATCATTTTGTGTTCAATGCCGAAATAGCTGGCATGGCCAAATCTGACCGCTCAACCGTCCCTTTCAGTGTCTTTATGAGGCATAACACCTTCAGGAACGTTTTATGAGTGAGTTGTGAGGTATGCCCTGCTCAGTTCAGGTTCGTCATGGTTAATCAAGCAAGCATAATCAATATTCTGTCTGGCAAGTGCAAACATTTAAGAGCATTTTCAATGGTGACGATGACTGGAGCTTTTATGGTGCAAGGGCATGTGCAAAGCAGCGATGGGCGGGAGAGCGAAACAACTTGTAAGATTAGGATGACCACCAGAGAAGGTCACAGCAAAACTTTATTTGAATTATGATGAATGTGGTGCTTCATTGTGACAGAAAAGATGAAATGGATATACATGGCCTAAAACTCAATTCAAGTGACTTGTACGTCACTTAAGTACTCTACCTTAAGTACTTGTGGGAGTAGCTTGGTATATTACAAATACACTTTTAATACTCAGTGTTTAGTACCTTAACTGAAATACTTTTTGGCAGTAACTTATACTTATCTCCTAAGATGTTCCTAAGATACTCCCCTTTCTTTTTAGACAGGAATGCTGCTTACATGTACATACATTTAATCTGAGATATTCCAGGGTGCATTCTGTGGTGTGCCTGCAAAAGTGGGCTGTTGCTGAAGGGCATGTTGGTGAAACACAAGGTCTGTGTTTCACGGAGTAATATCGAGCAAGGATAGTTACAAGTGTTAATGCTTAAAATGAACGGTTGATTAAAACAATAGGTGTAGTTCAAGATGGTTTCCACGTTTACATTCATTTTTTGTGGCTCTTCTGAGTGCAGCATCGGCTACCATGTATTGAGCATGTACCACAAAGATATCGCGGGAAAACGAGAGTATCCGAACGACATCCATTTTTGTCTTCTCTTTGTTTGTATCTGTTTGTTAGCAAATTAGATAGTATCTCGAAAGTAAAGAAGTTGATCACAGACAAAAGAAACCCTGCGGTAAATAACGCAGTCATCGGCAAAGAGGCACACAGTTGAGGAAAGGCATGGGGGGTTGTTAATATAGATTAGAAATAGAACAGGACCTAGTACAGAACCCTGTGGGATTCCGGAAGTTACAGCCACAGAGTTGGATAGATTATTATTACACATGACAAACAAAGACCTGTAGGAAAGAAACTCACATACCCAGCGGAAAATGGATAGGTCAACGTTTTCTGTTGACAGCTTTTGGATGAGATACTTGTGGGAGACCTTGTCAAGGGCCTTTCGGAAGCCTAAAAACGCGTCTGTCTGGTGTAAAGAGTCTAGACTAGAAAAAATGTTGTGTAAGAAGCCGGTGAGTTGTGTTTTGCAAGAATAGTTCAGATGAAAACCGTGTTGTACAGGGTAGAAAAAACTGTTTTGTTCCAGGAATTTAACAACATGAGAATAAATAATATGTTCAAGAATCTTATTGCTGGTAAGAGAGATTGTAGTTAGCTGCCAGTTTGCTACTACCTGTCTTGAAAATAGGGACAACTTTCCCCACTTTCCAGGTGGCAGGCAGAACCACTTCCTTAAGTGACTGTGAGGATATACGTGTACGTCAAGATGAAGCTGGATATATGTTTAGAGGTTTTTCATATACACATTCATATTTTTCATTCAGTTTTTCAGTTTATGTTTAGAGTTTTTTCATAAATATCATCAGGGCCTGGTGGATGGTTTCAAAAATTTGATGATTTTGCTTATGTCCTGGGATGTGATCAGAATGTTATCCACACTGCGAGGCATAAATGACAGGACACACAGTATGAGCAGAAAAAAACGACGAGAAATACGAAGCAAACACAGACGCAGTGTTAGAAACTGGAATTAGATTACCCACTGGGTCAGCGAGACGAACGATGGATGCGTGGTCTTGCCCCTTCTCTCTATCAAAATTGCTTGGTCCCAATGAGCTTGGTGCGATGAAACTCCCCGTTCATCTCGTTGTTGTTGAGACGAATGAGGTCACTCGACTTGGGAGATATGACCTTCCAAAATTTCCTGGGGTTATTGACTATTCAGCAAGCTTTAGGGCAGATTTATACTGAAAGACGCAAGAGCAATAGGCACTCCAGGTATCGGGGTTGTGTTTCTTGGCCTACTTCAAGAGCCGGTTTTTCCTGAGTTGGTAAAATGAAACAGTTTGGCTCCTGTTTCATTTTCAGAAAAATAACTAAAATTGCAAACATTGTAGTCTGATATCTGCAACATGTTGGGGGTTATCTGAGCATGCCTCAGCACATCAGGCAAGTTGGGAATTAGTTTTGTGTGAGTATTATTTTCGAAAGGTGAGCAAGACACCGTACTTGATGGTGGATTATAATGTTGAGATGCAGAAAGGGGGTGACCAAGTGTATATATTCCATGTTATCACACATTAGAGGGGTACTAAACTGAAAAAATATCTCTTTGAGATATGAATAATGCAAAAGGAACTAGGTTCACCAATTGCGCCGTTTGTAATTAAAATATGAATAAAGGTGCCAATTTGGAGGTTCCTCTTTCCTTCCTCCAAATCTGCACAGAACGTCACCACCAGCATATCCAGTTATCAAAGCAAACATATTGCGAGAACTGCCTGTTCCCACATTTCTTTGTCCAATCGACGTGGTGCGAGGGAATCTCTGACTTGGCTGTGACACACACTACACACCTCGCCAGGGCGCACCTGTAGTAGCGGAAGCTTTCGCTAATACTGCCACACAACAAGGTAACAGGCACAGAATTAGACAGCGTTCATACAGGCAACTTTTTTCAGCAACTGTGCTGTCAGTGCCGAAACCAGGAACAACCAGCAACCCAAGTTGCTGGGCATCGCACCCCGGGTGAAGTATTGATCAATTGCCACGTGACTCCCGGTGGCATGATGTGATTTCGTTCGTGGGTTCAAATCATGCAGGGTCGGCTGAGAGGTATTTTAATTTTTTTACTAGTGCCTCACAGGCATAATAAACTTGTAGAGGAGGTGGTGTCCCTCTACATGAGTCCTGACCGGCGATGATGGAATGTCCCAGCGGGCAGATGGTCGTGGCCTCACGCTAGGACGGTGCCGGTAGAACTGCCGTGCCAGAGCCGTAGCGCGTGGCAGCAGAGGCACGTCTTCGTCATCACACACGGGCCGCCACATCACTCCCCCCCTCAGATGCGGAGCGGTGTAGAGCTAGCGGTTGGGGTCCGCGTCGATACATGAAGAGGAGGAAGACGGGCGACACGTGGAACAGGGACGACTTGTTCAGAAATCGCAGTAGCAGCAGAATGGTTGGTGCGGGCAAGCGCTGACCGGGCGGGTTCCAGGGGCGGTGTGAGGGCAGGTATGCCGAAGTAATTCAGAGAGGGGCGACAGAACCGCGACCGGTTCGTGAGCGCTGGGCTCGTAGTGTTGTCGCCAAGGAGACTGCGGGGAGGACCATCGTGAAGCACGGGGAGACCGGGAGTAAAACTCACTGTGGCCTCCGTGCGTGACCCCGGTGGAACGTTGGTCCCGGTGCCCCTTGACCGCATCTGGACGAGCTGCCAGTGTCTTGTATGGAAGCCTGGTGGGAAGGTGAGGCGGGCAGGGTTCTTGGACCGCAAGCGTAGCAGATGCGTGTGGGGCGGTCGACAGCGGCGTACCGCGACCGGTACAGGAGCGTGAAGCTCGGGAAGGTGCCGCTGGTGGAAGCCCGAGGAGTGCCATCACGAAGCGTGTGGCGACGTGACGTGGAGTGTGGGACCATTGTGACGTGAGCTGGGTAGATGGGTACAACCACGGTGTTTCGCGGCCGGGCGTTGCGATGAGTAGAGCCGCGGTGGATTGGCGTCGTCGCCTAGCGGTTCCTCGGTTGAACGATGCACCGCACCTTCAGAGATGACTTCAGAGGTGGGCTTGCAGGAATTTCGGATGGTATTGGGCCGAATTACGCCGAACATGGTGTTCATAGTTCGGGTCACCAAATGTAGAGGAGGTGGTGTCCCTCTACATGAGTCCTGACCGGCGATGATGGAATGTCCCAGCGGGCAGATGGTCGTGGCCTCACGCTAGGACGGTGCCGGTAGAACTGCCGTGCCAGAGCCGTAGCGCGTGGCAGCAGAGGCACGTCTTCGTCATCACACACGGGCCGCCACAAACTGACTAAGATTTGGTAAACAGCAGCTAAAGAAAAGACACCATTGGTTGGATTCGAACCCACATTCTCCAATTGCCTTAACGTTGCTTGTGGGTGGAGCCACCGAGTTGCACATGCTAACGCGGTCTCGAAGTGGCAGATGGGACATTTTGTCATTACGACGTGTCCATTCGTCATTTTGATGTGAAACTCCTCATTACATACACCTCACAACCAGCACTCATCGCGATATAGCGCGCACTTGTTAGTCTTCCTATGTTGCATTGGGAGGGTACTTGAAATAATGCGCATTGAGTACAGAATATACCTGCTTCCAGTAGCCTATGAGACGCACAAACACCAACCCCTTTAGAGCCCCTCTAAGTGCTCAGTTGCGAGTTTGCTGAAGTGTCCTCTACGTTACTTTTCTAAACTCTGTCTGTGTCTTTTGGCTGCATCTCAACGTTGTTATTTTCGTGTTTATTTAAACCAGAGAGTCGAACCGAACCCGAACCGAAAACCGTTATTAACCGTTATTTTTGGCCAAACCGGAACTGAACCGAACCGAAAGAGTCGACACCATCTTGGAGCTGAACCGGAACTAAACCGGTAAAAAAAATACCGGTTTCTGGTTCAAATAACGGTTCACACGGAATTAAATGCGAGACTTTGGATGTTGTGCACCAACACAAAAACTATTTTTCGTATTTTTTCTTCATTTATTAGCTTTGTAGACATCCTCTTGCTTGCAAAAATGTCGTGCCCTCCCAACAATGATCTGGATCTTCTCGAGTCACGAAATAGCAACAGATAGTAACTTAAAACTGCTTGGACTACTAACATCTAAGACATACACATAAATATATCAATTAGGGATCAACAGGAAATGAGGGACAGTTTTGGATAGTAGTCAATAAGTGACATATTATAATATACTAATCAGAGTCAGCTATACACAGGGTGTCCACCCTAGCAGCAGAAATGATCGCTGGTACATTGCACCGTCAATGGGAAACTGACACTCTCCTATGACGTTTGCGTCAGAAACAGGCACCGCACTTCAGGATCACTCCGTTTGTAACACAAACCTGTCAGTTTTTCTTTGACAGCGCTATGTCTTCGAGATCATTTCTACCGTTATCGCAGGCATCCTGATAAATGCGAATACGCGGACCAACCGACGTATGTCGTCGGCTGTGCGACCTTCGGTCATTCAAATATTCTTCTCTTCGTTTTTCTTTTTCTTCTTCCGTTCTCTTGTACGTAGTGCATTGCGAAAGCAAACTATCTGAGCTCAGTTCTGGCACGTATTCGTATGTACAATGCTGCAGCATAATTCCCAACGTGTGCGCGTGTGAACTTACATAAGCTCCTTATACGCTAGCCACACTGCAAACTTAATGAAACGGAATGCCGGCAAGTTTACCTCCTCACCAACTATCATCTTGTGTGGGGTCGTTCTCTCCTGGTTTGTTGAAAGCAGGGGCGCGTTGAAAAAACTGTGTCATTCGGGATGATGGTTGGTCAGGAGGTGAAGTTACTGTCGTTTCGTTTATTAAGTTTGCCCGGCCGTGCCTAGGGTACTAGAAAGTAAAGCACCGGCCACACTCATGCTGGTCAGAATGAAAAGAACATGCCAAGTTGGCTTTCTTTGTGGATTTAAAATAAAAGAAGCAAAACCGACCATAGTGACACAGTATCTAAAAATCATCAGTGGGTCTGAAATGAGTCGAACTGTCTGTTTGCACTTGCTTTGTCTTTGTTCCACAGACACTTCACTCTAACGCCGAGCACGGCGGCGGTCAATGCAAACACAATAACGTGCCCTTTAGTACACGTAATGTCCCAGAGCTCAGGATCGCACCATTCCAATCCAATTACATACCATGAAGCGTCGTTATCTGATTAACGTGTAATCGCGGTTCTGACTCGTAACGAATAATTTCAATTACTTAAATGACTTAGGCCAAGGTAGGAGGCTTGGTTGACTGTTATTCCTGGTGAGATTCTGCGAACAATCCAGTGGGTGAGTTAACCTCCCCGACCTGAGCTACGGGCGGGGAAAGTCAACCCAAACGAGTAATTCATGGCTATGCTCCTCTTGTAACCGCTACTAATCTTGTCTTTTATATTGCACAAACTCTTTCAAAATCCTGAATGACTACTGACGCTTTCCTGCCCACTTCAAGCACCGTAACACACACACGGAAGCTTGTTTTAACTTGCATGTTGTGCTTCATTCGCACCCGTCGCCCCTGAACCGGTTCGGGAACCGAACCGTTTGGAAAGAACCGGCTTGAACCATTATAATTGCTTTCTGGAGCTGCACCGGAACCGCACCCTTATCGTCGAACCTAAACCCGAACCGGACCGTTAAATGTTTCGGTTCGACTCTCTGATTTAAACAATAGTATTAGTCTGTAATAAAGTTGTAGATTGTGAGTGCTACTCTGTGTCTGCCCCCCTCCTTGGTTATCAATTTTTGCACTCATCTTCGTCCAAATTTGTGGGATATCTATTTGTTCCCCAAATATACTCCAATTTGCTTCTAGCACTTTCCACTGTTGTGGTTGTGTCCTTATCTTTTAAAGGAGATCGGAAAGCACTTAAAGCACTACCATTTTTTAAAACCAAGCTGTTATCCTGCCTATTAAAATGCACCGGTAATTCAATCAGCAGATGCACAGAATTCAATTTTGAAAAAAGCAACCGTGCGCAGCGGTGGCAAAGCCTGGAACGAGCTGACAAGACTCCCACGTCATCTTGATTTCAGGAAAGGGGAGCCGCAGGTTGGTAAACAGGAACGTCATCTGCTATTTTTCACTCTGAACCACACCGTAAGCCAGAGCGGTGGAAGTAGTCTCTTTTCACTTTGGTCTATGAACATGGCTCTACAGACACCATTCAAGGCATAGTTCAAGGTTAGGCCGTGGGTAGTTTCATTTTAAATTGAACAACGGATGAAAGTCGTATTTTTTAATTCGCCCAGAAAAAGTATATGTTAGAGGACAGCTCAAACGAAGCAAATTGCACCACGTGCGACGCTCGTGCGTGGGGTAGTTTCCGCGAGGAAGAGGAGGAAAGACTGAGGCTGCTTGAGCGCGCTTTCTTCTGGACCGACTTTAACGGGATCTAGCACAGCTGATTTTATGCCTAGGAACTGGAGGTTTTTTGTGATTATAGGCTGCACCATAGACACTGTCGACAGCCACCCACAGAACTCTGAGGGCCATAGATTTTCTGTTAAAAAATGCCAAACTTGGCGTAAACGTTCAAAGAGGCCAAACTTTGTTCCCAATTTGCTTCATGACGGAACGTATGAGGACATCAAGCTTAGTGCCATTCGATAGGACGTTGAAAGAACTTTCGTGTTGTATAAAGTTAATTTTTCTCAGTCCAGTGCTTTCTGTGTTATTAGCTTGAGAATCGCACATGGTAGGCGAAAATTGCCAATGTTGCATCTCAATTTTCTCAAAAATGCCATCTTTGATTTCCTTGATTATTTTTGAAAAGGTGGTGTCATGCCTTTACTTTAGACACCAAGTGAGACAATCTTTTATTTTTACCCGAGAGACGAGCAGCGATTTTTTTTGTCAGGCAGGGTCCACGAGGCTGCGGCCTTGCGCGCCCCACCTACGAGCACGCGACCTTCAACCTCTTCTTTGCTACAGGTCTCCTGCTGACGGAAAAATGAATGACCACACTGCGTGAGCTTGTTGTAGTGTCCCCAGAGCATCATTTTACATTTACCCAATGGTCTCCCAGTTCCGTCAGGCTCATTCAAACCGTGGGAGAGTACACGTGTTGCCTGTGCGCCCTTGACGAGAAGCCCCAGTCCTCGAACATACCGACAAAGTAGTGAGAAGAAACGAAGTGCTTCGTAAAGATCTTTATCCAGTGGTAACATCGTAGCTTTTGTTTCAGGTTGCGACCAGTCCCCCAGGCAGTGTGAAAGTCACATCCTTTTCATTGGTAAAAGAACGTTGTGGAAGTTTCGCAAAACGTAAAATGTGCCCATTGCGAGACCCCTGCAGGTGATGGATGCAACCATTGGATTAGCATCATCCGATAGGCTTAGATATGAACTTTCACATGATATAAAGTGACTGGGTTCAAGCGCATGGATGCCAAAACGATTACTGAAGACCGCACTGAGGGTTTAAGGTACCTACGGCTACCGGAAATGAGGGATTTTAGTTGTGCGTTGTTCTGTTGGAAATTTTGATTCCCACGGTGGCACTGGCACAGCTCGTGGAGGGCGAACGTGTTATACTTGAGAGCAGCAACATGCTGTCATCATAGCAGTCTTACGGGCTTTGTATAGAGTACTCGTCTTGGTTCCGAAATAACGCTACAGGGCATAAAACTAATTAAAGGTAGCATGCACAGCTTCGGAACTATCACTTATTGCTCCCAAGCTAAGAGACGGCTGCAACCAGGCGGCCACAACTTTGTATTCTCACGTGTTATAACTTTCTGTCCCCTGAGGCCGTAGTTCTGCCTTCCTAATATTAACTCGCACGACAGCCTCATGGCGTGCGTATGTACATTGCCTCAAGCACATGTGCGGGAGAATAGTGAATATGCGTACGTGCATACGCACACGTCGTGCGTGTGCATAATAGCAAGTTCAAGGCGCCCACGAAAGTATTGCCCTGCGTCTCCAAAGGCAAAAATAAACATACGTACCATAAGTGCAAAATAAGTACAGAATGCAACATCTGGGCAATAAATTACAAAGCAAAGACTACGAAGCAAAGCGCGCTCGTAAACATACGAGGAGCGCCTTTGTGTGGAAATATCGCTCCACGGAAAGGTAGCCCAGCGTCTCAATCAAAAAGAGAAAAGGTACCTACCTTACCAGCAGCGCAAAGTACAGGCACAATTCTGCCCCTGTGGAATAAATCGTGAAAAATATTCTGGCGTTTTAGAAATAATTAAGATCGAACATGCAAAATTTTCGCGTACCACTCATGGTTTTGCGATACTAGGCGGACGAAAAATGCGCTTGAACCCAGTCACTTTATCTCATGTGAAAGGTCCTGTAAAGCTTTCGGATGATACTAGTTTAATGGTGGCAGCCATCATCTACAGGGGTTTCGCAATGGGCACATTTTATGCTTTTCGAAACTTCCACAACGTTCTTTTACCAATGAAAAGGATGTGACTTTCACACTGCCTGTGGGACTGGCGGCAACCTGAAACAAAAGCTACGATGTTCCCACTGGATAAAGATCTTTACGAATGCTTCGTCATACTTTATGCTTTAGATGTTTCTTTTCTTCTCACTACTTTGTCAGTATGTTCGCGGACTGGGGCTTCTCATCAAGGGTACACAGGCAACTCATGTACGCTCCCACGGTTTGAATGAGCCTGACGGAACTGGGAGACCATTGGGTAAACGTAAAGTAATGCTAAGGGGATACTGCAACAAGCTCACGCAGTGCGGTCATTGATTACTCCGTCAGCGGGAGACCTGTAGCAAAGAAGAGGTTGAAGGTCGCGTGCTCGTGGGTAGGGCACGCAAGGCTGCAGTCTCGTGAACCATGCCTGACCAAAAAAATCGCTGCACATCTCTGAGGTAAAAATAAAAGATTGTCTCACTTGTGGTCTAAAGTAGAGACATGACGCCACCTTTTCAAAAATAATCAAGGAAATCGAAGATGGCATTTTTGAGAAAATTGAGGTGCAACGTTAGCAATTTTTGCCTACCATGAGCAATTCTCAAGCTAATAACACAAAAAGCACTGGACTGAGAAAAATGAACTTTATACAGCACGAAAGTTCTTTCAATGTCCTATCGTATGGCACTAAGCTCAATGTCCTCAGACGTTCCGTCATGAAGCAAATTGGTGACAAAGTTTGGCCTTCTTGAACGTTTACGCCAAGCTCGGCATTTTTTAACAGAAAATCTATGGCCCTCAGAGTTCTGTGGATGGCTGTCGACAGTGTCTATGGTGCAGCCTATAATCACAAAAAAACCTCCAGTTCCTAGGCATAAAATTAGCGGTGCTAGATCCCGTCAAAGTCGGTCCAGAAGAAAGCGCGCTCAAGCAGCCTCAGACTTTCCTCCTCTTCCTCGCGGAAACTACCCCACGCACGAGCGTCGCACGTGGCGTGATATGCGTTGTTTGAGCTGTCATCTAACATATATTTTTTCTAGGCGAATTAAAAAATACGACTTTCACACGTTGTTCGATTCAAAATGAAACTACCCCCGTGAGATTGTGGAGGCCATCCTCATTGAACTCCACGAACAACGTTACTCAAAAATCGGTCAACCTGTCGCCGCTTGAGCTCGCTTTCTCTCCTGCGACCTTCCGGGGTAGGTGGATTATAAAAATAAACTTGAGGTGCCAGTTGAACGCTGTTCTGTCCGTGTCTGTGTTTTATATGTCGTCCCTCATCGTGATGATTGTTACTGTTGCCCTGTTGTTGGCAGCAATAAGTATAAACATAGGGCAGCACTAAGCTCGGCTTTAGTTCATGCTTCAAAATGATTTCTGCATTGCTATGATCACTAATTTACCTGTCACTTCGACGAGCACCTTTGCTAGTCATTCAGTTAATGTATTATTCAGGTGGAGGACTGTCAGACACAATCCAGCAAAGTCTATCACAATATGCCGTCGCGGCATCAGGCGTTGAACATCCATGGGCTGTTGCACAGACCAACGGAGCCAAGCAATGTCATAAAACCACCACAATTTATGGTCAACTTACCAATCATCGAGCTAAACGAGAATTAGCCGATGCAGGCTACAAACGTGAATGACATAAACACGCAAGGTTGAATTCATCTGTGCTTTCTCTGCGCCTTTTGTTTGGTTACCACATAGTAACTGACAACGCCGATTAAGTTTGCGCCCGCCGACATATCAACGTGCACTGAAACTGGCAACACGTGTCGATATTTCGGAGGCACTTCGAAGTCCCTCCCGGGTGTAATTCGAAATAAAGTGATCAATATCCCAGTTGCAAAATGAACTACTGTAAATAAATGTTATCTGACTATAAAATGCACAGTTGCTTGCAGGAAACTACCAATGGCGAACTTTGACTAACCTGGATAAAACAATGCAAACAACGGACTACCTGACCTAATAATAAACTAACCAACATGATGCACACTGTTATGTCTGTCCTGCTTAGCCTTACGGCTGCCAAAATGTGGCTTTCATTGCTAATACGACCTGGACAGACATCGAAAACACATGAATTTTAATGGTTTAGTGGAAACGTTAACTTCGAGATTGGAGATTTCACGACTAATATCGAGGTGCTCCCTTATCACCACTTGACAGGGAGAAAGCAAGGGGGGAAAAAGGCAGCACTGACCGTTTGATGACTGATGACGTTTTTTTCCTTCTCTTCTTCGTTTCACCTTGAGGAGCGAGCTGAGCGGGAACGTGCGCAGCACTGTTCAAGTGTCTTTTTTATATGAAAAATATTGTGTACAGAGAAAATTTAACTGACCTGCTTTCACAATGTGTTCGGAACTGAAAATGTTTTAGATGGCTTTCAGAGCTCCTTTAATGGGATGTGGAAATTTTTACATATAGCTGGGAAGTAGTTCTCGTGCACTGCCCGTTCTGCGCCTTTGAGCAGTAATGGGCTTGGCAATGAAAGATCTAGAGCAGAAAAGGACTGACTTTTCACAAGATTCTGAAATATATTCCAAAAAGATGTATCTCAAATTGAAAAGATGTGTTCATTCCCAATCAATGATTTGAAGTGTACTGATGGGCGCCCCAGAGCTCAGCTCGGGCATAGAATAGCAAGGCCTTTGAGAATTCACGGCAGGCCATGGAGTACTATGCAAAAGTGGGAACCACTCGTTCGCTCTTTCCCATAGTATTCCACCTAGTCCATTCCAGTGACTCATAATAGTGCACAGTAGTGTGTAACAACAATGGTGCTAAATACAATGTAGAGGTCAACAAAAGTGTTATGGTGCTGACAAGCTGGTGCATGACATAATGTAATGGCAAGGATTGTAGACATTTCTTATGTGTTTGGTAGTAGCGATAGAGGGATTTATGCGGCAGATGTGTACCTTTTTTGTGCTGCCTAACTTACCAGTTCTTCTGTTGGTGTAAGGTGGGCTAAAACAGTAATGGGCCATACTCATTTCTCAAGTATGTTGCAGTAGTGTGCCAATAACTTAAGAGTCTTATACCTTTGTCAGACAGTATTCTAAATGGCAGTTAACATAAAGGGCCTTTCGATTTTGAAATTGCCTATATGGAGCAGCCACAGTCAGGTGAGCTGTAAAGGGACCTCTTCTTGCTAACTTCCTTGCATCAGCTGGTTCGTTTCCGTTTCATTTTGTACCCCTGTGCTAAGGTTGACATCCTACCAAACATTGCCAACTTGGTAATAATCTGGATCTGGACTCTTATTGTTTAATGTTTCATCAATCACTTGAGCATTGTCAGAAGCAATGTGGTCGGATACTGTTGTCGAGAGTACTCTGTTTTGATTCGTAAAGGCCATTCGGCATTAAGGGCAATTTTTAAAAAGGGCCCTTACGCTGCCGTCTGACAGTGTTGTCAAATGTCATTTTTCGGAATGACGACAACAACGTGAAAGTGGCCACAAGATTCTTCTGCCAGTGCATGGCTATTTGGTATCGTGGCCACAGCATCGAAAGTGTCACCCGCCATGGTGCTGAGAGTACCTGGCACGGATGATGGGGAATGGTAGGCTAAAATGATAAGAAAGATGGGCTCACTAATTCTGTGACTCATCTAATCAGTCAAATACAAACAATCACGGTAGTACCGGTGCATCAAGTCGCAATGACCTTTCCCGAAACCTGAGCAGGATAGCGCTGTGTACTCGGTTGTATGTGAGAACGGTAAGCAGAAAAACAGCGCCAGATTTTTAGGGCTATTTTTAGTGCTATAAAGCGAAGCGCTGTGTGTGGGAACTGGCCTTTACCCCATGTTGCAGTCAGTTTAGGACAGAGATTATCGTATAGGAACTAATGAGTACGTGAGCTTCAGTGAAGGATGGAAACTGATACTGTATTACCTCAGTCTCATTAAGCTTCAATAAAGTTTGAACGAAACACACATAATTGAAGCTCATTCTTAAGTGTGGATCACTTTCGTGAAATCTACTTTTGGTACAGAGGAGCATAAGTAGTTGTCTGTGAACGTCACAGAGGCCACACATCCTCGTCACCACTGTAACAGCCGTGATGCTACAGCTAGGAAATAAACACAATACACGAGGGTTCGTGTGGGAGCAGCGCTTTACTCTGGTATGATTAGCTCGGTCAGCTGATGGTCAGATGTGCGAGAGCCTCCAGCTGATGCCTCAGTGGTCGTCACCACTACACGCGTAGACTCCGGTAGCTTACAAAAAGCTAGTATGCTAACCACCAAGAAATAAGCTTTCGATCTTCTCGATTTGCTGTCAGTGCTGCCTTTACAATACATCATTGTGGATTTTGCTGATTCTTTGCCATTTGGAGACTGAATGTGTTGCCCCTGGATGAAGCTACTTTTCCTGCTCAGTGTTGCTCTGGGGATAAGCTCAGACGGGGAGAGCTCCGTAAATACTAGAAAATTACAGAAAAAGTGGGAGTTGGTTGTGTGTTTCCTCAACATCTTATGCCTAGTCATATCAAATTGTGTGTACATTATTATCTTACCCATTATCTTCTGTTTCTTCCTCATACAGGTGGAAGCTGTGCCTTCAGTGGTGATGATTCAGAATGGAAAAGTGACAGACCGCTTTGTTGGGCTCAAAGATGATGATCAGATTAAGAGTTTCCTGGCAAAAGTAGTCGCTAGTTGATAAAGTTTCCCAACTGCTATAGTTGTTCATATATTATTTAGTTGCTGCTTCTTAATTGAAAGAATAAATTATCTTGCTTTGTTATAACTTCTAAGTACGACTTCTAAAAGTGCATTCTGTGCCGGAAATTACCTGCACACTATAGTACTGACCTGTGCCCTGGGTAATCACCTGCACATTCAGTACAGGCATCAGATGTGTATAACACGTCCTGAAGTAAACACCATCAAGAAACATGCCCTGTACTGCAGACAGATACTGAATAGTCAAGTGCTCTTAGATTTTTCTGCCACTGTCAGAGCTTTTGCAAAATTAATTCATAGGCCGACCACTGTGGCATCGCTCATAATCATAGGTGTGGCGCAAACCCCCATGCTATAATTTTTTGTTCTTTTCATGGTGCTTCAAGTGAACCCAAGCCAGTGGCAGCAGTACATTGAGGACAACCAGGCAATTTCATGACCTGGCGGTGAGATCTGGGCCGAATAATGCATTTATGACAAATTACTAGTCATTGTGAACAGTGATGACTGCCACCATATACTTTATTCCATTGAGTTTAACGCCTACATGATGGGTGTGTTCCTGTGAGCTGCATCATAGCATGGGTTCTCACTGAGCATTCGACTCTAGAGCTACTTTAAAAGGGATAATAATTCACATTGCATCATGCCTTGTGCCCATGGGAAAATTGTCCATTAGAGCGGATTTTCTAATGTCTGCTGTCAGTGGCAACTGGACCTCCATCTTTCTGCGAGTGTTCCACAACGTTCCGCAGATGTAACAATTGCAGAAACGAGTCATGTAGTGAGCAAACAGAATCCTAAAAGAGCAGTGAGGTACCCTCAACTCAAAACTACATCAACTGAATGAAATGGATGCCTGTACATGGAATGCAAAACATTTTTCCTGAAACCTTCATTACCAGCGACTTAAATTATAAAACAACATTGTTGGAGCATGTCTGGCTGATTTTGGCTAGCGTGACAGGTGACACAAGGGTGCATCGGTACTAATGCTCTTTGTGCACAAAGGGAGTGTGTAAACACCAAGACGCATAGTTAAGGCATGCTTCCGTGACACCACAGCCTGCTGCTGTTCAGATAGCTGATTTCTCGCAAAACGCTTGTGAGAACTAGTTGATTGAGGCTTATGTGCCTCTGATGTAATCTGTCATTTATGCAGTGCAGTGAAGATGGTATATCTCATCAAAGCCCCAGGACACATTTTGTCTTCAGGAGGTAAGCAAGATTTGAGAGGCTGCAGTTGACAAAATCAAATAACGAGAATGTTTGCAACCTGTTTGGAGCTGCCACATTTGAGAGCAGTTATCTTCGACTTACCTACCTCTGAGTAGCGCGGTACACCATTCGACCACCATGTATACCATTTTCTTCCTCTTGATTTCTGCGCTGATTATGCTCTCCCATACTGCAGCCAATGAAATCTTACTTACCTCCTAAAGATGAAATCCAGTTATCCGTCTTTAAAGGCAACATTGTTTTTTGTTTTTTTTTTTGGCATTTTGGCATGCAGTACAACATGTGTATTGTATGGTTCTGTATCTCAGCTGTTTCCATTATGA
The DNA here is from genome assembly GCF_037126465.1 of Ornithodoros turicata. NCBI lineage: Eukaryota > Metazoa > Arthropoda > Arachnida > Ixodida > Argasidae > Ornithodoros > Ornithodoros turicata. The sequence goes on from NC_088204.1 coordinate 45,411,602, forward strand.
TCCTCATAGATGAATGGTGTTGGTCATGATTGTATCTTGGCCTCAGAGCACTTTTAGTGTACAGTGAGTGAGTTAACTATACTTGAGACAACCTTCTGTACACAAACTGGTAGGCATCAAAAGCAAAACGAGCCGTGTTCTGACAGCTCCTTTGTGACAGCCACGTCTACGTGACAATGGAAATTCTGTCTCCAGATATGTATGCTGCAGATAATGAAGGGTGACACAGATACCAACACAAACATTTCTTCATATAATACATGAGGAGCTTTATTCAATGGACTACCGGCTCTGCAACTAAGCAATACACTGTTGGCTGTTGGAAGATTTCAGTTTGAAATGCAGCTGTTCTGTATAGGGAAAGGGAAGGGTACTATGATCTACAACGAACACACATTTATCTTGAAACTGCATCACTACTAAATGAAAGAACGTGCAGTAGGAAGAAACGGTCTGAACAAACGCATAGGAAATCAGCATTGCACATCCCATCATGCCCTGCTAGCCAAGCATTCGTTACACGTTTCATTTGAACGTTGCTTTGGCACCTCTCATTGGAAGCATTATAGTTCATTCAAAGAAAGAACACCTTCCACAGATTGGAACATAACTGTTAAGACATTGTATGAAACAAATATGAGAATGAAACAGTTCTGACTAGTGTAACTTCTGTCATCTTGTTTTGCCATCTAATGAGATTCATTTAAGCTATTCCTTGGTGACTTAGAGCGATTAAGGATATATGATTCATGACATCAATGCAATCATTGAGGCAACTCTATAGAAACGGGGGAAACATAATCATTGCAATTAGTGTTGGAGGTGGTGTATCCAATACCAGGCTTTTTCTTTTTTCTTTTTCAATACGTACAACATACCAGCATTCAACTTCACATCAACTAAGAGGTTAGAACGTGCCAAAGCAAATTGAGTTTGTGCAACAGTATTAAATTTGATGTTCATTAGTGGAGTGACCCGTTCGAGTGACTCATGCATAAATGCAACAATGCTCCACCAAGTGTAAGACTGGTTACGAATGCAAGCATGTCTGAACGTGCTTCTTTAATAAGTTACTAACACTAACCCACTGTATTGAGTGACTCGCCATCGTCGGTTCATTGCCTGCGTTATGTACGTTAAAAGCAGCCGATCATAACAGACATTTCTGCTCCTTTCGACAGATACATAATTGGCGAAGGCCATTTTCAACTAAACACACAACTGTTCTTACACAAGCATTCAGTATGGTTCGGTGCAGTGCCGTGTATGCCAAAGGGAGTCTGGCCATTAATGGGACCTGCCTATACCTGAGGCTCCACCCACTTTTTTAGGTACCTAGCCAATCACAGGTCGAAATACAGTTGTCTATTATTACATCCACCGAATAGTTGTACCTCAACCTTCTTTACTGCGTGCCACCATTTTGGAGAAACTCGATTGATTCGGATTGAAACGGATATCACTGGTGACGGACCAAAACGACGGATTTGGTGCCCACTTTTTTCAACGCCATCTGCATGGAGAGAGGCATGTTCAGAAGGCTCAGAATTGCAGAAATGGTTGCTGGCAGAAGTGATTGGCCAGGAGAGCGGTACAACCGCTTCTTCGTAGCAAACGACTGCTGGTATGAAGTTTTAAATCGCGTAATGTAAGTAGATCGAATCAAAAATGAGCAAAGATGTGTGTATAAATAAAATGCAATTATATAATGCAAAATCCTACGTATAGGGGTCGTCCTTGCTATTTTCTTGGCATCATGGTCTTACCTAGGCCTAACTTTAGTGAAGAAACACCCCATTTTCGCGTAAATAATGATGGCGAAGCGAAGGTTGAAGCTGATTTTGCAGATGCGTACATGAGGATATATGTTCACAGTATGAAAAGTAGTAAAGTAGTGAAAATACTACAGTAGTCTGAAAATTTTTTTGTCACGAAATATCTGCTTTTCCGTTCCAAGCACCATCCTCCATGATCGAGAAAATTTGGTGTCATGGCAGCTCCCATGGAAAACAGTAACCAATGAAATGCGCCTAAGTTTGATTGGCAGGTTGAGCCTCTCTTGTAGGCTCCTCCTAATGGCAGGACTCCCTTTGGCATACACGGCACTGGTTCGGTGTTGGCTCTTACGCCTTCACATGACAATTCCAGTCGTGCATAACGAATATGTTATGCGCACCACATTTACATTAAGTGTGGGGTGCTTCACGTCATCCACAGACCATTACACAGGGTTCTCTTTGTAGTGGAATCAGAATTCTTATTAAAAAAAACTACGAGAGCATCACCTGTGCCGTTTTTGGAGGTGAATTATACAGCCAGGCAGACATTTTGTGGAAGAGTAGGCAACTACTACTAGATGACTATTTGTCTAAAATTCACAAGCAAAGGTTGCGATGCGCATGTTTTCGATTTCCGAGATTTGCGTGACAAAATATATAGCGATGAATGCTTCAAGGTATGTGCTCATTTCAGGGTTCTTAAACAGTGGGCTGTCTTTAAACACCGACTGCCTCCAATTCTTCTACCCCCTGGCCAAGTAACCCACCTGCAGGACAGTAAAATGATGTCTGTCCTGCTCTCAAAACTTTTTATAAGAAAATGTGTGCTTAAAAATAACTGTATATGCATAATCGCACCGCTGTATGAGTTGCACCTGCACTGTAGGATTGTGTTTTTGTTGCGGCTTTGGTTGATGTTGTAACAAGTTCTCTTTGAAGGTTTCATAACACTTGTGTTGACTGGCTTACAGTACAGCGCATGTATTAGTGCAGCAATGTGTCGTGCATAATTGTACAAGTGAATGTGGAGCAGTGCCAACCGTACATAGAGCGTCATACATGGGGCAGACAATAATAAACAATCATGCTCATGCTCATAGACATTCAGAAGAAGAGTAAACATATGAAGCCTTTCTGTCTTGCAACTTTCACACCTCTTAGAGAAATGCTTTCACTTTGGGATCTCAGAGTTGATTCCAGCGAGAAACGCACCTTACAGAAAAATACCACTTTTTCGTGTGTGAGACTTTGTCACAAGGTCCTCAAACGGTTTCATCGAAATTTGCACTTTGCAGAAAAAAATGGGAGTGAACAATTAGTAGCAATTTCCTGGAACTCACTGGCTTGTGAATCTAATTGTATGAATAGAGTAGAAGGTAGTAATTGCTGCAATTACTGTTGAAGTACTTTTGCTTTTTCATGTGGAAAATGTTTTCGCGTTTTTGTGTAGAATTGCCCGGTAAGGTGATTCGCACAAAATTACATTCGCATAAGGTGCTCGATACACTGTTCGCACTGGAGGCACTGTTTGGCTTTAAGTTCATTCACTTGAGGGGTTTCAGTCATAGTCGGGTGTGACTCTCCGGCCAAGAAGGGCATCAGGAGACTGGCTTGCAACATCCAGACTGTATTACCATACGGAGTTCCGAATAAATTTGTACGTTTATAACTGCGAGTGTGTGAGCACAGTTCTCAATTCAGCTGTATTAATTCAGCATTTACATGATGTTACTTCCGTCCTGTGGAAAGCGTTGCGGAGGACGTACTAAACGCACCAGAAAAAAAGGGCACTTGTTTGGTTGGTGCGTCACCATTATGCAAGTCTTCTTCTCCTCACTGTCACAGTTGATGCCGACATCGCCTAGGGAGGTGCATGGGGACCCCTAATGAAGTGCACAAACCTAACCTGCCTTACTAAATTAACCAGAACTAACCTAACTAGAACTAACGCGGCGTTGCAGGAAGTGAGAGGTGAAGCCGACTTGCAGAATGGTGGTCCCAACCAAACGAATGCCCAAACGAGTGTTCATCTTTAGTACGCAAAATCGAATGTGTTACGTGCCATATCAACGGCCATTCTCGCGTTAAATTTTCACACGAAAAATAGTTTTACAGGGAAAAGAAGCCCTTGTACAGTAGTATATGCAGCAGGCGAGAGAAATGTCGAGTTTCAGGGCAAACTGTTCTACAGTGTCAGCACATGTTGTTCACAGCCCTTGGAAACCAAATGGACAAGAATACTCTTCACGAATGTTATCCTGGCAACGCATATGCGTATAGCGCATAGGACCAAAAATGGTACACAATAGGAATTCCTTCTCTTCCGTCCATCTTTTGATTGACTCATGCCATTACCCTTCGTCCTTCAATCTCACGCCTACATTTTACATGCAGCAACTAAGACCTAACCATTGTTACCACCAAAAGATAGGATACGGCAGATACATACACTTTGGACTCCGAGTATTATAGTATATTATGTACAGGTCCAACCGTCGACACTACATCAGGAACACTTAGAGTATATAAGGTTGCACAAGGCTGTTCTGTACAGAGACACACAATGACTAGCATGCTTGCCTTACATCACTAAGTAGAAGGCTAGGCCAAATCGTTTGAAAGAGCACTGTTTTCCTACGAGGTGATGGTGTTGACAAAAATATTCCCGGCATGCACTTTGTATCGCACACAATGATGGGTACCAGTTGCAAAACACACGCGGTTTGTACGCTTGAGCATTTGATTTGAATTAGAAGCATTCACAATGTAGTGTGAAGAGCACGTTGAAAAATAATTTGTCAGTGAGCTGGAAAGGACCGCATGCTATGCCCAAAGAATCAAAGCGAATCTTTCCAGGTCTGTATGTAAGAAATAGGAAATTGCTTTGAGTGGCCATCGTACACATTGGATCCAGCACCGTGTCACAGATTTCAGGCGCGTGTCCTATCCCCAGGTTTTCGAAATGATCCGACCAGCTCTACCTTACATATAGGTCTACTCTGTCATTATAAATACTAGGCGACAACACAAAATCAGGCAGGGCGGTCTGGTCGACCTCTCTGATTTTTTTCTTTAAAACATATATCAAAGCCTAGTCCCTAGGAAGCTTATTGGCAGTGAAAGTTGAAAATAATTGGTGGTTATTTTTGAATTAATTATCATTCAGATGCAGACGTTTCGACCACAGCGCTTCCAATGAAATTTGATGCATCTATCTTCATAACGATTCAATATAAGGTGAAGGAGAGATAAGGTGCAAGCTAGCTGTTTGTACATGATGGAAGGGAAGCCTGAGACAATGAATACACGTACGTGTACAAGACGTACACAGGACAACAAATTCAGAAATTCGAACAATAGTTTGTTATTCTGTGTACGTCTTCCCTTGTCTCGGGGTTCCCGTCCATCAAATTCAGTGGTTCCTTTTTTTTTTTTTTTTTTTTTTCACTTACTGTCTGTAGTCGGTCGCATTGCATTGGGGGAGATGGAAAGACGCGTCTCCGAAGATGCGCAATGAACAAAATAAAGGAAAAAATGGTGTTCCTTCACGAATTTTTTGCGGTATCGAACGGATTTCTGAAAACTGCTCCGGTATCAGGTGACCGAAGGTACATGATGTTGTCATTGGGACAACTTCGTTGGTTTTATAATTAAAAGGTTAATTATTGAAAGTTAATTAAGTTAATTTGTTTCATCTCGGAAAAAGTTATATATATATTTTATATTTATTTTTGTTATATGTTCGCATTTAGCTGGGACACCCTGTATATACCTCATTGTAAAGCCCTTTATCATCCTCGTGGCCACATTTAGCTATTTCGTCCTGACGAAGGAGGAGCTTCCGCCGCAACGTGGACGTCGCTTCTAGCTTTTATGACTTAAATTTTAATAGACCTTCTTTTGTTACTTCCCCTACTTTTGTCTTCTGTCTCCCATTTATCTCAACGTTCACTATAATTACATAGCCATCCGACCACAACTTTAACTTTTCAATATATATAATCAACTGGATGTTGAATAGTTATGAAAATACTGGCGTCAAACAAGGAAGCGCTGTGGTCGAAACGTCCGCATCTGAATGAAAAATAACTAGCAGTTATTTTCAAATAGTTTCACTCCTAAATATATGCTTCCTATGGTCTAGGCTTTGATATATGTTTGAAAGAAAAAATATGAGATGTCGACCGGACTACCCTGCCTGATTCGGCATGAAATCACCCTACTGTGAGACAGGACTCCTCATTGTAAGGATCTCCCGCTTGCCGCCGTGCGAGATACAATTCTGATTCATTCTGCGCTGAGCACAGTCGCTGAGTGTACCACAATCAAACATGAGCCTGTTGTGTGCTCATGTTGTGACAAACCAAGATTTCCCGAAGCCAGCACGCGATTGTGGACATGCAGTCTACAATCGTACAGTGTCGACCAGCTAATGTCAAATGGTAGCAGCTAATGGAGTAATTGGAGAAGATGGAGCAAGATTTTGCGGAGCAAGCGGAAATCCGCTACATGCAGTGAAACATCTGCAGCTTGTAATACCAATGACCACGCAGTTACTTTCAGTATAATTTCTCTGACAGGAAGGCCATAAGAAAAATAATCAGTACGTGGGCACCGGGTCCATCTCTGCATAAGTTTCAAGTTCTAGCGCAGCAGCTTCCAAGGCAGCTTTGCAGTCAGCCCACGGTGCAGTGGACACTGAGACTTCGCCATAGGACGCAACACCTTGTTGCTCAAACGCAGTTGTCGGGCTTTCAGGTTCCGAACCCAAAAGTCCAAAGCCTTGCTGCGTGGTCGCTTGTGGTGTCACGCAGACGGCTTCATTTTGCCCAAAGCCCGTCCACCAATCCGCACTAGAGGACACAGCGAGGTTGTCCGTCCCAAACAAATCTTCCTCGAGTTGTAAAACGGCCGTTTCCGTTCTTAACTGATCGAGGTCCAGGTCGTTCTCAGTCAAAATCCACGACAGGTCTGCCTTCAGAGGATCGCTCAAGTCACACACATCGTCTATGGTCTGTGCTGCAGTTACCATGGAGGAATCCATGACGACAACTGCTGCAGGGTCCACATGTTCCACGATCACAGCTGGGCTGCTTCCCTGGGTCGAGCTTTGGAGTGCAGGCTGCTGTGCACGCCGAGCACGCTTTGGTGGAACTGTGGAGCGACTGGTGGCACTGCGACGTTTCTTGAACACTCCATCGATGAGGGAGTCGGCGTACACCGGGTCCAGACGCCAAAATCCACCTTTCCCCGGCTCGTCTTTGCTTCGTGGAACTTTCACGAAGCATTTGTTCAAAGAAAGGTTGTGTCTGATGGAGTTCTGCGAAAGTAAATGTAAACATTTTTAGGTAACTGCGCATATTTAACTATCGCGCGTAAGACATGTGTCACATCCGAACACGAATGAACTGAAATGTCCGCGACCGACTTTGCTAGGAAACTTGTGGATGAATCAGCCTGGCCGTTCATTCATCCATTCCTTTACCGCTTTACGGAAATGGAGAAAGGTCCTCTGTGCTCAGAGCATTCGCTCGGTGGCAGAATGGAATTCCAGTGTTCCATTTACGGAACCCTGTACGCCGCAACGTATATACAACAAGAAAATACTCCCGATGAACGACTGATGCCTTCGGGTATTGTTCCGATATCGCAGAGTTTTAGTACATCGTACGGTATCGCCTTTGCGTACGTAAGGGATACCGTTGGTGGTTCTGCGCACTGCGCGAAGCTCTCTTTCTGTTATGGGCGTGCGCAGAACCATCAATGCTATCCCTTACGTACGCAAAGGCGATAGCATACGATGTACTAAAACTCTGTATCGTTATAGCGCGTGATCGTGACGAAGACTGATTCCTTAATACTGATTCGCCACAGCATGATTGCCTGTGCCGCGCCGACGAGTTCAACCTATAGGACGAAACGGCCGTCGCCCTTGAAATCGGCGTTCTAATATTCGCCGGGGAGGGAGACAAAGTAGTGGATGCCTGCTCTTCGTTGCTAGGGCGAGAGCAGTACTATTTTGTTTAGATGTGATGTGGGCAGGCATTGCGCTTGTCCCTTCCTACAGTTGGCAATACAAGCGTTTTTGGGGATCTGTCAGTATGACCAATTTTCCAGTTGGATCGGTAGCATGTATTAATGTCCTCAATAACGATTATTAAATGAATAAGTTGTCTGTCGTGAGATTCCCAGCGTTGTGAACCCAAGGCGGGATGCCAGTGATTCTGTCGACGTTAATTGGAGCAGACTAATGGCTATCGAATATGTGAAAGGCAACGTCATTATAAATCTGTGCAGAAAAGTCTGTTCACCTAAAGCCTAAAATAAGCTGCGAGCTCGATGTTCCACATCAAAGAGGCACATGGTGTTTTTCTGCACGAGAAAAGCGCGTATACCACACGCTTCAACATTTCTCTAGTCCTCTTCCATAGTGGCAGCAAGAAATGCCTTATTTCAATGTTTTATAATGGATCATTTGAAATTTTCATGGTGATTCGCACAGGGATGACATATATTTTGCTAGGTACTGTTACATACAATGTGGTGTGTTCACAATAATCGCAGGACCAACCTGCGTAGCCCTGAGGTAAGATGTCAGCTGTGAAACCCTTGTCATCAACGCCCATTCAGAACACCCGTATCTTCAGCATCCCACAAGTAACGCACGCTCGGACGCTGGTACCGCGAACATAAGAACACCACGTTAAAAGTGAAGGCGTTCTCGTGGAAGCTCAGTGCACATGACCAGTGCCGGATTTACAATGGTGGGGCCCCGGGGCACTGTGCTATTGGGGCTCCCTCGTGTATTCTATGTATTATTCTATGTATTCGTGTATTATATGTCTATAAATGACATCGTTTTGTTTCTAAAGGACGGCGGCCGTATGGCACATTTTTCAGCTGTCAGGTTTTGTCATATTTTGAACATTTCGTAGACAAGTGAAATAAATATTCTGTTCATGTCTATCCAGTGTGTTATTCGGGGTCGATATGCGTGGAAGGAGGACAGATTTTTACCAAGTTTCCGTTTCAGGGATGCGTTTCAGGCATGCAAAACAGATTTCCCTTGGACAATACCTTTACTGGTGGGGGCCCCTTTGTGGTGGGGGCCCGGGGGCAAGTGCCCCGTCTGCCCTCCTCTAAATCCGGCACTGCACATGACGAATGGTAATGGCAAACTAAACTACTAGGAAAACTCTAGCACAACACTGGAAACACGGGTCAGCGGCAGGCGGAGTGCTTCACAAATAACGTTTCAGAGGAGGACTACAAGAACGAAACGAATAGCATAGCGGAATTCCGAGAGACTCGTCCTGCGTTTTATTTCATGCACATCTATTCCCGCTATAAGTGAAACCGTGTATTACCTGCCAACTTGGATCTGCGTTCCGGTAGTAGAGAAAATTTTCCCGTATCCACTTGTAAATGGCACTGAGGGTCATTTTATTTTTGTTAGCTTTCATGGCCATGCAGATGAGCGTAGCATACGAGTAAGGAGGTTTGCTGCTGCTACTGCTTCGGTAATCAACGGCTTCTTCCGCAGGTTCAGAGCAGCATCTGCATAAAGAGACATTGCAATAGTTACTCCAACTCACTACACTGTCTCAATGAATTAATGACACCACGCAAAACTTGAAGCGCTGGAATATTGAAGCTTACGATTAATTAAGCCGATTCGACATAATAATAATGGTGCCGCGATGTTACACGTAAGGTTTCTCTGTCTATGGTATGGCGAGATGTTGCACGTGCCGCAGGGTAAGACTGCGGATAATTTCGACCACCTAGGATTCTTTTGCCGGAAATCTCCGACACACGGTGCTGGAAACAAAGTTTACCTCCCCCACGTTGCCACTGTCGTCGGCCGGGTTTGAGCCCGCGATCTTGAGCTCAACAAGCCAACACGTTACCGACTGAGGAGGACAAGAGAATTCGATATGCTCTTTGCTGATGGACAACTGATTTGCTGATTAACAACAAATACGCCATTATGAGCTCGCGTGATGGTTTTCGTAGAAGCTGCACCTAAACTTTAAGATATTCTCCTTCTTACCTTATGGCAGTTCCTTTGGGTGAATCGCTACTATGCGTTGGAGGAGGACTTGCGGGAGGCGTCGGTGGTGTCGGTGCGCCAATGCGATTCATCAGGTTCAGATTCTGCAGCCAATGTAGGCTAGTCAGAGCGTCGTCTACATCCCCCATAGCAGACACTGAGCAGCCCTTCTGCTTCCAGTTGCGAGCCAGTTGACAAGCTGCTTCTTCCTTTGTCAGCTGTCCGCCGACCGACATGATGGGTTAATTATGCTCCCTGCAGACATGGTATCGCACATTGCAAATATGAGTGGATGCTACACATTCTAAATAACACGCTCATAGACATTTTGGATGACGTTGCTCTCGCTCCTGATTTGTTAAAGAAATTACAACTTTCCGTGACACTTCGCATATCCTGTGATTCTCACCGAAAAGAGTACGCTTCAGTCGTCCCAGATGTGAAGACTGTATCGCTGTGTGCAACGGTCCTCCATGTGTTATGTGGTGAAGTTGCGTTTAAGAGTGCATGCATTGCCTTCAAGGGTGATGCCACAGTTGTGGGTGACAACTTTTTAAAGGGGTGTAACAACAGTATTCGGGGGCAGTCTTAAGTGAACCATAGGAATGGCTCTCACTTCTCTGCTGTCAGAGCTCGACGCCTAAGTCACCTGCGAGTATGCTACGATACGCAGATAAAATAATTCTTTCTTCAGTATCGTGGCATGCAGTAGATGTCATGAAAGTGTCACAGTCCCGTAGGTCATGGTAGTAGTGTCCAGGCGCGGAACGTGGGGGATGTCCTCACCCCCTTTCAATCTCTATCGTCACATAGTGCTTCAATTGGCTCTAGGTGATGCATGTAGAATACTGTGCAACCCCCTCCCCCCTTAAGAAAAACCCTGGATCCGCCCCTGGTGGTGTACCCTTTAGCGTAGCTGGGCATATCTTTATGTTTTTACCCTGCACTATAGCCATCTTCAAAGCACGGAGTAGTAGCTGGCGAGGAACGTCGGTTCATCCAATTTCTACAACAACGAATTTCGGCACGAGCAGTATTTCTAAATAAATAAAACGAATGGCATTTTATGCCTTACCGTAGTTCTTTATGAGTTATAATGTTGTTACAACTAGCTCGCGTGGCGTAGTGGTCACGATGGCAGCTTTCCACGCCGGGACTGGGAGGTGACGCGGGTTCGAATCCCGGCGCCTGCTGCGCTGTCTGTTCTTTCCCCTCGGTTTTCTGGCAGACTTTCGAGACGAATGCCGTCATAGTTGCCCCTGAAGTGCGCCCAGGACGCATACTGACCTCCCTGTCCCCCAGTCCTTCCTGCTGTCCTCTCTCCATCTGTCCATGTCTATACGCCGTTCACAACAACAGCTGCTTCGCGGCGCTAACGTGGAATTTAAAGAATATGTCGTTACGATAAATTGAACACTACTTCCCGACATACTTCGCTGTGAGAGGTAATGAAAAATTGTGATCGCTCGACTTCAGAATAACACAAACATATGACGCTCCAAGCAACTCTCGAAATCCGATTACAAAGAGCTTGTAGGCACAAGGGCGTTATATGTACATTCCAGATAAACGTCACCTCACCGGTCTTGTAAATCACTTTAGATTGAGATTCATTATACGACGCAGAGATGCGATCAACTCGGGTGCTGTCTATTGGTTTATGTAATTCCGTGACGCTTCCGTCGTGTACAGACCTGATGGAGAAGAGATCATAATTATACTGAAGCCACCAACAACGAGCAGGCACTGTACTATCCCCTCTGCGCTGGTTGGCACACTTTTATGTGAGTCTGTTCGGCAACTCTTGCAGAGGAGCGAGCATGTCAGACGCGCTTTCCGAAACTCTGCTGGACGGGGACAAGAAAGCCTGGACGTGAACACCTGCTGCAGGGTAACTTGCGTTATTTACCAATTGGAGTTGGATAAGATCATATTCGAAGCTGCGTTCGAGCAACTGATGTTGCGCTCAAATTGCGCAGTAAGATAATGTTTTGTGGGTATTACACATCTGATGCAAGGCCTACGAGTTGTTGCTGAGATCCTTATCAGCGCTGGATTAATGGACGAACTCTATAATGGTACACCTTTCCATCATCGTCACTTTCGCGTCCCTTCCACAAGAGCTATGGGGCAGTCTACCGCCATAACGGCGGAGATTGACCCACCACATCGTCATCCCATTTATGTGTGAATTGATGGGCCGCTTTCTCGCGAGTCTCCCAGAAAAAATACGAATATTATCTGTGGGATATTTATGTTTCAGACACCGTCGACTTACGTAACTACATGAGTCGCTCCACACATTGATTGATGAACGCAACAAGAGAGTAACGTTCGTGGGAACCCGTGTACAAAAACGCAACACAAGAGCGAACGTTATTGTAAGCTTTTCAAGATTCTGTCGCTTTGATAGTCACCGAAATCGCTCACAAAGAACGGCGAGGCAGCCAAGATGGCGCCTGGGGTCAGCCCTCCTATGCGCTATCGACGACCATAATCGATGCCAAGTGTGGGACGTATCACGTGACAATGGAGCTGCCTCTTTCCTTGCCTGGCCATCGACCGGCCATGTGGCACAGACGCACTCACATTCCCTCCAATTCTCACAATGCGTGCTACAATACATAGGGCTTTCGTTTTACGTGTGCTTGTGCGTTAACCCTTTCGGCCCTGGCGTCGTCAAAATCGGACAGGTCAGAAAAAGTAGTAGTGCGGTTCGGAAACAAAACCGAAACCACTGGAACCGGCATAGAACTGTATGTTGGGCATCCCACGCGTCGACGGCATCAATTTTCTTTCGTTAGTCGCGTGCCGAGACGAAGACGAAGCGCTAAAAATGGCGGAGGTGGGTCGTGGTCATGAACGCGGAATGGGTGAACTTTGCAATTTTATTGTGGCTTTCTCTACAGGGTAACGACATTTATCTTTTTCTATGACATAAAGTGAGACCTACCAAAACATCACTGCGTTGAGAAACTGATCGGTGCACGCTTACCTTTTGTTTTCCGGGGTGTTAACCACTTGGGCGATTTTGACACCATCAGGGCTCAGTGGTTGTGCAAATAGGGCGCGTATGTCGATGGTTCATGCAGCACTTGTCGCATAACTTGCGATCATCTGCTTCATTTTGATACTTTCTCATGATTTTCAAATAGTGGCCATCCAGACCATCACTCTGGGGGGATCGAGGCTCGTTCTCGAAGGACGTACATGAGGGGGAGGGGGTTACGGACATGCCTTATTGCTTGATTAGGTCGGGGCGAGGTGAAAGGGCGATCGAGCAAAGATAAAGCAGTGAAGGCAGCGAAAAGAGCACAGAAGTGTATGAGGCCACGCATAGTGAACCATCGTGATAATGAGAAGAAATGTGCACCAGATGTCACATCTCTTCTAAGCTGACAGCTTGACCAGGTGACAGCCTGCAACGATCTACAAGCGTGACGCACCATATAGGTGCATTTCTTTTCGGAGTGCATACAAAAAGCGTGTTGCTCATGGAATAAATTATCAAATGTTCGGTCCCAGTTTTTTGCAAGACCCCCATGCTTGGGATTCTGGATAAGCCACAGCACCCTACTGTCTGTTTTGGGAAGAATACGTTACTCCATGTCGGTGGAGCAAGCCTGACAAATGCTATGCAAGACCTATATTACCCAGTTGTCGTAAGTGAGTGTAAGTGCAGCATAGAAAGCGTCGATAAAAATCCTAATCGTTGTAGGTAAACCCTACGAAAACGACGCAATCAAGTAAACCCTTCAAAAATTTTTGGTTTTGTACCAATGGGGGGTCCTCAAATATGTACGTGAAGACGGTTTAGACTTCATATGCTCATGCTGCTTGTATTCGAATACTATTGTCATTAAACGCGCGTTCAGTCAGCCCAACCATTCACTAGACTCGCAGGCTTCGTCTCCCATATGTCCCCGCCATGGCCCCCGCAGACAAACCATTGAGCCCTGGTGTCTTGTTTTCACGATACGTAGCCATTTTACGAAATAACTATGAACTGAATATTTTTTTTATGTAAGCATACTATACGGGTGCACAGTAGTAACAAAAAGTAAATTTTAAAAAATCTGGACCAAAATAATTAATTCCGAGGCCGAAAGGGTTAACAAATGAAATTCTGCGCCGTCCATCAGTAGCAGCAGCGCGGTTTCGGCGTTGCTACATATTTGAAAAAGTAACGCGATACAGCACCGCTGCAAAATAAAAGCAACGAACATACTGTTCCGCTGTATCCCCTGTTGTACATGCGTCTCGTTGCCAAATGTACTTAAAGATGGTGTAATATTTATGTGGCCTCTCAAATAACATACATGCAGCATAAAGCACACGACCAAGATACGTTACCTGTAGGGTTATGCGCTTACACTTTTGGTTTGAGATATGATTCGGCATATGTTTTTGGTGTTTATTAATTTTAATTGAATCGTTGTTTTGCGGTGATTTTTCTGGCGTATAGATGGTCTACAGTTATCGGCCAATATAAATCGCCTCATGATTTCAAAACTGTGCGTCTCAGCGCAGCCTTAAAACCAATACAAAATTAGCCCATCTGAAACACCATAAAAGGAAAACTTGATTGCTCCACAGCGAAACCTAAATCGTAAAGGCAGAGCTCATAGATGCACAGGTTCTTGTCCGACATCGCTCCACACTCTTTGCACGCGCATCATCGAGAACGCCTTCTATCGCCCTAATCTTCCTCGGACATTCATTTGTCTTCGGCGTTTTTCGGTTATAACTAAAAATCCGAAGCCTTGTTTGATGGCGTTTGTAAACTTGACATGATGTACATGACGTTATCTTGCGCGATGCAATGGTGTTTTTGAGCGGAATAGACCTCTCCCCGTTTGTAAACAAATGACGTCATAACGTTCGACAGCGCCACGAGTTTGGTAGAGTTGAACTACGTTCAAAGCTAGTGGCGAACAAGGTCGCGCCTGAAAGTCACGGTCTTGAGGGGATTACGATGGTCTCTGAAAGGGACGCGACCTTCGGTCCTACTTTCTTTCAGCGAACAATTGCTCATTCGTGGAACCCAGCTTTCCCCTTCCGATCTGTTTTGGTTTCGGTCTGTCTACCAACGTCATGATGACGCTTGTCGGGTAGAGGTTTATTGCTTGCCCTCAAGGACAGTTTTTTTTTTTTTTCGGAATATCCGGAGTTGCTGTCACCGGTTTGCTATATTATCATTGTGTAATGAATACGTCGCAAATTCTTCAAAACACTGACACATTGAATTGAGGACAGGATGACCATGTGCTTCCGACAAATTGAAACTCCCTAACAAATTTTCTGTCTATAGGATGCCTTCCTGCCCTCACAGTAACGCTCTTTAATACGCACCCCTGATGCTCTGTAATTGAATAATTTGTCCCACTGGTCGTTTCAGAAGAGATGCGCATCTAGCTGTTGGTAAAGGATGAAAACGATAGGATAATGAACTCGCTGCAAATCATACAACAGCAATGTAATGTCAGCTATTTGGAAGGAATCTTATCATGTCTTGAGAACTTCCTTGTCATGAACACCTTCCGATACGCCTCGCTAATATTAGTGGCTAAGGCTATGTGCTCTGTGTCGGTGTCAGTATCAACTTCTTGTAAGCCAAACTGACGGAAGATGTCACGCGAAGATGGGCTATAGAAGGGGGGGGGGGGGGGTATATGTTTATTCACACAAAGGAGATGTCAGCCAGGCAAGTGCCGGCTTGCTACTCCTTAAAAAAAAGAAAGAGAAGGAGGAAAAAAACAGGTGCGGGAGAAGCCGCGATGGGGACGATGTGCTGCGGGCGCGCGAGGCCATAGAAGGATCATTTCAGTGTGTACTCACTAAGGCTTTCCACAACGGGTTTTCGAAACTTCCCCGAGGAAAATATTTATATCATTAGAAAGTTACATAAATGCAGTGCTTTCAGTAGAAATCGAATGTGGCTGTATCAAGTAACTGGCTTACAAAACTAGCGTATTTTCTCATAGCGCCAATGATTCTGCCTAACGTGTCTGCTCACCGTTGACAGCTCCTCAATAAGTATCTTTAAAAAATTGATATCACGGTTGGTTTTAACGTGCGCCGTTGTGCGAGTCGATTTTTCCCACGAAGGGAAAAATCTTTCACGCTCTAATTAACCTTTCCTGCAACATACAAATTGCTTCGGTGCGATCTTTTCCTTGGTAGCAAAATTTCAATTAGTCATAAAAAGTATGATGCGGAGCACCATTATTTTTGCGATAAAGCCAGATTCCAACATGCACAGGGTAGATACAGATGGCTTGCTCGAGGACCTCTCCAGGCGCCATTTTTACCATCCTCACTAAGGTGGAAAAGATAATCACGAAAGTCTAAGAACGAAGGAGAAGTTGCCTGTGTGAAGCGAAATCACCCAGCGAGTAAGCTTTGTACGAGCTACAATCGTGTGGTACAAAACTGGAAAAAAAAAAAAGAAAAGCTAATAATTGTCGTCCCTGCCTTCGCTACAGACACTGACATTGTTACGTAAACCACAGAGCCCACGTCACCACAAGGACTTGAGAGTAGGCGATAGTTGTATTACTGTAGCACAGCCCAGCCGACTTAGTTTTCGTAGTACGTAATAATGGGATAATGGTACCGTGATGTTATACGTAAGATTTGTCTGCACAGTGTGGCGACATGTTGCAAGTGTTGCAGGGTAGGACTGCGGATAATTTGGACCACCTGGGGTTCTTTTGGGGAAATTCTTTTGGACCACCTGGGGAAATCTCCGACACAGGATGCTGGAAGCAATGTTTACCTCCTCCACATTGCGAAGCATGTCGTTAATCAGTTTACACAGACGACTTTATTCTGGAATGGGTATCATCTTTTTGACTAAACCTTTGTGTCACATATGGAGCGTCTAGCTAGCGACCAATATTACCGTTACCGTTGTTTACCGTTTGTTTGTTTTTTACAGATTTTAAACAAAAACTACGAGGGGCGTTCAAGTCAAACCGGGACTTTTCATATTTCGCAAAAGTAAAATGAACTTAAGGCGAGAAAATAGTTTTATTTTTTGACGTAATATCCAGCTGCACTAATGCACTTGTCCCAGCGTTTCACGGGGGCTTTTGTCACTCTTTTGTCAAGAATTTTATCACGGCGCGGTGATCTCTTCAGACCGAGCAATTTTTAATGGTACTCAGCGAGTGCAGGTGAGCTCGGAGCAGCATTCGGGGTATGGACCGTACGACGGAGCGGTACAACCAGGAGGTGGAGGGTCGCATGTTTGCACCTCCACAATACCTTTCTTAGCGAGACACGTGACGAGACAATTTACTCGATTTTTTCCATTTTAACTGAAGAGTGCACCCTGGCTGTTTGAAATGCAGCTCTCCAACCGACAAAAGCATGGAGAGGGTTGAGGGTGGTGCTTCGGCCCTCCAACAGATGGCGCCACGCGTCCTTAATCGCATTTTCAAATTCGCGCGCATTTTCTACCTCGGGCTGGAAACTTATGGAACCACCCTCGTACGTCATTGGCGACATAATCGAAAACAAAAAGGTTGCCAGTCCTCAGTCATTGGTCCAGCTCCGGAGGTCACGTGAGTTTTGCGCTACAATAGATTTCTACTAGAGCTTCGCGCCCCTGGACACGCCACTCGAGGGGGGAAAGGGTACAAGCCTTACCAACGAAACAAACACGCGCGGTGAGTGCGTGAATCAGAGCTGTCTTATCAAAAATGAGGTCACCCGACGGCTTCTAACCCTTTCCCCCCTCGTGTGGCGTGTCAATGTAACCTCCTTTCTTCGCAGCTTTGCGTTCAAAGTACGAGCCGTCAAAAAAGTGGCGGAGCCAAGGGCTCATTTCCACGGATTTTCTGCGAATTTATTTCGGCAATTGCCATTGCATTACGAGTGGGATTATGTGCTATACTGAGTAAAATGACCACGGGGAACCCATTTCCGCAAAGAAAACGGTAGGTTGCCTTGGGAAATTCCGGAGTTCAATTCAAGAAATTAACTTTCCGTCAAGATAACAGAGATTACGTTTTGCGTATCCGCACCGCTCGTACACTCCTTCGATGGTTGTCCGCTAGGAATGTCTCATATATATTGCAATTACTACTAGGCCAAGGTTTATCTTGTTCTGAGTTTCACGGACTCCATACAGATGACCACTATCGTGAAGCTTAATGCACTTTTTTTTTTTCAAGTTAGAACTCCGGAAGAAGTGGCAAATCAAATAAAATTCTGGAAGCCGCGGCGTACGAAACTACAGCCATTGTAGACGACTGACCTACCAAGTTGCGAGCAATTCCGCCGCTGAGTGGCGCCGAAGACAGGGCGTCGAGCTTCCCCCTGGAGAAGTTCACGGAGCCTATATACATGGTCTATCACACAACCTAAAAAATGTATGCAGGAGACACAAG
The DNA here is from genome assembly GCF_037126465.1 of Ornithodoros turicata. NCBI lineage: Eukaryota > Metazoa > Arthropoda > Arachnida > Ixodida > Argasidae > Ornithodoros > Ornithodoros turicata. Next base: position 45,429,829 of record NC_088204.1, read on the forward strand.
GTCCCGGTAGTGATATCTGCCCCTATCAAGCGTATCAAGTCTTTGTCGCCGTGTGAATTACAAGCCCCAAGGGAAAAAAGGATGGAAGCTCAGCCACAAATCTCCGTTGGTAGCTTGCCTGAAGCAAGTCATTTACTCTATCCCGATTTCCTGTGGCATGAAATACATAGGACAAAAGGGAAGGTACTTAAATACATGGCTCAACGAACGCAAATCATTGGTTTCCAATACCACTCCTTATATATCTCGCGGTACGTTGCCGCAACTGTGGCTACTACCCCATCTTCCGCCTCACCACAGTATTGGATAAAGCAAAAGAAAAACTATTCGGGAAGTACTTGAAGCGTTCCACATAGCAGAACTTGGGCCAGAGCGCTGCATCAGCCACCCTTCTATCTCCGTAAAGCTGACCTCCAAACCAGTCTAGCGCCGGCCTTGCCACAAAGGGAAGAAACTGTCGCCTCTTCTGTTCTCTCTCCCCACCCTCGCTTTTGCTGTTTCCTGTCATAAAATTCCCCAGTTGTGAGTTTGCAGTCATCTACCCATAACGTTGGTAGACAGACTGAAACCGAAACAAATCGGAAGAGGAGGGTTGGGTTTCACCACGGTGGTTCCACGAATGGGCACTTGTTCCCTGCCTGCTATTGAAAGAAAAGTAGGACCGAAGGTCGCGTCCCTCTCAGGGACGATCGTAATCCCTCAGGACCGTGGATTTCAGGCGCGACCTTGTTCGCCCCTAGCTTCGAGCGGAGTTAGAATCTATCAAATTGGTGGCTATGACGTCATTTGTTTACAGACAGGGAGAGGTCTATTGTTGCGATATGTCTACCACCATATTGAAGACTGACCAAACGCCGGGAACACACGCGTTTATAAAAGCGATAAAAATACACACGGCTACCACCATACTTAAAATAAACAATACTTAACACACGTACTACCGCTCAACACATTTTTTTTCTTTTATGTAAAACGCACACAGAGCCAGAGCCTTGTACTTTGTTTAAAGAGGCTTTGACACATTAATAGATGTGGCTCATTACCTGATGCACACATCGTATTGCGAACTATGCGGGGTGTTTCAGTTAAATCCCCGGGCTAAATAATTCGCGAACGGGTGCACCAATCGAACAACTTTCTTTTTTACAAGTATCTGTCCGATACCAACTACAAGCTGCGCACCGTGTGAATGACTGGAATGCGCTTATTATTTAAATAAAAATTCGGATGAGGTTCGTAAAAAAATAACTTCTAAAGCAGTGCACGTACCGTCGTCATAAAAATGGGTACTACCCCTTTTGCGACCTTCAGTGGACGCCTTTTAGAGAATAATCTGGCACCGAAGCGGGTCATTTGTTGCAGAATGAATTGGTTTCGGTTTACATATTTTTGTCGCGGCTGGTGGCGGCTTAGCGCAAAAGGACCAACCCGATCCGTGTCTTCCCATTTCGCCTATTCCCATTTTGCCTAATGCTTCTTAGCAGATTATCTCGCCATCCCTTAGCAGGTTCACCGACCTCGAACTGCAGGGGGTCCCATTTGGCCTAATGTATGCAGCAGACAGTCCCACTTCGCCTACTAATCCGTGTTACGTAAGAAAGAAGGCGGTCCTCTGGCATGCTGCCAAAAGTCAATTTCGGATCTTCATATAACTTTACATGCAACCTTGTTGGTTTCACTGAAGCATGAGGTCTGTATTTATAATTCATATTACAGTAGGGTTTCTTCCCTCATCTGTTGGTTCACAAATATAGACTGTGCAAGAGTGAAAACATAGTTTTTATTTACATTTTTTTAAATTAAAAGGGCAGCTTTGTTTTCTGCACTTCAAAATTCTTCCAAATTTGCAGCTCTACTCAATATGCATTAGATGTCCCACGGCATCGAGGTACGACATCATGTCCCGTTCGCCATTCTGAATTATTGACTGCTCAATGACATTCTTAAGTAGCATCACAACTTTTTATAAATTTCAACGCCCTACGCCGGCTTTTTCAACTGACCCTAAGTGATTTGGGAGAAATTCACAGCACAACCTGGAGGAGACTAGAATTTGTACGACACCGGCCAGAAAAGGAATTTCTGTCGGAAAATATTTCCGTGTATAACTCCCACCGTTAGATAATGCGCAGGCCCTCTTCAGAGCACCTTTTTACCGAATAACGCGCGCGTTATACACAGGAAAATACGGTAGTTAGGTTGAACGTTGGTTAAGGCGTCTCGCTCGGTGGTGCCGTGCTAACTGGGAGGCGGTGGGTTCGAATCCTACCACCGATTGTGCTGTCTGAGGTTTTCCCTGGGTTTTCCGAAGACTTTCGAGACGAATATCGGCACAGTTCCCCCTGAAGTCTGCCCAAGACGCATATTAACCCCCTATCCCGCCACTCCTTCCTGCTGTCCTCTCTCCATCTGTTATCATCTGTACGTCGCTCATAGCCACCTCTCATCTCCACATAGCCACATCTCGCTCATAGCCACCTCGCCGTCGCTCATATAGCTTCGCGGCGCTAACACGAAAGAAAAAAAAGAGTTAAATTAAACACGACTATAGTGACACCAGTTTCCATATTTAACATCGCTCAGGTGACACTGAACAGGGCTCGAAGCCTTGTTTCATTCGTCATGCTGTCCATCAGGAGTCACTATGTAAATTGTTTGTAAAATGTTTTTGTTATATTTGTACATTATATTTACACCTTATATTTGTAAATGTAAAGGGTCTTTGTTTCGGACGACGTAAGGTAGTTGTCTGACGAGCACATGCATTTCTTGCACACGTCATCATCGGGTCGGAGCGTGTAAGTAACGCCCACTTGCCGACAGTCCCGTTTTGCCTAATGAGATTGCACGGCAGTCCCATTTCGCCTAACGGCTGTTACCCCTCCCGCCTCTTTAATCCGATAATCCGGGTTAGGCAAAATGTGAATAGGCGAAATGGGATGTAACCATCCGATCGATGTAATTCTTTGGTGGGTAAGGGAGTGGAAGAGTGTCCTTTTGCGCTTCTCCGCGAGCAGCCGCGACAAAATACAGGGTGTTTGCTCTAACGTGTCCAGAAATTATATTTAAAGCGAGCGATAAAAGAAAAGCAAGTGGTACTTTTCTGCTACTTGAGTAAGAAAGCTGCTTTACTTGTAGCACCTGTTTCTTAGTCAAGTAGTTGAAAAGTAGCGATCGTTTCTCTTTTATCATTCGCTTTAAATAAAATTTCTGGACACGTTAGAGCAAACACCCTGTATATGTAAACAAAAAACAATTAATTATGCAACAAATAACCCTCTTCAGTGGCCGATTTTCCCCTAAAAGGTGTCCACTGAAGGTCGCAAAAGGCGTAGTACCCATTTTAATGTCGAAGGCGGCCTGCTTTAGAAGTTACGTTTTTTCGCGAAACTCATTTGAATTTTCATTTAAATAATGAGCGCCTTCCACTCATTCACACGGTGTGTAGCTTGTATCGGACAGATACTTGTAAAAAAATTAAGTTATTCGATTGGTGCACCCGTTCGCGAATTATTTAGCCCGGGGATTTAACTGGAACACCCTGTAGAGTATTGAGGAAGAAGTGTCGTACTTGGCGAGACATAATCCCTCGAACGTACGTACTCGTCGAGCTCCGACCATTCCCATTGGTAGTCCTAAGCACGTGGCCTTCCGCGCACTTCCTCACTAGCGGAGACGTCTGCCGTGACGTCAGAGTCTCGTGAGTTTCGGTGTTCGTGGTGCCAGTTTCTACGCTATATCTGTTACTCCCACTTGATGTAAAACTTTGAATGCAGGTTCACAAGAAACATTCATCCGGAATAACTCGAGACAAAGTGTCGCAACCCCTTTAATGTAGCCTTGTGTAGCACTTTGTCGGGCTCTCGTTCCTCATTGTACCTAGAAATATATGAGTCTGCATGCCTGACTGGAATGTTCATATATGTACTTGTATCGTTTTTGTATGTATTTGTATCGTGCGCCACCAGTAAGGCTGTGCTGTTCTTGGACACGTAGGTAATAACAATAATAATATTTAATATTATTAGAGAGCGGATTTTTAGGCACTAACACGGGGCGCTCTTGACCGCACAGCACGCAGTATGGCAATCATGATATCGATCTGTCTCCCGCTAAGATGAGAAAAGGGACGTACACCTTTTTATGTATCAACTTTCCTTCCAATCGGAAGTTAAAACGATACGATTCTGAAGGTTGGTTGGCCTAGAACGCTTTATGCGACGAAGAGCGCTGCCTGTTAGTGGCGACAGATCGGCCTCGGCGAGCAGTTTTCACCATCAACAAATCCGCTCTCTAGTTATTATTATTATTAAATTCAGAAACCAGGGTTCGATGGTCAGTTCGGCGCTTGTAGTTCTTCCTCGCAATACAAACTACGTAACACATAGTGCTACAATAACACGCAAATTTTACGTACTATACCTAAAAAACCACTAACAACTAATGCAACAACTACAAATGCATATACGTATACTAACGATTATACGAGGGGCGTTCAAGTCAAACCGGGACTTTCTGTCTCCTGAGTGTACAAATGGCTTGCGCTACTTCTTTTTCGTCATTTTCACACGCGACAGGCCTCCGCATTCACCACGTGGTGGTCCAAAGTTTGTGCAAAACAGAAGGCACGTGCTGGACAAGATGGCCGACAACGAGGTGAGCGCGCACATCGAACAGCGAATTGTCATGAAGTTTCTCGTGAAGGAAGGCGTAAATTCATCTGAAATTCACAGAAAACTTCAGGCTCAGTATGGCCACGATACGCTTAGCCGCAGCAAAGCGTTTGAGTGGTGCAAACTGTTCCGAGAGGGCCGCACATCAGTGCTGGACAATCCCGGGGGGCGGCTCAGAGCCCAGTGTCAGAGTTCCCGAGAACATCCAACTTGTGGAGCGCCTGATCCTCAAGGACCGACGGATAACATGTGTCGATATCAATCGTGCATAATGCTGCCAGGTTCTCAGGGATGTGCGTAAGGTGCTGAAGCAAAAGCGGCCGGGCCTCATCACCAAAGGAGTCATCCTCCTACAGGACAATGCACGCCCGCATACCGCGCATCTCACGACACGCACCTTACAGGAACTTGGTGGGAGTTGCTGCCACATCCCCCTTACAGTGCAGACCATGCCCCCAGCGATTTCCATCTCTTCGGGCCACTGAAGGCGTTCCTTGGGGGCCGCCACTTCAGCTGCGACGACGAGGTCAAGAATGCAGTCCGATCATGGCTGCTACGCGCCGGTAAGGATTTCTACGCTGCTGGCATCCAAGCCCTCGTGAAAAGCTGGGACAAGGGAATTAGTGCAGCTGGAGATTACGTTGAAAAATAATATATAAATAATATATATATGAATAAAACTAATTTCTCGCCTGTAAGTTCATTTTACTTTTGCGAAAAATGAAAAGTTCCGGTTTGACTTGAACGCCCCTCGTAAAACAAAGTAGAAACACGCAAAATAATTAGAGCAACAGTTATTATTAACAATGTATAATTGGTAGCGCCCGTTGTATTTTCAAGAAGGACTGCTTATGGAACTCCCAGAAGAGCTAAAAATGGGAACACCGTAGATAATCATGCAGGACGAGTTCTCACTTACAGTTGTTCATTTCATTTGACTTCCGCCAAATATTCTGAAGATAAGAAAGTCACTTCTGAGAGGCTGCACCCGAGACAATGTAGTTAACGTCACCTGTCTACAGAATTCAGTTTGGCAGGGATGTAAATACAATAACGAGTCACTTATACACTAATCTCAGAACTTTTTCATACTTTTTAAACTTTATTGGGACAAGTGACGTAAACTACATCATGTCAGCACTTCAGGCCCGTCAGCACTTGTTCGAGTTATTTAGTGACTCTAGTTCTAGTGACCTTATAACTAGAATGTATTTGATACAACTTTCAAGTGAACTCATTTGCGCAGGTCCTGCATGTTTTTCTCATGTGTTCGTTCCAGCATTTGCACTTCTCTGTGTTTCTATGTGTTGTTGAGCAACTAGCTCAACGACACATTTTACGAAGATGACTTAAAATAATTAAACCGTGTTTCTGTTATCGAGACCACCGCTGACGGCATTCGCTGCTTTTCGTGCAGCCTCGGTTTACCGCAGGGTAGCGGCGCTGTGTATAGGCGGAGACACCTCTATTCTTATCGGTTCCACTGAATAGGTAGCGGAATAAGTATTTTCTTTGCAAATTTGGGACCGCTACTTTCCACAAAAGGTGTTGACAAACAGAGGATTCTTTTCTCATCGTTATCGTCCCCCTCATACATGCTTCACTTGTTCTTCTCCTCTATTTCTTTTTCAGTTGCCAATTAACGTAGATATACACGGCGGCCCTCTCGGCTTTTACATATAACCTCGAATAGAATGAAAGACAACGCTTTCGATGGAAGTAAGAACAACAGCAATCAATGGAAAAGTGATAATGACATGGGATGTTTTCCCGTGGTAGCCACAGGACCCTACCCCACTTCACAGAGATTAATGGAAGTAAGCTTCGAACTAAAGTTCACGATTCGCGTTCAACGCATTAACAACCATCTCGACTACCGAACGATTCCCAGTTCCATCCAGTTGGCACAGTTCCCTAAGAAGTCGGCCCAGAACGCACATTCCCCAGGGCGTCAGTCGTGACGTTGCCCACATCTGTGAGGCCGACAACGGCAAGCCCTTTTCACCATCACCACAACCATGGGCGCCGTCAAGGGGGGGGGGGCACTTGCCCGTCCCTGGCTCATAATTTTTTCTTTTTTCTTTTTGTGACTTTGCCCGAGCCCTGCCTTCGTGGCCAAGGCTGCACATCTCTGAAAGGTCCCGCCGTATTTCTCATACTTTTCTTTTTCGTTCCTTCGCCCGCAATCAGCCACGACCTGTCCCAAATAATGTGCTGCGGTGTTCAAGCACTGAAAGCTCCGGCCACATAATAAGGTACGCGTTGCGTTATCATTAATAAATTGATGAGAATATAATCCGCGCTGATGGCACTGATGCTACTCGGAGTTATTGCGCAAGAGAGCTGTAGAACGGCACCGACCCCGCGGGGACTGTGCAGTGGCGATCGGGTCCGAGATCTTGCCCCTCCCTGAAAAATTGCCTAGCGGCGCTCCTGACCACAACCACCACCAATACCGAACCACGACGCTGCGGAGCGACAGTATGTGTACAAGAAACAGCAGCGCTTCCGCCCCAGGCAGCACCCCAATGTGGGTCCCAGGCTGGACATATATTGGCTAGCTTGGATTCCCAATGTTGACCCAATTTTACAACCCGCCCCAAGCAACGCGGTATGGTACGCTATAATATCCAGCTCCAGTATCGCCAATCCATATTGCCCACGCCGCAGCTCAATATTGGCCTCACAAGTGGTCCCATATTGGATAAATAGGAAGTCAATATAAGGCCAATCAAGGTACAATATCGTCACGACCACATCCAAGTACCGGCTTGCCAGTGCAGTTATTACATTCCCGATCTTTTTATATTGTTTCTTGCGTTACGGACAGGCCTCCGAACTGAATTACGACATTCTGTCCCGAACATTTCGTGCTAAAAAAAATAATAATAATAAGAGAAAAGGAAACGAAGACGGAGAAGAGCCTAATAAAGAACGCCAAAACTCTTGGCCCAAGGGATCACTATGGTAACTCAAACTTGGTATCACACTTGTCACACCCTTCTTGTTATTGCTGCGTTTCAAACTACTCCGTGTGTGTGTGTCCGTGTGCGTGTCTGTCTCTGTGTGTGTGTGTGTGTGTGCGCGCGCGTGTTTTAACCCTCCCAAAATGCAAATCGTCAGAAATAGTTTGCGCGAATACTTCCGGTATTCAGTTTCTTATTCGATATGCCATCGGTATTGTGACAACCTACTACGTACCGAGGTACCCAGAAATGTTTCCATGTCTTTGTAGAAACTGCAGTGACAATATGTGGTCGGAATGGGGGGTGTCAATATTTGGCCCATCTACAGGGCAGGATTTCATTTGTAAAACAGGTCCAGTGTTGTCAACATTTTGCCAGTCTGAGACCAGTATTCGCATCTTGCTACACAACAAGGTTAACTAATGCGGGTCCCACGCTTGGCAGATACTGAATAGATTGTGTGCCACTACTGGCTTAAGGGGCAATAAAATGCAAAAACAAGATCACTTCAAATTACGTTACACGCTATGTTAATTTCGTACTTGTTATAATAATTGAAAACTTTGATTCCGTTACGGAGCTACAATCGAAATTATTCCGGACTCTGCCTTGCTTCGGCGCTAAGCAGTGAACGTCGTTTCAGCTCGTGCATCGGTATTTTTAGCCCATGCTGCGCGTGCACGCACATGCCACGCCATGAAGCGGTCTCTGTGAGAAACATAGTGCGCGGTGCGATGGGGACTGGCATCGCTGTCCGAAGGATGTGAAGATAAATGTTGTCAGTGGAACATTCACGAGAATTGTTGTGGTCTACAATTCAGTGAATCGGTATTCAAAAATGCAGTAATGCGCATCATGCCGCGCATATTCGGAACACTAAGATCGGACCCGTTCCAGATCGACACGGCCACGATAGGTATGCGCGCGCATCTCCTGCTGTCTCACTGGATACCGCCAATCTTTGCCTCCGGGGGATCCCATTCGTTGCCGCCAAAGTCGTCTCTGTTTTCATTGCGTTTTTCTTCTAAACGGTAGCGCTGTGTCAACTTGCATGATACTAAATGAAACACGGACTTTCACGTGAGAGTAAGTTGTTGCATTTTAGTGTCCCTTTAAAATAGAACTTCATCACATAGCACGCTCCTAGCCAACCACCATACCGAATGATATCATTCTGTGTCATGATTTGCTGAAAATAGGAGGAGGTGCCTATCTGGGACAAGCATAATGTGTCCCAGATAGGCGCCTCCTCCTATTTTCAGCAAATAAGGACACAAAAGGATATCATTTGGAACATAGGCGCCGACTGCTGGGGGGCGCGGGGGCCCTTGCCTCCCGGAACATGGACTAGGGGGGGCGCCGCCTCCCCCGGGAAGTCCCGCTAAGAGACTGACACCAACCTTTGGGTTGGTATCAGTTTCAGTTCAGTTCAGAATAGTCAGTTTCAGTTGGTTTCAGTTGGTGTTTGGTGCGCTCGGCGCGCCCGGATCAAAAGAGCGAAGAAGCACCAACCCCCAAAATGCATCTTGCAATTTGTAAAATATGTATCCGCCCACCATACTAGTTATCACAGTAGAAGGTGAGGCAAAGAAGCATAGAGGATGACACAACACATAGCCTGAATTTCGCCCAAAGCAATCAGATCAATGAAACGAATCAGTCGAAAAGGCACCAGCAGCTGCCAGTCTTTGGAACGCATATCCGTTGGGAGCGGGTTCAACTCCCGCGGCTCCATTTCATTGACCATATTGATTATATTGCGCGCATTTCGGGTCAAACACCGAGGATTCAATGCATTTTGTTCCTTTTGCACTTAGTTTTCAAAGGCGTAATGCCTTCAGTTGTGCACATGTTCACTGTTTACGTTCTCTCTGTTTTTTTTTGTTTGTTTGTTTTTCTGTTCTTCCTTCCTCTTATTTCTATACCAGTTCTGCATACATCATAGGATCCCGCCAGAGTGTGTGGTTCTTCAGCTTTGGTTTTGTGTTCTTCATTTTTCTTTTCCTTTTCTTTCCTTCTTTTTGTTTTCTGTTGCTTTCTTTTTTCTTTGCGTTTTTTGTCTTCCCCCTTTCACTTTTTTTTTTTGAATAAGAAGCCGACATCCATCTGGTTTACCTTTCCTTTCCTTTCTTTTTCTTAATAAACATATCCCCCCCCCCCCCCCGCCAGAGTACTTACTTCGCGGTGCGCCCTTGCCCCCCCAGAAATATTGATATCTCATGGTAGGGGACCGAGAGATATAGGCATGATGTAGGCATAGCGCGGTCATACGATCATGGTTATGCAGTACGTACGTTTCTTACGAGACGGAACAAATCTTACGAAATGACTCCCACATATTGTACGGTAAGCGTTTCGGAAGGCAATCTCAACGAATCCACGCTAGAGCAGCTTTCACCCTCACTATTCACCTGACGCATCCCGAATGCAGGAACGATGCGTATTCCAGCCAGCCGGGTCATTGCGGGTCGATAAATAGCTCTTTCCTTTAATGATGTTAGTGCATGGTAGTCCTCATCTGGGATGCACAGGTGCGCTCCCTCCCTCCGCTCCCGAAATAGAGGACGATCGATTCTCATGCACAGGTACACCGATTTTTCCCATCTGGGACAATGGCCGCTTCTCACGTTCCCACACCGTTCTGTTTTATTTGTTTGGAGGGGCTGTAATTGGCTCACCAAAGGCCCCCTAATGTTACACGTCGCTGACCGTTTCCTGCCCTTCAGACTTGGCTCCCAACGCGGGGACTAGGCGCCATTATTCTTTCCCTATTTGTCGTCGATGAAAGTTGTATGGGGCCGCACAATAAAGTGGAGGAGCCGAGCATGAAATGAGAGTCTCGCGCGATTTATACGTTATATGAGTTTCTCGCCGCTGAATACAAAAACGGCAGTTATACTAAATGATTTGTCACAGTAGCCCAATAAAAATGGAGACGTTTGTTTATTATATCGCGCGCACATTTTTACCCTAATTGTCGCTGCAGCTAGTTTGCGCAGTCACCAACGCCTCTAAGTTTCCATGTTTGATTATCTCGATGTATTGAATCAAAGTTCTCAGGAATCTTCCACACGCCCGCAATATCGCTAAGCGGCTAAGCGGTAAACATTAGGTTCGCATTGTCCTGTCTTTTAAAGTATAATTCACTCGGCCGCCAGGAACACGCAGAGGCAAAGTGGGTGAGACACTTTATAACGGCCCCGGTTTGGCTCATGAAATGCGGAGGTTAAACACGGTTCCCACACGGTATGTTCCGAGTTGCTACTTTATCCGTCCAGGAAAGCTCTCATTGAGTGCGTGATGACTGGTCGTCAACGCGATGGGGTTCCATGAGTCACGAGTCCCGTCACGCCTTACTGGCGACACGTGGGAGCAGCCATGAGTTGCGTGACACGAGGTGAGAAGGCCACTCGAGACAGGTATTGAACTCGATGCGCTTCCTGTGGCACATATACAGATGTTATTTTCAAAATGGAGGGGGGGGGGGGCTTAGTGGCCTGAGCCCCCCCCCCCCCGGAACTTTGCCGGGGGGGGGGAGGGTATTTTACTTTTCTAGCTCTAACTAACTAACACCCCCAGCACCTGGCATTGCTCGTATTTTAAGCGAAAGCACCAGCCAGTGTTCGTGAGCACATACACAAAAAAGATGTGCTGTCTCAAAAGATGCAACCTAAACGCCGAACTTGACCGTATAGCGCGCAAACCTCCTCCACAAAAGATATCGTTCGAAGACAGAGTATGACTTTTTGTGGCAATTATCATATACCAAAATTGATACAGAAAGGCTTTTCACACTGCGTAAAGAAGAGGACTGCTGTCATGAAATACACGAAGGACGGGCGTTTGGCTGCGCGGGATGGAACACCATATAGGACCCCCCCCCCCCCCCGGGACGGGATCCATTGAAGAGCAAGATCACCTCTGATTAGCTTATGCTGGGCACACGGCCTCCTTATACAGCGGCCTATAACAGGACTTTACCGCATGACACGCTTCTAGTCAACCATAATCCCGAATGGGAGAACGACGCCCATTCGGGATTATGGTTGGCTAGGAGCGTGCTATGCGGTCAAGTTCTGTTTTGTGCTACCCCGGTGAGTCCGCTACGTTCCCGTACGTTCCGCTAAAGCAAGAAATCTTGTTCTCTTTCTGCAGGAGGCGTGTCATGCCCCCATTACCCCCCCCCCCTCCTCTATTTTGTGCTGTGTGGTTTCATTGGGCTTCTTCAGACGCTTTAAGAGAAATGTCGGCACAGTTCCCTGTGAAGTCGGCCCAGAACGCATGGTGCCACCCTGCGACAGTCGTGACGTTGCCCGCAGGAGGGGTGGCCGACTACGGCAAGCAGTTTCACCACCACCATCTGTTTCAAGAGTGCGGGAATTGCAACACGTGTCCCATCCCCACGAAAGCTCGTCTTGAGGATGGACAGTGCGGGATTGTTAAAAGGAAATCAAAAGGAATGATACGCAAGTGTCCAAGCACCTCGGGGACCCCCTATAGAAATCGGGTTGTACACGATTTTCAGAAAGTGTGTTCCGGGTGCAAATATCACGAAAAATTGGGTTTAACCCGAAAAAGAAGAACCCCAATTATACGTTATAGTCGGTGCATTTATCTAAAGTTGAAATACCAAAAGGCCAACCTATAGAGACTGCACAGAAAAGAGGGAGGGAGGCATACAACTGACTAGAAGCCCCTATCCTTTTTGTGTAAATAATTTGTACCGTTACAATCGGAGTACAGAAGTCACTCGTAATGCGATCAAGTAATTCATAAAATTAAGCATGACGTAATCTAGACAGAAAAAAGAAACAGAGAGAGAGTTCCTTTGTCAATATATCTCAACAGGAATATCGACAGTTATGGATAACTTTCTTACAAGCTGTGGTTCTCTCCCACAATCAATATGAGTAGGGTCCGACTTTTTCGGGTTAAATGCGTTCCTGGATTCGGGGGGGGGGGGGGAATGGAGTGCTATTTAGAAATCGCAAATTCGGGGTGCAATCGGGTGTCATCGGGTTGCTTTTTTTCTTTTGTCCACCAAGCGGCCCCTAGTTTGAGGTGGACATACGTTTCATCGCTTTCATACGACATACGACATACGACATCGTTTTCATCGCATGCGTGCACAGATTGCTACTAAATCGTGCACGTGATACATGATACAACGTAATCAGAGGCGTAACGAGGCGAGTTTGCGCCCGGGGCAAATCTCAAGGCCCCCCTTCTCCCTCACTGGCCTCAGAAGCCTTGTAAACAAAGAAAAGAAAACGCCCATTTGCACTGATAGAAAGGAGGTTAGAAGGAGGAGAAAGAAAGGAGGTTACATTGACACGCCACACCAGAGGGGAAAGGCTTACAAGCCTTACCCACGGAACAAACACGGGCTGTGAGTGCGGGAATCAGAGCTGTCTTATCAAAAATGAGGTCACCCGACGGCTTGTAACCCTTTCCCCCCTCGTGTGGCGTGTCAATGTAACCTCCTTTCTTCGCAGTTTTGCGCTCAAACTACGAGCGTAAAAAAAGAGGCAGAGCCAAGGGCTCATTTCCACGGATTTTCGGAGAATTTATTTCGGCAATTGCCATTGCATTACGACTGGGATTATGGGCTATACTGAGTAAAATGACCACGGGGAACCCATTTCCGCAAAGAAAACGTTAGGTTGCCTTGAGAAATTTCGAAGTTCAATTCAAGAAATTAACTTTCCGTCAATTGAAATGAAATAAAAATGTTACCAATATGTGGCAAAAGTTATTGGCAGAAAAAATCCCTTGACCACATGTCTCTCCGGGGCCTACGTTTTTTACTATGAATTTCTATCATGGTTGGTGGACTACCCTGTATACCACCCAACAACATGCGTGCCGGATGTCTTCTGTAGAGCCGGCTTTGCCTCAGCAAAAGAAATTGTGGGGGGAAGCACTCTTTACAGACACGTCAAGCCATTCCGTCCCACAAAGCGTGAAAGTATCTGTCGGAAGAGGTCAGCGGAGGTAAATATAGTCCCAACCGATACTGCATGGTTTTCTGTGGGCATCCCATCTTTGATGAAGGTAAGTTGTTAAGAACAGCTTTTTCCCGTTGTCCTCCCTCATCGAAGCATACGAAAAATATACATATATCGATTTCAAACAATTCAGGGAAAAGAAATGTTGACGCCAGGAATCAAACTTGGGTCTTCGGATTTCCGGTCTATATATAATCGGTCTAAATATATAAACTTTGTATGCTGTAGTGGTTAGCATTTTCTGACCGGAACTCAGAAGGCCCAGGTTCGATTCCTGGCGTCAGCAATTCTTTTCCCTGATCCATGACTTGAAAACCCGAGACGAGGTAGGGACGAAAACAGACATACACAAACACGGTCTCAAACTCAGTTTGAGACCGTGTTTGTGTATGTTTGTTTTCGTCCCTACCTCGTCTCGGGTTTTCAAGTCGTGGATCGTCACCACCAGCTCGCTTGCTACCTAACTTTCCTTTCGTTAGCTTTTCCCTGAGTTGTTTGGATTCGTTGATTTCTGGACGTGTGACGCTTGCGCGGTTGTGTCGTCCCTAATTGTGGCCTGCCTCGGCCAATTCTCCTTGTTTATATCTATCGATCTCTGTATGCACCGTCAAAATTTGTCGCTGTAAATTTCGGGTTTATTTATCTTGGCGAGTTACTCGCAAGAAACCAGCCATATCTTTCGATGCGCGTGCATGTACCCGTAATAAAGCTCCGTAAAGCACCAGAGCTACTGAGACACGCAGACGATAGTAAGTGGCGTAAATCTGAAGAACCCATTGGAGTGACCGATCGAAGGAATTCTTTCGTGTTCATCGGCTCCAGATACCGGTTACCGTAGTACAGCGAGCATCCCAATGAATACTACTGAGGAATGCTCGGATGTTTTCTGTGGTGGGTAGTTCTCTTGGACAACCCAATCCCAGGGCAAGAGGGCTAGCACACCTCTTCCTCTCCTGTGCCACCATCATCTCTCCCCTCCCTCTTTCACTCTCCCCTCTTCTCCCTCCCTTGGGTGCTCCGAACCGCCTCTATAGAGCAGGCCGACCGCACCTGCCCCTACATCACCCCCCCCCCCTTTTCCCGGCTCCAGGTGGCTCAAATACCATACCAATTATATTCGATACCAATATATTCGCAATCTTTCTTTTTATCTTTGACTTACCTACAGGAAATTAAGACATGGAAGGATCACTATAGGTGCAGTTTGCGTCGTCCTTTCGTTGTGTCTCCATAGAATAGTTTTTTTACGTTGGGAGGCTTCTGTGTTGTAGAATTTAATGACATTCTCTGTATTCTCGTGTGATGTTCTGTTTGCCTTATGCACGAAGGCTCCTCTTGCTAAGGAGAAAGCGAGTTTAGCCTGGAACATTCATTCCTCGTGTCATGTTTCCATAATGAAGAATGAATACCTCGATAGAGCCAGAGCTAAAACACTTTGTGCCGTCGCATACTGGAAAGCTGGCACACTCTTAAGACAGAACGCTCCAATCATCATCGTTCTCTTTCATGAGTTGTTGAAAATGGATCATGTATGCGCGTGTTTGTGACATTTACGCGCACTCCAAAAACTGAACTTCACCGCATAGCACGCTCTGCGCCGACGATTGCCACGAATGATAGGGTTATCCCTTTTGATTGGAAGAGACACGGAGGCGTACGCCTTCCTGTGTCAATTATCATATATCCAAATTGACACAAAAAGGCGTACGCCCTCCTCTCTCTTCGAGTCAGAAGCGATAACCCTGTCATTCGTGACAATGGTTGGCGCAGAGCGTGCTATGCGGTGAAGTTCAGTTTTCAGAGTGTAGCCCTCTTGATTGTCCCAAAAAGGTGTACGCCCCGCGCTTGCCATTAATCAGGAGTGATAATGCGCAGTGGTTGCCTTTCAGCGTCCTATCCGTTTTTATAGCGTACGTCACTGGTGAGGAAAGCAGTCTGTTTTTTGTTCCTTTTAAGCGTCGCTAACGAACAAAGCGAATAAATCATTAAAAAGCAACGGTAAAACATCAGGGCGCCGTCTCGATGTGTCTCGTTCATCGATCGGGTCTCCGCCATCTTGTCTGGGATGGTCTGAGGAGCACAAAGAGACTATTGGAGGAGGGAGACGTTCTCTCATTGGCCAGTGAGGAATGTGGAGGTAGGTCTCTTCGATCGCCCTCCCGCGACTCCCGTGGCCTCCATAATTGCTCTCATTATCCTTCCAATATGAATTGAGGCGTCAGCACACGCAAGATGGAAATGTTTCCAATCCACGAATTGCTTGTCGGATTTTGAGGGCTCCGAACAACAACAACAACAAATAAATTGTGAATATGACATGGGGTGGGGCCTCCGAGAGATCTTTGAGAACCCGAAAACTTGAAATGTTAGAGAATATGACGCTACTTAAACTTAATTTGATGTGCTCCACGAACTTCCGAGCGGTCCCTTTCTGTAAGACAAAAATAATTTCGTGATAAGAAGCCGTCGAGAGTTTCGATTCAATACTTTGCAGCTATTCATGATTGGTGCTACGCATTGAGCATTACGATCCGTATCTCTGGGGCTTGCTTCACCCATTCACCTTTCCCTTCCTTCACGAATGGAACACGATATCCATGATGGAATTAATGTCCTGAGGCTCGAACACGGAAGACAGGACAAACACAAAAGACATCAAGTGCCTAAGAACAATGAACGAAGAAAGAAGGAAGTCACTGAAGGGGTTAGTCAGCTGCAGGACTCGAACCCACATCTTCTAGATTACCGGTGCAGGGCTCTACCGATTGAGCAAAGCTATCCATGTTCATGTTTCACACGTTCCAGCCCTTTGCTCCTTGGGGGATAGAAGCCCCAAAATCCCGCCTTTCCGATGTGTTTGGGTGAAATTGCCAATGGGCGACATAAGCGCAGCTACACGAGTCGGACGTCCAGCTACGTTCGATAGCCGTCACCAGGCTGAGCACCACCTGGTGTCAAAAGCATGCGAGCATGACGACGACACGGATTGCACGGCTGGCCGCCGGAATATTCGTCGGAGCCAGCTGCTCACATTAATATACAACCCTGCGTAACATATCGACTGCAATCCCTCTTATTCCACTTTGAAACGGAGATTGTGTGGGTGGTCTTGCAACGAAGCTCAATAAATCGCTGCTTTAAAAATGTGTACAAAAAGTTGAGAATCGAGAGCAACTTTCAAATCCTTTTCGGTCGTTGTATGTAGTGAACACTTGATCGAGCAAAGACTGTGACCGATTAATGCTTGCTGATCCGTGATAGTGTTTCTATCTGCATATTATTTCTGTACGCGAATAATGCAATCGCAATCTAGAGCCGCATCTGCTAGTGTTCTGTCGTAGTTCCGTGGAAACACCATCACACGGCAGTAACACTTCTATTCTGCCATACGAGTATAGGTGAATAGGTATCTTTTACTCTAAGAAGAAAACGAAAAAAAAAAGAATTTAGTGGGAAGCGTCGTGGAAACTTTGATTGTAAACTTTCGTCGAAAACTGCCATTTATTCCTTTCCCTCAGGGTGATGTGCGAGGCAGTCAGAAGCGCCGCAAGGATTTTTTTTTTTTTTTTTTTTGTGGGGGGAGGGGGAGGCAGGGCAGCATGTTTCGGGTGGTGGTGCGACTACTGCGCCCGAAACTACATTGCCTTTGGCTCAGTAGCCCTACGGTTCTGGAAGGGGCTGTGAGCCACGCCCGCTCCTTCTCAACCCCCCCCCCAAGTGACGGCACTCGTGAAGACAGTCCTCAGGATGCACCCCGAGGGCATGTCTTTGGTAGCATGATGGTTGATTTGTTCTCGTTAAAATTTTAACCAGCTGCCTTTCTTTGTATTGATTTCAACCGTTTTGTGCCCTCGTATTTTCAACCAAGCAGGGAAGAGGAGGACGGTAAGCGTGGTATGCGGTGAAGCCCTGTTGCTCAGTTGTGACTCTTTCTGCACGTTTCGCTCGCCATCGAAAGTGGCTGGAAAGCAAGAAAGTCTCCCAACATGCTGCCATTTACGTCGAGAAAGGGCGAAGGTTCTGCTATAAAAAGGAAAAAAAAAAGAACTTATTTTAGTGCCCGTTTGTAAAGAAGCGGTCACGTACATAACTCAGCTGCTTACAGCGAGTTTGCATACTATACAGGTGTGTACAGCGATGTAATTTACTCTCCGTTGAGGCATTCTGACTTCACCTTCCTGCAATGCAGGAACGAGGGTGTGAGACACATTTATCTCGTATAAGCTTCGGTAACGACCTTACAGATTTTAGGGGTACTTTGCGCTGGTCATTACGTGTCACGGGTGAAGCGATGGGAAGTGGGCGAAAAATCCAAATGCTCGGTGCAAAAAAATTGTCAACTGACTGTATCATACCGAAGCCCATATAGTAGAAATTAGAGCGCGAGAGGATTTCTTACCTGCTTCGATCGCCTTCTTTTGGATACATGATGGTCGAATAATCCCGCAGAAATCTCAGTGAGCAAAGTGGCTGCCCTCCTACGGCGCCATTAGATGAACACGGGGATGCGACGGACCGACAGATTACGGGAAAGGTATGTCACCCCGCATCAAGCGCTTTCTCACCAATCCAACGGACGACCCGGATGGGGCTCTCTCTTATTGGTGGCTACGCAGTTCGGGGCGGGGTCCAACACCGTGGAGCCTCCCTGCGGTGGAATGCCGCAACTGGTCTTGGAAATAGTACTCGATATAACGGGACTCTTCCTGGAACTTTCCCCTATTACCAGGAATCAAAGCGGAATGGCTTCACACTAATCTCCGAGGTGAGCATTTATGAATAAAGGTCAGATAAAGAAATAAAGGGAGAGGATACCGCCTCATACCATCTTCTTCCTTGCAATACTAAAGTTAGCGGTGGCCTGACTGGCATTTTTTCTGCCGATCTTCCTGCTGACACGAGAGCGTGCGTCCTGGACCGACTTCATTTGTTTTTCAGCGTCTGAGAATAGGCAGAATTGGAACAAACAATCGAACGAGTTACACTCTCTTTCTTCTTGTAAAGAAGACCTGGACAGATGTGTATTGCTTTTTATTCACCTATGAATTTACAAGTATTGGACTTGGTTATTATTGCGCGAAGATTATAGAAACGAGTTCTCACGCCTCCGCTGCAGGGACGGACGAAAAACTTGGGGTGGGGTGGGGATGACTTCTTTCCCGAAGTTGTGGTTCCCTAGTGAGAAATCTGCTGGTAAGATCTCCGTCCAGTCCGACTCTGCCTCATTGCGGGGGATCACCTAAAAAAATCAAAACAGAACAAGCGCATCGTTGCGTATAGGATTAGTATTATAGTGTATTAGTATTATAGCGTATAGTATTATAGTATAGCGTATAGTTGCTGTATAGTGAGTGCGTGCAAGAAGAAGATAGCGCAACCCTATAGAACACATTGTACCTAAATGAAAACGTTCCCTTGGAAATTATACCATGGAAGATTATTAGATGTTTAAAGACGAATAATGTCTTTTGATTAGATCGACCTCCTAAGAATTGTGAGAGTTCTAAGAAAACGAGGATCGAACCCAATATTCTCCGAGAGCACATTGTATCGCTTCTTTACTTTATATGCGATCCTTTCTCCAAGACCGAGGGATATTTTATGCATCCGAGTTCCGACAAAGGAACTGGACCCTGACGTCATATTTCGATCTTTCCGATCATTTATGTTCCGTCGACATAGTCACTACCGTAAATTAATTTAGATAATGTAACTAATCTAAGCCCTTAATTATTACTTAGGTAATTATTCTAATCATTGCAATGAGTTAGTCAATTGAATCGCATTCAAAATAAATTCTACGCCCTACTTGCAGGTCCCTCCAACGGAGAGTCACCCCCGTAAATTTTTCAGTATAGCTCGTTTGTGAAAGCTGTTGAAAAGAAAATGGAATTCTCCTCAAGAAGGTAGACACGCTATCATACGATGTCGAGCAATATGTGTCCCAATCCAATCCACATCGGATGGCAGCGTTTAATAGACAATCGAATATAACACACGAGGACGCCTCGTTGAGCATAAAGTTCAATGGTGCGTATACATGGATTTCCGAATTACCTCGGGGAGGGGGGCTCCGTCCCCCTAAGCCCTCGCCCTGCTACGCCCCTGCCCCATACACGGAGCCAAGATAAAATTACTTGCCATTTTCTGCAATCGCTCGTTGCGGTAGAAAAACGTCGAAAGACAGAACGAAAGGAGCTCCACTCTGTGAACGAATGAGAAAAAGGAAAAAAAAAAAAAAAAAAAAAGAAAACGAAAAAATCTGTCAAAGTTTTATGAAGCACTAAAAGGGGCACTAGGGGCACTAAAATTCTCGCACAAGTTCACTTCCAATTGCGTTAGACGCTATATGTTATTTTCGCACTTGCTGTCGTAATTCAAACTTTGATTCCGTTATGAAGCTACAATCAGAACTATTTAATAGAAGGAGAACACTGGCTTACATCACAAAGAGTAACAAAGGTTCTGGACGTTTGGACGTCATCGTGAGCAAAAGCGACGTCATCACTGCGTACGAGTCCTTAGGTCTTATAACAGTGGCACGCCTTGTGGTTGTTGCAGGTTGTTGTTATGGAAGCCGATGTTCCCCTTCTATTAAACGTGACTCCTGGCTTCTGGTCTGTTTTTTTTTATCAGAATTATACCGGACTCTTTCTTGCCTCGGCACTAAGCAGTGAACGTCGCTTCAGCTCGTCATCGGTGCTTTTAGCCCATACTACCCATACTGCACGTGCCACGCCATGGAGCAGCTAGTCCCGGCGAAGAACATAAGCGAACTGGTGTCGCTGTCCGAAGGACGCCAATATAATGTATTTGTCACTAGCGCATTTGTCATTACTGCTGGTGTCTACAATTAAAAAAATTGGTATTGCAACATGAAGCAGAGGAGGAGGAGGAGGAGCGTCGTTGGGAGGAACCCGAGAGGTCGGCCTGCCTGATTAGGCGGCATGTTTCTCGGGAAGGGAAAGGTGGTGGAGAGGAGGAGAGGAAAGGGTGAGGTGGAAGACCGAGCGGAATCCGCTCGGGGGGAGGATAGCTGCGTCCATGGGCCGACTTCAGGGGAACTGTGCCGGCATACGCCTATTACACATCTGAGGGAAACCCAGGAAAAACCCCAGACGGCACAGCCGGCCCGCGGATTCGAACCGCGGACCTCCCAGTCTCCAAGCGCACGCGTTACCGCTGCGCCACCGGAGCTGGTCAACATGCAGCAATGCGCGCCGTGCCGCGCATACACTGCGACCGCATCCGTTCCAAATCCACACGCACACGACAGGCATGCGCACGCTTTTCCTGCTGTCTGATTGGATGCCGCCAATCTGCTTCCTGAGGATTCATTCGTTGCCGCTGAAGACGGCTCTGTTTTCATTGCGTTTTTCTTCTAAACGGCAAACTAATTTTGCTTGCATTATACCAACTGAACAACGGACTTTCATTTGAGAACAAGTTGTTTTACATCTTAGTGTCTTTTTAACGGCACCCAGGCGACAACTCATAGCGAATGGACGAATCAGCTCTTTAGGTGAACAGCGTGCATTGTATGGCGATCTGCTCATGTGAGTTTACATGCCCTACCTAGTATATCTGCCTAGATTATTCCCTGGGCTACGAGGATAAGCAACGAAACTATCCACGGGGAGAGACGCCATCTTGTTCGGTTCTTACCTGACCAGTGACGCTCGAGAAACGACAGCACTGTAACTTTGATCAATGCTAGACTACACGTAATTTTCGAGAGTGTGGGATTGTATGGCTCCAAAAGTACACGTCGTTCCGCACATTACACACGATCGGCAAATATTGCGAAGCGTCATTCATTGTAATGCAAACCTCTCTTCGTCAAACTATCTATATTGCTGCTCTTCCGAATATTGAGCCAGCGAAATTTGTGTACACGAAGCAAGAATAAAACACCTTTCGCTTCAGCCCAACCCATATATATTCCCCCTCTATAGTTGCGTACGAAACAGACTTTTCGACCGTGATGAGGCTTCGAAAGCTGCGGCTGTGATCGCAACCCTCGCACTTAGCGGAAAATCCAGCGGTCCGTTGAACTGTCGGAAATATCGACCGCCAACCCGTACAAGCAAAAAGCGAAGACTGTGTGTAGGTTTGTTCCAAATGAGTTTTGACTAGGGCGCTCTTGGAAGAAGTCGCTAGAACGGGAATACTGAACGGGAAAAAGAAGCAGAAACTGCAAAGATTATGGCAGGAAACTACACTACCCTTTGTGCTAATCTGAGCTTTTGTCCAATTGAATAATGAAGACAATTAAATCGGAGGCGACCCTATATATTATATAGTGACAGACATTTCGACGTGTTTGGTCTTGGATTAGAAATGAAGTTTCAGGAATTGCCGTGAAATATAACGCTAGGAGATCTTATACAAGTTCAACGACTGGATATGCTCATCTTGCACACTTTTGCACGCGTTTCTAGCGCTTATCAAACAAATTTATAAGTAAATGTATAAGAACAGAAGACAAGATCACAAGCTGGCGATGAAAATCCTCAACAGCACGAGACCAAATTAAATCCAGAACGCACGCCTGCTAGCGCGTTATCGTTACACTATCAAGTTTTTGTGGAGGCAGATGAGTTTGTCGACAAATTCCTTCTCCGAATCCCTACCCCTCTCACCAAGCTTTCCGAACGTGATTGTGAAATACGTGAATAGTCAAGAGTAATATGAAGTGGCTTTGAGAATGTTCTAGAGTGTTGAATCACACGCATAATGCACTGTGATTTGCTTGTCTTTCCAAATATATGCACAGGAACGACGCAAGCGCGTGATGATATGAACTAATAGTCCTCCATTGTGTGGAATTAGCTGCGTGACCCGGCCGAGGCTGACTCTCGGAAACATGTTTGTCGGCCCGGGCGCGGCACGGCCCGTGGTGCTGGCGTCTTTTGTTGGCCCGAGCCCGGCTCGCGGTGCTGGCATATTTTGTCGGCCCGGTCTCGGCCCGGCCCGGAGCACAAAGCCAATAACAAGCCCGGGCCGGGTCGGGGGCTCGGTCCCGTGCAGGGCTCTAGGACTCAAAACGACGACGACGCAAAATGCAGAACATGGCCGGCATGGCGGGAAGACCGTTTACAGCAGTCAGTTGCTTCTGGTGCTAATAGATGGCGCCACACTAGCCCCGCCATTGCTTGCCTTCTGCGAGTGCCTGTGTGTCTTTGCCTATGTGAGTGCTTCCGACCTTTTTAGCCGCTTCGCTACAGTTCTGTGCAAAATGTGGAAAAGTAGAGGGAAGACCGTGATTGAGTGTAGAAACTGTGACAGAGATCTGATCGTGTGGGATGAAGTAGTTTGTCAAATTCACGAGCCGTCGCTACACAAAGACGGCCCATGTTCGAGGCCTTTTGCAATGCACGGTTTCCCACAAGGAGAGAAAAACAAGCTGATCCGACAACGGTGGGTATCGAATCTTCAGAGGAAGGATTTCAAACCGCCCAGGCAAAAATCTGGAGTGGGACCACTTCAAAGTTGTTTATTGGACAGGTCTCACTTTGAGTGTGGGACCACTTAGTGACTGGGACCAGTTGAAAGTGGAACCAGTTTCACGATGGTCCCACTTGAAGTGGAACCAGTGGAATTGGTCCAGTGGTCCCCTTTGCTATAAGTGGTCCGTGATCCGGCCACTTAGCAGCTGGGATCACTGAATGCATGACCGAAAATAATGCGTAGAAATGCACATATTGCTCAAGTAAATACCGTTTATTCTGCTAAAAGCATACACTGAGCAGAAAGAAATAATCAATACATCTCAACATGTACATACTACGTAGTATAAGTCTGATCACTCACTGTGTCTAGACAAGGCATATGCCTGACTGTGCGATGCACTCACGGACCACAGGGAGCTTTCGTTCGTTGGCCACCTCACACCTTGTATTTTCTTATAGAAGATGACACATAAAACTTCTGTTTTCCATACAGGTCGCGACATACACCTCCTTCCTCTTCACCGTACGTTCGGAATCTTCTTATCCTGTTTCTCTTCAAGTTCCTCCTAAGTTTCTAAAATGAAACATCTAACTAATAGTAATCAAAACATCACGGTCATCACTCATACCTGCAAACATTCGCGACGTGCAGTCCGATTGGCGTTTCACAGTGCGTTCTTGCCCCTACGCCGTTTACGTCTTCTTGGCGTCAAAACTCTTCCGGGAAATCGCCAATGTGTTGCACAGGGACCATTGTCATCACATTGTCTTAGAAAGCGCACTAAAACACACGCAAGTACTGCACAGGAGATACACCATCCTTGCCACGGCAACCGAAGACAAAACCAACTTGCTGCGACGCGTCCAAGTTCCAAGTTTCAACTGCCACTCTCGCCCTCTCCCTTTCGGCTCTCGCAGTTTGAAGTTTGAATTTGTAGCCGCCGTAGCGTCTGCACATTGCATCAGCCTCTGCAATTACCTTTTCTTCGTTTTCTCGTTTTCTTTCTTCTAGTTATTTAGCTTAGTTTTTGTCGTTGTTGAGATGTATTTTTTTTACATTTCTCTGGTACTTAATATCTTGTGATGATATTCACCTTCAGATGAGAATATGTGCACGAATCGCAGTTACAAGGAAACAGCATATATTTGATCGCAAATGCGCGCACCTGGATAAAATAAAAGAAAAAAAGGAAATGAAAAAGAAAAGAAAAAAAATTAGAAAGAAAGAGAGAGAGAAGCTACAATAAGCTACAATAGTGGGCTATTGTACCTTTTTACCGTAGACCTCCAGCCTCGCGCAAGGGTATAAAAGTGGTACAAATTAGTGTACCATATTTATACCTCATCCCACCGTCTATACCCCGTTCGCGCCAGATGTGGCTCCACCACCAAAGCTACACTTCCCGCGCGGTAGCAGAGTATATAGTGAGGGACTTTTCTTGCGCAACTTGTTGCACCACATTATTTTTTTGGTAGAGACGATATCATTTCAGTTAAGCAGTGGTTTAATTAATAAATACACAGTAGCATCTTAATCAACAGTGTGAGTAATTTACGGCAGCGTATAATCTGTACCTCTACTAAGCAAATCTAAGAGCGAATCGAAGTGCACTCGTAAAGTCACTTCTCCTTGTGAAGACGGATCCCCACTTTGTGAAGCGGTGCCATAGCGGTTCTGTTCAAGTTGGGGTTCATAGAAGTTATGTTGAAAAGCGCGCCGCAATAATTGTGGTACTTCCTCGGTCTTCCGCAAAAGAAGGTTGGTCTTAACTGCACCGGGACCACGCGATTGTTGATACTGCAGGGAAACAAGGGGCAGCTCATGCATCGTATATGGCATTCGCCACGAGGCCATACGAGGCAGGTGCGGACAGTGTGATCCGGTTCGGTGCCTTGGTAGCTGGTCTCCCAGCTGTCCATCGATTCACGAGTCCTCATTTTGATTGCGGCGCCACGTGAAGTGAAACGCATTGTGGACGCGCAGCCAACCGAGGGGTAACGAAAATCCATTGAACGTATCGGGAAATCTTTCGGTTCTTGTATATAGTGTGCACTATTGGGTATGGTCAGATGTGTGTAACAGGCGGTCAAAACCACGCATTGGAGTGGCACGTAAATTCCTACTAAGTACGAGACGAGTTAACCTGCCAGGCTGCGTGCCGGAAAGACAACTTTGTTTTAAAGGCGCCGTCCGCGGTAAATATCGAACCGCCCGATTGTTCTATGTAAGTACACATAGGCACCGAGTTTTCATTTTGCCGGGGGTGGGGGGTGGGCTTCGGTTCATGAGCGAATGCAAAGTGTGCGTGCGTGTGTGTGTGTGTGTGTGTGCGGGGGGTGACAAGAGCGCGGTTTCCCCGATGAGCTGCTCTATGTTACGTGTGCGTATATACGGTACTGTCGGGACATCACCGGACTTCCGTCTTCCAGGGCGTCTTTTACACCTTTACTTTTGCCGTTCGCGGAATTTCTAACTAAAGGGTGCGTAGAAAAAATTTTCTAGGATACGTTTTCTAGTATTTCGGTTATGTGCTTTGAGTAAACTCATTCCAAAACTCGCAGCGATCTGTGCCTGATTGACATGGGCTAGAAAGAATAGATGTAGTTGTTGTAGGTAGGTAGGTCCCTAGAAAAAGTAGATACTTTTGTATGTGCGTCTGGCAATTTTTATTTTATTTCTACATTGAAATCACGAGTGAAACGAAATGAGATTGGAAAGAATTCCTACGCCGTGGTGCAAAATGTGTTTCTTCGTAGTTCGGACCATCCTATGAACTCGTATGCAATGGCATCAAGGTCTAATTCGCGGTCGAGCTCTTTGTGGCCGTGCAGAAGCGCCACATGGGCAGAAACGCCTTTTCTTTGGCCGTATCATATGAGAGCCACTCGATTCTCCCAGCTGGGCTGGTATAGCGTCGCCCTTTTCTTCCATGGGGGCATTCATTTGGGGCAGAATCTTGATCGGAGGAAGTCGTTACGGCACAGCCTGAAGAGCTGCCGCTATCCTCGGTGGTGTGAAGGACGTATGTCGAAACTTCCGCTCTGTCTGCCCCCGCCTCCACCCGGAGGTGCACGCTTCTTAATCTGATATTGTTCGATCGGCGTGCGACTTCTGCGACATGTAAAACCAAACAAGTTCCGGTAACACTACATCTGAACCGCGTGTAGCTGAGTCGAGCTAGAAAGCGCCACGTCCAGGGATTTCCCTACACTCCTCCCCCTGCATTTTTGCAACCCCCCCCCTGAAATTTCTCAGGTGACCCCACCCAGCTCGGCTACCAACACGTTCTGGTAGAGAGTCCGGCGCAGCGAATTACATCCTGTACTGTGAAACTTGGGCTTTAGGACCACAGTCATGCAGATGATCGTACCATGCATTTGTCCAATCTGTGTGCTAGGTATTCATTTGAGCTTCGTGAGACAAGGTGCTAGTCTTTTTTCTTTGTCGGTCGTGTGACTGTGCATGTTAATGCCGTTCATAATGAATCTGTATTCTAATGTACTGTGTTCTAACGTAATAACATGTACAAATAAAACGGGAAAGCTGTGCAGAGATGTCACCATTGTGCCACGATTCTTTCCGTGTCTAAGAAAAATTTCCGTGGAAAAAGAAGTAGATCCTTCACCAAGCATACGCCCCCCCCCCCCCGGTAAAGACCAGAAGCAGTCATAAAGCACCTTATGACAGTGTTTGAACCAGGAGTAGTCACATAAAGTTGAGTTGTGAATCGTACCACGAAAATAATGATGTCACGAGATAGCCTAATGACCGGGATAGTCACAAAACATCATATGACGCTGTTTCGACTACGGGTAGTCACAGAAAGGCCTATTATGGTACGAATGATGAAAATAGTCATGAAGTAATAATGAACCACAGTAGCTATGCATGGATAACCCGATTACAACATTTATATTAGCAGCAGTCATCAAAAGACGAGTAATGACTGGAATACTGATATTAGCATCGAGTTCCCCATAAAGCCTGACTCTGGGCACACAGAGGGACGACACGAACACACTACTCATTATGGAGTTCATCCACCAGCTGGCCTGCATACATACGCCATCTTGTTAGCATCGAGATTTCAGCAATGACAAACTGCAATATACGATGAACTGCAATATATGATGCAATATATCGTTAATTTCTTAGGCAACTTGAGGCCTTGTATGTGATTGTCCCTTCTATGTTGTTCCATCCTCAGAACATCAGTTATCTCATGTGCAATATACAATTATGATAGCGTGGATTACACTGGATATTGTTTGGATTAAAATCCATAGCGTTTGGATTGAGTGGGTTGTGTTGAACATTGGATTGAATGGAGTAATCAATGGATTAATATGAGTGGAAAAACCTCTTGTTACATCATCACGCCTTACTGAACGCTTTGTGTCACCTTTTGAAGATCACAATGCATTTTGCAGGGTACGGTATTAGCACCTTTGTTGTTTCTAATATATATTAATGATCTCCCACAGTCAGTTTCATCGCACATTCGCCTATTTGCAGATGACTGCGTCGTCTATCGCACAGTCCATTCCACAGCTGACCATATAGCCTTACAGAAAGACTTGGACAAAATAGGCGAATGGTGCGAAACCTGGCAGATGTCGCTTAACCCCACAAAATGTAAACATGTGATGTTTTCACGAAAACAACGATCATGTCCCACTACATATATCATAAGTGGATAACCTGTAGAAACCGTTACTAACTACAAATACCTTGGAGTGCATTTCTCATCTGATCTAACATGGAACACACACATCTCGAACATTCTTTCTAATGCAAATCGTAGACTTGGGTATCTTCGGCGACACATTACTCACGCACCTCCACACCTCAAACGGCTGGCATATCTCACGTTTGTCCGCCCGAAGATCGAATATGCCAGTGCCATATGGGATCCCCACCAAACGTATCTTTCGAATAATATCGAAGCCTTGCAGAATCGGGCTACCCGGTTCTTTTTCAAACAATATTCACCTTACACCAGCGTAACCTCACTCAAGGTTCGAGCTGAGCTCACCGACCTTAAAACACGTCGCATGATTCAACCGCTGTCATTATTTCACAAGTTCTATCACTCTCCCGCGTTCCGCAGTAGTTACATCCGCTCCCCTTCTTACCTTTCCTGCCGCGTTGACCATCAACATAAGGTACTACTAACTCGGTCACGTACAACATCATTCGAGGCATCCTTCTTTCAACGAACATCATCAGATTTGAATGGACTCCCACGGCATATTGCAGAACTCACGGATCATATCCAGTTTACCAACGCATTAATCGCCGAGTTCACTTGACCATTGTCGCTCCATGTACACGCACACCATTGCTCTTTAACGTAGATATATTCTTTGCTTTTCACCTTGTTATAATCTTTTTCTGTCTGCTGTCTTTTTTTGTTTTTTTTTTGTTTTTTTTCTTGCCTTTTTTAGTCTATGTTCATTGTTTGATGTACAGTGCCAGTGTGTTGCATACGCGCTCACTCCCTCATGTAATGGCCTAAAGGCCCCTTGATGGATCAATAAATAATAATAATAATAATAACAACAATGCATTTTGAGGGTCTCCCACCCAGCCACCGCACATCTGGAAGCAAAAAGTTTTGGTTTAAATAACAGGCTGTTCTACTGACAAAGTGGTGCATTGTTGAGACTAAATGTGTGACGATTAACGTACGAATTTTGTGGAAATTTGCTTTGTCACGAAGCCTGTTTATAGCTAATTACAAGTCGTCTATTTGTCGTTCACCTTCTGCATACAGATTAATTTTGCATAAGTAGGTTTTTAAAATATTAACCGAATTACAGTAATAAATTTTGTGACCGACGTCAAAGTCAAGGGGGTCTCCTTTTCTACATTAATAAGTAAGTTAGAGTAGTTTAACAAGTGCGGGTAATTCGTGGGTAGAGTTCTGTTGCACTCATTACACGCGGATGCATTTTACTCGCAGCAACCTCTACAGATGAGGGTGAAGACGTCCTCACTCTCACCTCAGGACGTTGATATGACGCGAGGCGAGGAGAAATTTCCAGAAAAAGGACTGAGGTCGGAAACATTTTCAGAAAAAAATGGAGTCGGGGGAAATTCTCAGATAAAAAAAATGAGGTGAGGCGAAGAGAGGAAAATTTTCAGAAAATGACTGAGGTGAGGAGAAACCTGTGGTGCCAAATAGCAGCTACTAGCTAATGAAAAATATTCACTTTTAATCAATACAAAGAGAAAATTGAATATTCATGGGGTATCCAGAATAATGATTACACGACATCGATTTCTAGCTTGCATTGACGGATATTCTAAACAAAGGCTGTTCTTGTTTTTGTAGGCGGTGTGCTTTATTTCCGCAAGTGTGCCTCTTGCTTTTCATTAGAGAAGTTAATTGGTGATTAATATCCATTGCTCTGGTAACGTGCCCTGGAATGGAAGGGGGGGGGGGGGGGTAATGGCAGGATCGGCCCGCCGTTGCTGGCCACACAGAAGTGGGTGTTGTCACGACTATAACAAAAGACAAAAAATAATAATAATAACAAAGAAAAGGCTCCTAGCGAAGCGTACTCCCGAATGATATATCCATTTATTTCTTGAAACCGGGAGGCGTACGCCTTTTTGTGGCCCTTATACGACTACGTTAGTTGTCACAAAAACCTGCGCGCGTTTCCACGAATCATGAGAGATATTCTGTGCAATGGCTGCCTTCTAGCGTGTAATGTGGTGGAGTGTGTAACCCGAAAAGCACCTCGTAAAGTGCGGTGGCCTGCAGCTTATTTGTATATTTTTTTGCCTAATTAAGTTTACGAAGTTTACTCCCTCGTGTATAATTGTTCCCTTCAGAAACAACGGAGGCGAAGATTTCCAGACAGAAGTAGCTAGGTGAGGGAAATTTTCAGAAAAATGATTGAGGTGAGGGGAGGAAAGCTTCAAACAAAGATCGTGAGGACAGAGTCACACCGGTGTTTCGCCAAAGTGTTATTTGAAAAGCGCGGCATGCTGTGCTGAATGCATCCGAACTTAGCCGAGCCCACGGATGGATGGAAGGTATGGAACCGGCGGCTTTTCCCTCGATAAAAGAGTGAAAGTATGGTGAACTATAGCGAAAGGCGAAAGGGGCACAGACATAACGCAGACTAGCCCTAGCTGGCTTTACGGCTCGGCTGCTTTCCCCTTTAGAATGGGCAGTAGCTTGCGCCACCTAGTCTAGGATTAGTGTGTTATTGTATCCTAAGATACCTGCCCTGACTCAAAAGGGAATAGGCAACCCTAAACCTAAACCTAAACCTAAACCTGTTACAGTCAGTAGTTACAGTTTGAATAATCGTCTGGTGCTAAAACATTAGTCACGTGATCTTGCTTGAAGATTGCGCTCAAATAATAAATTTTAACATTACTTCCCATCGCATTAATTATATTTTCGCGGACTGTGTATGTTTTTCGACCTGCTTCGAACAGTGCTCCACTATTGTCATGAGCATCACATTAATGATGGAAGCTGTAAGCACGATATTTTCAACGTGGCCGTGATAATTTCGACTGTTTTTGGTAGTTATACTAAACACGAGTGTCATAGGAACAGCAAGGTTACGACGAATCTCTCTGCAGACACTTTGGCGTAACTGTCAAAGATGGCAGAAGACGAGAGTTGTCTTATGTTTCATGAAATGGGACTGGATGATCGCTTGCTGAAAGCAATCGCCAAGCTTCGTTGGTCCAAACCTACGCCGATTCAGGAGAAAGCCATTCCACTTATACTGGAAGGTAAGGACGTCCTAGCTCGCGCACGTACCGGTTCCGGAAAGACTGGGAGCTTCGCTGTCCCACTTGTTCAAAAGTTGCTTGTCAAAAAGTTGAATAACGTGGAGCCCGCGACGCGTGCAATCGTGTTGGCACCGAGCAAAGAGTTGTGTCACCAAATCTATCGGAATTTCGTTGAGCTAACCACGTCATGTAGTGATACCATCCGTTGTGCTGACGTTTCCGGTCAGGTCGACCTGGTCGCCCAACGTCCAATATTAGTTGAGCGACCTGACATCGTTGTTGGCACGCCAGCACGAGTGCTGGCACATCTACAAGCTGGACACATTGATCTGAAGACACAGCTGGAAGTCCTGGTTGTTGACGAAGCCGACCTCGTATTTTCATTTGGGCATTCCGAAGATGTGCATGAAATACTGAAATACATGCCCCAACTCTATCAAGCCATTTTGATGTCAGCGACCCTTACACCGGAGGTGCTGAACCTTAAAAGCGTAGCATTGCGAAATGCGGTTATTCTCAAGCTAGAAGAACCAGCACAACATGACCAACTTTCTCAGTATATCATCCGCTGTGAGGAAGATGACAAATTTGCAGTCCTTTGTGCTCTCTTCAAGTTGAAGCTTATTCGCGGAAAAACTCTCATGTTTGTGTCTTCAGTTGATCGTTGCTACTTAGTCAAGCTGTTCCTCGAGCAATTTGGAATTCGTGCTTGCATCCTCAATTCAGAGCTCCCAGTGAGTTCCAGGAGCTTCATCGTGACGCAATTTAATGAAGGACGGTATGAAATATTGATTGCGTCAGAAGAGAAGAGGAGCTTAGAAGACCAAGTTCGAGGGAGAAGGCCCAAATCGTCAAAACGGAAACAAGACAAGGAGTATGGTGTTTGTCGCGGCATAGACTTTCAGTTTGTGTCCAATGTTATCAACATCGACTTCCCTTCATCCGTCCAATCCTACATCCACCGTGTAGGTCGGACTGCCCGGGGAAACAATCAAGGCTCAGCACTCAGTTTTGTGAAAAGCAAAGAAGAACAGCTGCTGCTTTCAGTTGAACAAGAGATGCCCTTGGGTGCACTTCGTCCTTATCAGTTCAAAATGGAAGAAATTGAAGGCTTCCGGTACAGAAGCAAAGATGCGTTGCGTGCCGTGACTCGCATTGCAATTCGCGAAGCACGTCTGAAAGAAATCAAGGCAGAGATGTTGACGTCAGAGAAATTGAAGTCATACTTTGAAGAGAACCCACGTGAACATAAACTTTTGCGGCACGACAAAGCGTTGCATGTGATAAAGCATCAGCCGCATTTGAAGAACGTACCAGAGTACATTGTACCACCAACTCTCCAGAGAATCACTAGTAGAAAGAGACGTGGCCAAGATGATGATGATGGTGATGAAGTAGTTGCTGCTGGACCCTGCGGAAATGACTTCAAAATGAAGAAGAGGAAGAAACGAGGGTTTGATGGTGGAAAGGCAAAGAAACAAAGCAATCCATTGCAGAGTTTTAAGTTTGAGGTTGACTAAAATGTGTATACAAAGACATTTTTTTCTTGTTTGTGTTTGTCATGCACTGCATGTACATGGGGCTGTAATTCGCAAAATGTTACACAGAGGTAATATAGTCAGCATGCCTCAATGTCTGTTTTTTGTCTAATTTTGACATATGATGAGTACACTTTATGATATGAGTTTATATGAGTATATTATGATGATATGATGAGTTTAGACAGTATATTGGTCCATAGCAAGAGTGCTAAGAATGCCTAGAACACTGGACAATCGTGGAAAGCCTGCTTAATCGGGGAGTACACGTGGCTATGATTCCTATCCTGATGTGCTGTTTCATGCTGAGGAATGCAGTATGTGCTGTATTTTGATTTGCAGTGTCTGCACGAGCAATAGGAAGTGGATCCGAAGTGACATCAGTATAAATTTTCTTTTTTTTATGTTAATGATGTGGAGAAGAAAATAAAATTTTATGTGCCAATTAACGTGCCACAAATATGTGCCTGTCTGTAAAACTAATGCTGCCTTGTGAAACATACTGGGGCATATCTAGATGATGAGATGAGAGGTCAGTATTACAGTTGAGGGCTGCTTATACTCCGTCATAACCTCGACTATCGAGCGCACGCAACAAGGGTAACTGCTGTCCGAGTGTTTATACCCGAACGGCATAGAAAGCGCATAGTAAATCAGCTTGCTCTGCGACGAGCTATGCTGTTTACAGTTGGAGTTGCATTTTAGGTTGGAACAGCTTTATGTATTATTGACGACATGAGCCTAAACCTGTAAAAGCGAAGGCACGCTCTGCACAGGCAAGAAGGGCAGGGCGAGGGGGATCTGGATAACTCACTGCTTCTAGTGAAAGCTATCCAGACCTGGTAATGATAGTTGCTGACCAGATATGGATGAATGGTGCTTAATAGATCATGCATGTGGAACCCAATGCAACACCTAAGCTCGAGCATCGGGGCATGGGTGCAGGGGATGCTTCAGAGATTGGTGACAAAAACGGCACAAAGGCGACTCACGATAGGCAATCTCAAAGTGGTAGGTCATGATAAGCTACTGCAAACTTGCTCTCATCTAACTTTCAGTACTGAAGTGTCTCGATGCTGCGGCACTGTGTGTAGACACGGGTCCTGCTAGCGCCATATTGAGCCATCATCTAAGTGGAACTTGGAAGACATGCACGTACACACTACGTACCTTGCCCCTCAAAATGTGCTCGCTATGTTTCAGCACTGAATATCTTTTTTTTTTTCAGCATAAGCATATGGTTCCCAACTTTTATCCAGCTTCCCAAACCATCCATTAAATGAAAATAGTTGGAAACAAAGACTGGAATGTAAACTGCATGCTAAACACTATTTTATTGCTCTTGATGTTTTTTCAGAGTCTGTGATTGGGTACAGTCTCCCTAGAGGTCACAATCTTACAAAGGCCCGTTTTAGATGATTTGTGGAAGTAGTGACACAGACAAAAATATAGCTCTGGCACCATTATGTGAAGCATCATCACAGATGACCAACATGGATTGCAACATATTTATTCGTAACAAAGTGCTCTACTTCTCCAAAAGGCATAAGTGCCTGTGAGAGTCTTGCTAGTGTACGATTCACTTGACATGTTTCGAGTGTCCACCAGATGCAAATGCAAAGCACCATTCACACAAAACACTCCATGATGTCCGATTGTTCGCTGCAAAAAATCTGCGTCAGTAGGACACATTCCAAAAGACAACTTTGTATGAGTTACGTCTGCATTGTGTGGAGATAGAGGAAGAGATGACTGTTAATAATAGAATCTTAGGAGGCGAAGGAATTGCTTGCAGGCATTAAGTGGCTCCTGTTGAGGACCTATTCGATGTCATGCTTTATTGCCATACACACTAATCAAAAAGTGAATATTAAATGAAATCTACTTGGAGCGTGTGATTTCTGATAAGGGGGCATATATGTCTGTCAGATTAACTGTGTGATGTCGTTGAAGCAGACACAGACTTGCAACGATTGGCAACAGGGGAGACCATTTACTACCAGTCTTATCCAGACCTACTCTTAGAACTTTCATATATTCACATATATGTCAGGGCTTGTCCAGTGCTAAGTTTCTTGAGGTGTGATGATGCTGCATGAACTGTGCTATCCTATCTGTACATGGGCTATCCCATAAGAAAATTCTCTCTGTAGGATTGAGGTTTTGGCTTGTTGGTATCTCATAGTGGAGCGTAAAGTGCGAGCCTCTCTGTAGCCTGTTGTACCCCTGAAATAATGTGATTCAGATAATGATACTAATAATAAATTTACTTTTGGATGCTATGATGTGGCGATATGCCAAATGTGTGAGGAAATATACAGAAGGAACCATACAAACACGTTTCGATTTTCTAGGGGGAAAATTTTAAGATGGATGGCTATCAGGCAGCTGTTCACATGCCTTGCTAGTGATGTGCAGGTCCCCGCAAAAGTTTGCTGAACACTGGAGTGCCATCTTCTGCCTGGAGTGTCACACTGGAGTGCCTGGAGTGTCTTCGGAGCGACACCCTTGCAGAAAATGGGAGCAGATACGCTTACGGACAGGTGACTGGGTATTCTATGTATCCCTCAGTAACGATGTCCACTCCAGTTGACTGCTAGGGTGTCTGTCCTATCAAGAAATATGTCATTATAATGTTCCATAAACTTTTGTTGACTAGGGGGAATTAGAATTCTAATTCCCACTAGTCCCATCTCTGTGCTGCAGTTACCACATGATCTATTACCAACTTCCCCGCTTTACCCCACTGGTGCACCTCAGAGCTGTTGCAAAGAGGAGATTCTTCGATGTCTGCCTCCACCACTTAATTATATGTGGATGCACAAGCGGGTAGTGCTGCATTCAGAGCTTCCATGACCCACACACAGCACTTGTGTGTAGTCTACTCAAACGTAAGAAATAGTTTGTCCATGTATTTGTGTAATGTGCAAAAGATCCCTTTGATGCAGCACGACATGATGCACAGTGTTTTATTTTGGTTGGCGCTACTGAAATTATTTCTCGCTAATGTCTGAGAATGGGGTTATTGTCACATACCTTTAGGCAAATAAGTGATATACTGCTTCCATAGATGAACCCTGGACTTGTTATATAGAGGAGCATCTTCATCCCAATACATACAAGAGGTTCACAAGCCAAAATCCATGTATTAACCAAAAGATTATACATACAAAGCACAAAATAAGCCGCAAGTGGAACTAAAAATCAATCTAGACGAATGTTTGCATGCACAAGGTGTGAACCTTAATATTTGTTTCATTATGAGACTTTTATGGAACACGTGCAACAGTCCACAAGAAAGTTCTGGTATAGTAATCACACAAATGTAATTAATGATAGAGCATTTAAAAATAGGGAATGAACAAACTACAGATAGACTGAAGGTTGCGGAAGAATTTAATCGCCAGGTGACAGTTGATGTTGTCTTTATTTTTGCTGGAAATAACAATCTTGAGCAAAGGCAATGTGAATCAATTACTTAACCTTGATCCGAAGAAGTCTTATGGGCCAGCAGCATCTCCACTGCATCCCTGAACATACATTGAGTTGGTGGTCTTACTTCCTACAAACTGTCATTCTTCATGTCTTGCTTACTTTGCAGAATTGCTAGAAACTGGTAAATTGCCTAGTGACTGGTCAGCTGATATAGTAATCCATGTGTTCAAAAGAGGAAATAAATCATAGGTACATAATTATTACCTCTTTTTTTTTACTTGTGTATGTTGTAAAATCAAACATATTATATATTATTACATATACACTGAACTTGAGTGTTCTGAACTTTCCAGACAAACCTGACCAACATTGCACCAACATGGCTTGTGTAGCTACTACACAATTGTTGGATGTACACGACTTTTGTAATGTGCTAAATGATAGGGGCCAGGTTGATATTACCTGCATCAATTTTACTACCTGTGATACTACTATAATGTGTATACTACCTGTATCAGATAGGGCTCATAGGCTATTGTAGGATAAACTCAAGTTGTATGATACTAACAAGAAAATTAGATTAGGCTAGATTCAGTCACTTGTACTAAATTAGGATCACTAGTTACACTGTTGTTAACTGCCATTCCTCTTGTGGGTTGATGATAATTTGAATTTAGTGGCGCATGCACAACTAAGGTCATAGTGCGCCATTACCAAGTAAGGTGTTTGTAAGGTAAATTCAGGCATTGCACAGGGTACACCACTATTCCATATTTCATATACATATATTAATGATATTGCAGATGTAGCCTTGCGAAGTTTGTTAAGCTCTTTGCAGATGATTCCACTATTTATAGGCAGATCAGGAGGCAAGAAGATGAAGTTCAGCTAGCAGTTGCTTTGGAAAATACATACAGGGTGTCCCAGAAAACGTGTCATTGAATTCTAATTAGAAAACTACGCCGCCTAGAATCATGCGGTCAACGGCATTTGTTCTTACTAGGTTTTTGCCAACTCCTGATGTGCATGTCATGTAACCTATGTTTAATTATGTAAATTTTTGCGAAGTGAACTCGGAAATTTGCCAAGTAGAGGTCACCTTTTTACCCCGCCAACATGAAGAGCGTGCCGAATTTACTTAAATTCGTGATAATTGACAATGATATTCGGGATCTATCCTATCTGGAAAAATAGCCGAACATCGTGCTTCTCGGGGCACTTGAGTATAACGTGCAAGGACTCTTTTTGAGCTCACTCGCTGTCAGTCCGACGAAAGGAGGTTGGAAACCCAGCCCACAGAGTGATAGAAGGAAAAGTGACAGTTCCTGAGAGTGGGAGAGGGAAGGTATGGTCCTAGCCGAAGCCGGATGTAGTAAGCTATGTCTGTGTTATCTCTTTCTACCATGCCAGTGGGGGCTGGGTTTCCAACTTCCTTTCGTCGGACTTACAATGATTTTGCTGAAAAATTTGTCGCACGATATCCTCGGCGAGCTCCGTAGAGCATGATTTTAAGCTATTTTTTCCCCGATACGAAAGCTCCTCAATATTTCTGTCAATTATCATTAATTTGAGTAAATTTGGCACCCTCTTCACATTGGTGGGGTAAAAAAGTGACTTTTACTTGGTAAATTTCAGAGTTCACTTCGCAAAAATATACATAATTAAACTTAGGTTACATGACATGCACATGAGGTGGCAAAAACCTAGTAAGGACAAATGCTGTGGCCACATGATTCTAGGTAGCGTAGTTTATTTTATTAAAATTCAATGACACGTTTTCTGGGACACCCTGTATAATTGGTGCTAGAGATGGAAATCGAAGGACGGTTCATCTGCAGAAAAGAGTTGTATGTCAAGTAACTGTGCTCTCAAATGAAATATGCTCAGAGAAGTAGAATGTTTCAAGTGTACAGACGTGACTGCACTATACTATACTATACTATGCTACACTATTTGCACTAGCACTATATAGCAGCATCTGATCTGCAATGAGGAAGGCATATCAGAAACTTAGATTTTGGACAGGTTTGGATATGAACATTGTTAGAGAGTGCATTGACAGACAAACTATCATCTGAAAAGTTTGTGGAGACCGCAGTGGATGTGAAGATAACGTAAACAGTGCTGCCCTATCAGTTGCGGATTCGGGGTGGGTGGGCGGTAACATAATTTTCCCCCTCTATCCGGTTACGCGCTTTGACAAGGAACCCCCCTCCATGGAATCCGTCTGGGTCTGCCCTTGGCTGCTATTGGAATGGAACAAAAGAAGCAGTGGAATGTCATCAATCAAGTGTGGGCTGATGTTTGGGAAGTTTTCTGGCAACCACATTTTTCTTGGAACCACGTATAGGACCTGCATGCCACTAATGACATACATCGCACGAGGAGGATATGTCACCTTGATCGCCAGATCATGTTTCTTAACTTGTATAATGTGGCATATAGTTAAGTGTTTGTCTTTTGACTTTACTCTTTGTCTCTGGTGGCCTAATCAAGGTCACTCCAACATGGCAATGGCACAGATAATTCTTGTAGAAGGAATAAGAAAATGTTTTTTAAAAAGCTCCATTTTAGTGTGGCAATTTTGGGAGGTTACTTCACATGTCATAAGTCTACAAGTTTTATTAGCACGATTATTGCAGCATTCAGTATTACCGGCACATAACACACTGGAGTATATTGAAGCTATAATTTCAGGAGTAGTTATTTCACAGCTTGTTATATCGCTTCATGCCATTTTGGGGTGTTTGTGGCAGCACTATGTCATATCAACACATGTTTTGCACTCAAGTGGATCCTTCAGAAGTATACAGGTGCCATCAGGATATTGTGCAGTTTCATGTCGGTCTCGTTGCCTCGGCTGGTGTAGTTTGAGGAAGATTTTAGTGTTAGCCTTTCTTTTTTTCAATTTCTGTTTTGGACTCTGACGGTCACCTTCCCGTAGCCATTTGTTTGTTTGTTCAGTTATGACAGTTCAAAAGTTGTGCAAACTTTAGCGCACACTTGCAAATACCATGACCATCTGTAAGTACTAATGAAATACACGTTTAATAAAAACATAAAGAGTGCGATGTATACCATGCAGTACATACGACAAGCCTTCTCTTCTGCTTAGTAAACGGTAGTGTGTTATCGGCCTCCTAGACCTTCGAGCACCTTCGTAGCCGCGTTGCATGATATTCTGGCATCCTTGACTGGCAGGTTTCCTAATGCTGTGTTTGTTATCTGCGGAGATTTTAACTATCCTGACATAGTTTGGTCTCGTTTGAACGACTATGCTGCATGTTCACCGGAATCACGGGAATTTGTTAACACTTGCAATACATTCAACTTATCGCAACTTGTTTATAAGCCGACACGGGTATGCGGTTCATCCAGCTCCGTACTTGATCTTATCCTTACCAATGAAGTTGACTTCGTGACGGAATTGCATGTACTGGATGGCTTAAGCGACCACAAAGTCATCTGTGGGTCTCTTCGGATTCACTCACCCCGCTTGCTTCCGAACTACAAAATAATTTCTGATTATGCTAAAGCAGACTTTGAGACATTTAATCGTGAATTAGAAGGGTATTTCGATGACTATGTCTTGGATTTCAATAGCCGAGACGTGGACAAAAACTGGAAACTGTTCAAAGATAAGATGTGTCAGCTTGCTGATCTTTACATACCGAAAATCTGTATCAAGAGATTTGCTGGCCCTCCTTGGTATGACAGACAACTGAAAAGGCTGTCGAATAAGTCTAAACGTCTGTTCCGATCTGCTAGGTCACAAAACTCTGTTGAAGCGTGGGATCGTTACAGACACTGTTCTCGGCTGTATAGAGCAAATCTGAAGACAGCAAGACACAAATACTTTAATGAGACGCTATCCTCTTTATTATGCCGGGACCCTCGGAAATTTTGGAAATCAATCTCCCTAACAATGGTAACACTGACATGCAGTTACTTACTGCTGAAGGTAAAATTATGAGTAATGACCAGATGGTTAACGCTTTCAATTCCTATTTTTCTTCTGTCCTTTCATGTGAACCATCTATCTGCGCACACCTCGACTCATGCACTTCGTTCATGCCAATGAATCCCATCGTTATCGACCCAATTGGCGTCGTAAAAATAATAGAAAAGCAACGGTTATCATCATCTTGTGGCACTGATAACCTTAACTCAAAGATTCTGAAAAGTACCAAACTTATCTCTGGTATTTTTCTCACGCTAATATTTAATCAGTCCCTAGACACTGGTTGTCTGCCTGCAGATTGGAAAGTGGGCAAGGTCGTACCAGTTTTCAAATCCGGAGATCAGAATGTGTTGTCAAATTATCGTCCAATCTCTATCACCAGTATTTGCTGTAAGATTTTAGAACATATCCTGTATTCGAAATTGAGTGCACACCTTGAGGAACATAATTTTTTCTTTAAATTCCAACACGGTTTTCGTAAAGGTTATTCGTGTGAAAGTCAGTTACTTGGTTTCACTTATGATTTGCATCGCGCTCTTGACGAAAATAAACCAGTAGACGCTGTATTTATTGATTTTTCAAAAGCTTTTGATCGCGTCCCCCATAGACTGTTACTTTATAAACTCTCTTTGTGTAATATTGATCCAAAGGTCTTAATGTGGATAGAGCAATTTTTAACTAACCGTGTTCAGTTTACCTCTGTTAATGACTCGAATTCTGATCGGTCCAGTGTACGCTCGGGCGTCCCTCAGGGCAGTGTCCTTGGACCACTTTTATTTTTAATGTACATAAACCTCCCGTGTCATTTGTCTTCTTCAGTTAGGCTGTATGCAGATGACTGCGTCATTTACAAAAAAAATAGTGGATTCCGTTGACCAGGTCGCTTTGCAGGCTGACCTTGACAATCTCCAAGTCTGGTGCAATACCTGCTTGATGCAACTTAATCACTCAAAGTGCATGCATGTCTGTTTTTCTCGAAAACACATCCCACAGCGTCACTTGTACCAGATTGGCGACATCGCGCTCAGCACAGGTTTTGGATACAAGTACCTTGGTGTACACTTTACAAGCGACCTAAACTGGAAATTTCATGTCCATCACATAGCATCCGGAGCAAATAGGGCCCTTGGTTATCTTAAGCGCCATCTAAGGTCGGCACCTAGTAACGTCAAACGAATGGCTTACGAGGCATTTGTAAGACCGAAATTAGAGTTTGCAGCAGTTATCTGGAGCCCCTATCAGTCGACTCTTATCAACGAGCTGGAAGATATCCAAAGTAGAGCCGTCAGGTTCATAACTTCAAATTACTCACGATTCACAAGCGTCTCTGCTCTCAAAAAAGATAATGGTATCCAAACATTAGAAATTCGGAGGAAAATATCCCGGCTGTGTCTCTTACATCATCTTTATTATTCTCCATGTTTTGAAATTGACTTGAGTTTGCTTCCTCCGCCTCATCGACTTGCGCGTATTCATCATGCATGTTACATTACCTGCCCAAGGGCTCGAACCACTACATTTATTAAATCACCCATCCCATTGGCCATCTCAGAATGGGACACATTACTATCTTTCACAGTCACAATTAAAGATGCAGCACTGTTTAAGGCTACTTTGTCTAATTTCTTTATCTAATTAACACTTATAATATCTTTGTTATCTATGTAAGATTGTTCTATTGTTGCTGTTCATTTTGGATGCATCAGTTGTACCCCCCTTATGTAATGCCCCTTCGGGCTCTTAAGGTAAATAAATAAATAAGTAAATAAATAAACAGTCATCTGAATACCATCATTTTTTGTTGAGAAAAGAACAAACAGCAACTTTATTTAATGATGATGAAGATGCCACTGCACTGCAACATCGAGTTGTGCGAGCAGAGAGGAACAAAACGTGAAAACGACAAACAGGTGCGTATTCATGAATCCCAATAGCTAAACACTAGGAAGCACCTGAAATAGTATTCTGCAGTGTCGTGTATTAAAAGCAGGGTGTCGAACCGAACCCGAACAAAAATTTTCATGATACTGTTGAACCTGAATGGGAGCACAACCAGAACAAAATAATAACGGTAACCGGAGCGACAAAGCAGTTCGGTCATAAAAAAAGTCAGCATAAGAGTTCAAGTACCTCTCAATCCTCGAACGAGGACACACTGGTCTCCGTATCATGGACTTTGTAAATTTTCACATAGCAGCCAAACGAGGACGTATACTATGCTTTCAGCGTTGAAGCGCAGTTGTCATTGTGACCACCGCAGCCAGTGCCCTACGCACGCGCTGTGGCGTCTGCTCTTTAGAGAGGAGGCACTACGCGGACGCTTGTTAAACCCTGCGTTTCCAAGCAAACGTCGCGGCCGTCCTCTGCTAGCAACTACTGTGTTTTCTGAAAGGTGAGTGACCTGCCATCGCCCACCGAATGAAGCAGGAATGGAGTAGGCCAGTTGTGTAGCTCTATAGGAAGAATATGTGATTCAGCAACCGCCCAACATTTCCCTTTTGAAGTGTGCAGTAAAAACTAAACAAGTCAAACATGAGAATTGAAGGAACATACGCAGAACAGTGTTTGTATGACTGGTGGTGGATTGAAAAATAAATGTCGTCCTTCTTACTGGTAGTTCAATTGTGTTGAGGATTAACTGGTACACTGCTGGTGACCTCAGACAGAGCAAATGCCGGCTGACTTATTTTCGGCATGCTTCAGTATGGTTGCAGATCGATTCACACTGCGAATGCAGTGTGCCGGATCAGTACTGTCGTCTACGCAAAATGCTGTCCATCTTATTTGCTGGCACTGTGCATCTGACAAAAGTGATTTTGGGAACAGAGAGTAGCAGGACTAGACCGCTTCATCAGCGTGGACGCTATTTGCAAGTGTTCATCCATTTCTTCTTTCTCTCGCTAAAGGGAGTACCTGGCTACTAAAAGCGTCAATGCAGACAACGGCAGTAAGCTATTAGCCACGCACTTCCTGATAAAAGCAGTTTTATGTGATATATAAAATGGCAACGTTGAACCAGCTCCCGAACCGGTTCGGGGCTCCGTACCAGTTTGCAAACCAGTTCGATTTTTGGCGCGGCCACACCAGAACAAAATCCAAGCAATGTGAACCCAAACCGAACTCATATTTTTTGCGTTTCGACACCCTGATTAAAACGGAGTCTGGCCAATAGGAGGAGCCTAAAAAAGAGGCTCGACCTGTCAATTAAACTTGGACGCATTTCGCTAGTTGCTGTTTTCCACTGTGGCCGCCATGACACCAAAATTTATCCAAAATGGAGGATGGTGCTTGGAACGGCAAAGCAGATATTTCGCGACAAAAAAAATTTCAAAGACTGCTTTGATTTCACACTGTAAGTATATATCCTCATATACGCATCTCCAAAATAAGCTTCAACTTTTGCTCCACCACCATTATTTACGCGAAAATGAGATGTTTCCTCGATAACGTTAGGTCTAGGTAAGACCGCAATCCTAAGGAAACAGCAGGAAGGACGCCCCTGATACATAAGATTTTGCATTATATCATTGAATTTCATTTATAAATACATCTTTGTGCATTTTTTATTCAATCTACTTACGTTACATGGCTTGAAAGCAGTCGTCTGCTACGAAGAAGCGGTTCTACCACTCTCCTGGCCTATCACTTCTGCCAGCAACCATTTCTGCAATTCTGGGTCTTCCCAACATGCATCTCTCCATGCAGATGGCGTTGATAAAAGTGGGATCCATCGTTATGGTCTGTCATCAGTGATATCCGTTTCGATCCAATCAATCCAGTTTCTCCAAATTGGTGGCACCCAGTAAATAAGGGTGAGGTATAAGTACTGGATGGCCTGCAATGATAGGG
Source organism: Ornithodoros turicata (assembly GCF_037126465.1). Taxonomy (NCBI): domain Eukaryota; kingdom Metazoa; phylum Arthropoda; class Arachnida; order Ixodida; family Argasidae; genus Ornithodoros; species Ornithodoros turicata. The sequence goes on from NC_088204.1 coordinate 45,473,476, forward strand.
AACTGTATTTTGACCTGTGATTGGCTGGATACCTCAAAATGTGGGTGGAGTCTCAGGTATATGCAGGTCCCGTTGAGGCGACCATCGGGGCAGAGAAAGACCGTAATGAGTAGAGGGCATGAATATGCGTGATCATTCACATTATGCAGCCTCTCATATCTGCCACTTTAGAATCAGACAGCTGCTGCTCGCTCATGCACCAATGATGCAGACATTAGCATGTTTCGGAAACTAGAAGCAACTGTGGTACTATCGAGATTACCTTACTGAAAACGGCTGTGTGAACATCAACTTCATTGATTCAGTGATAGTAGACAGTAAAATGTCAACGTTATATGAAACAACAAGGCAAGACAAAAGATCTGCGGAGATGTGATGTGATAAAGAAAAAGAAAAAAATGGGATGTGTATCATGACAAAGTCGAACTGGCTATACCGGGACGCTTACACACAGAAAATACAAACAGATGAATGAGTTAAAGTGATAGAGTTTAACATGTAGTTCACAAGTTTCAACCAAGTGAATGTAAAATGTCAGAATGTACGGAGAGACAGACATTGTTTTCATTCATTCTGTGTACGGCTTATTAGAAAACGGGTGATTCACAGAATTTTAATAAGCCCCCATGTATTTCAGGTCCCAAATCTCATTCTCTCTCAAACAGAAAGAGCTCTAATTAGCTAAAAGAAGTGGGTTGTTGCAATGAAAAGTGAAGTGTTGTACAAAACAAAGAAAATACAACAATACAAATGCTGAACGCGGAAGACAAATGCCGGGTAAAATCAGGCTGAAATAGAATCGACCGCAAGACTGCAAGACTATTTCTGCCGTTGAGACTATGTTTTGAATAGTTTTAGTAATTAGTGCACCCAGCCGAAATATTTGGTACACCACCGAGGCAGCATGTGGCAAAAATTTTGGCTGTGGGTTCAGTTTTAGTGGAACGCCCCTTGCCTCACTACAGTTGGTGAGAGATCTGCCCCAGCCATGACAGTCAGGAGCAGTGCGCTCAACAGATGGCATTATTTCGCATATCTCCTGTTGCCTCTGACTACCCATGTAGGAAACAAATAGTGGCACAAAAATTAGGATGAGATTGAGAATATTTTTGGCTGCAGCAAGGAAGAAGCATTGGTCTATGTATCTGAAAACTCAAAATGGTCTCATGAGTCACCGTATGCAACTGCGTGGTTGTGTGAAAGGGAAATCGAAACGCAACATTGGCTATTTTTTTCCCACTACACTTCGAGCGAGACTGCAAAAAAAAAACAAAAGAAAACTAATCTACGAGATACGAAAGAGGTGAATGAGCTTAGAAATTTTCGTTCAAAGGCAAGGAAGAGAAATGGGTAAATAAAGAAGAAAGAAGAAAAAAATAAAAATACAGAAACTAAGGACGAACTCCAACAAATTACAAATTTAACCTCATATATAAAAAAAATGGTGGACAGCAAGAAAATATGTGGTGAATACTACAACAAAATATCATGTCCATGGAACAAACGAACACATTTTACAAAAGTATGTTTTTTATTACACACAAGAAAACAATTTTTGAACTCTGATCTCTGGAGGAGTCAAGCTCTGCTAAACCTCGCGCTCAGCTTTTCGCGGCAGCTCGTGGAAGCTGTATCATGCACCACATCCCCCCATTGTCGTCTGCTACTTGGAAGTGAGCATTCACACAATTTTCACACAACGCGTTTCTTCACCTTGCATGGAGCGAACAAGTAGTATACCACGCCGGTCGTAGCCGCTGTGTTACATTCCAAGAACAAAACAATGCACGAAGATTGGGGTTCAGGTCACTCAGACACAGATGGAAAGAAACAATGGTCATCTACTTTCCTGAGAGTCAGAAAACAGCGCAGGAATGGTATGACTAATGCACGGTGACGTTGGCCAAGCAGAGAAAAGAAGAAGTACTTCCATCCACGTTCAGTGTGAGCCAGACTTTTTCAAATTTCGAAAGTCATTTTTACGATTCCACCTTCGTTTTCAAGAGAGATATTTCACAACTGTGTTCAGTTTGTGTGAATGATTGTGGGAATACCGCAAGCTTGAAATCCATTTTGTTCGGAAGTCTCCCTTGAACATGGGGCTTTCTTTGAGATGTCTTGTGTGCTGTATAGCATCTACAGCATCCAAACATGTATTTATGGGAGACGAATATACCAAATCATTAAAAGGGGGTGGATCGCAGGTATCTAATCAGTGTGGTGCTTGATTTCGCAGGGTGCACACAAAAATTGACCATGAACTACTGTCTAGCCCTATGCATTCGCACCCTCAGTATTTGACTCATGAATGCAGCTTTTCGCTACTGCAAGTTTATTTCTGTGCAAAGCTCTGTAATCAATTGGCCTTCTTGAATTGCAGATGACATTGGCAAGTACTTGATTCAGCTTCGATGGGCTGCCGCGAAGAAGCTGAGCGCGAGACCTGTCGAGCTGACCCTTACTCCTCTGGACACCAAAGTTCAAAAATTATTTTCTCGTGTATAAAAAAACTTGTTCAGATTGTTCTGTAGACATGATATTTTGTTCTAACACTTGCTGCATATTTTTTTGCTGTTCACCATTTTTTATATTTCGGATTCATTTGTAATTTTTTCGAGTTCACCCTGACTTTTGAGTTTTTGTTTTCACCGATTTATTTTCCATGCTTTCGAACGAAAATTTGAGCTCATACACCTCTTTGATATCTCGTAGATTATAATATTTTTTTGGCATCGTTACTCGAAGTGTAGTGAAGCGAGATCGATAAAAAGAGAGAGTGCAAGAGTGGGGGAAAAAAAAAGAATTTAGATTCGCCTTTCACAGCACCCATGGAGTCACTCACACACAGTGAGTCACGAAAACATTTTGAGCTTTCAGATAAGGAGACCAACACCTCTACCTGCCCGGCGCGCAAAAATACTTGGGACCTCATTCCGATTTTTACGCCACTATTTCTTCCTACATGGGTGATCAGAGGAAATTCTGATTATTTCAAATGCACATTCTGAGACAAATTGTCTTAGGCGGCTAAAACATTCAGCGTAGTGTTTTCTCGTGCTAATAAATCACTGCAATTTTTAAAAATAAAATTGGTGATGGTCAAGCATCACCTCTGGGATGTTTTGCATGGAATAACCTATTAATATTTCTGTGTCCAAGCAAGCTTTCTGTTTGTCCTTAAAAAAAAAGCTAATTCTTTACAATTTCCTCTTTTTCAATTGTATACTGACACCAAAAGCATCACATTTGCTTTTGTACAAATCGTAGTTGCACTATCCTCAGCCTGCATATTACTGAGTTGCATGCACCTTGCAGGTTGCCTTGAGTATATTCATTTTGAAAAAACTGCATCACCAGTTGTTAATCACAGTTCTCAGTGTGATCGTTTTTCCACTTGACTGATAAAATCAATGGGGTCCTCGAAAGCAACAAATACTTTCAGTAAACAGATTCAGGCCTCGCATAAATTTTTAATTGCAGGTGATTTATTTTTTAAAATAAGCTGGCGTGATGTTGACTGAGCTAAATACATACTTACACTGGACTTGTCTGTGTAGATTGTGTGGTTTGAGATTCATGTTATGCAACATTTTGTGTCTGAGGAACAACAAAAGCACAGAAGGGAACATGGAACAAAGTGTTCTTCCTGAGACTCATGGAAAAGTAGCCACTCTCATTGTTCCACCAGCTCACTTGGGACCTCCAGATTTGTTCAATGGGTCATGCATGCTTATCCCTGAAAAATAGCATGTATTACAACAACTCTTACACATTAAATGGTGCCCCACATAACACTCTTGTTTGAAATGAGGCTCATTTTATTAAAACTATGTGGACAGCACAAAGCAGCCCTGTGCCACATACAGCAGTCTCTAAGGGCTGTCACATCCTACGTGGTATGACTGAGACCAAGTTTAAGACCTCAAAAAGGTGAAAATCAGATTTGGAACATGCAAAAATTTGTTACGAGGCCATATGTAGGGAGTGCTATTGGGTAAACATTATAGTGGTATGGTGCGGCACCCTATAGCTTCAAAGCATAGCAGTGCCTTAGGATTTGGGGGAGGGGGATTGGGAGAGGCCTGTACAGTGGCCTGTATCACTCACTGAACCGCTGTAATATCTCACATTTCTGTCGTCCATATCATAGGCGGAGAGTTTTCAATCTGCCGGAGGGGGCCGGGGCACAACGTCCCCCCCCCCCTTTCATGCACAGAGGTCGGGAAGGGTGTCGGGAATTCCGTGTTGCGACGTTGTGAGGCAAATTTTTACAGGATTTTCATGATCACTCGCATGAAACACGCGATTCTTAAGATATCCCTCGAAACTTTCATCTTGAGTGTGAGCTGGGTAGACATCCCAGAGAGAGCCTGGCCCACTCTGGGAAAGTTCCAGGGCGTTCGGGACCCCCCGCAATCGACGCCTATGGTTCAGATGATTTCATACGTTTTAGAACATACCAGTGTCGCACTGCCTTCTGTCACATCAGGAAGTGTCTAATTGGGTCACCTGAACTGGGAACGTGAACAAAAATGGGATGAAATATCCCATGTGATGCCCGTTTTGCACCTTTTTTCCCTTACCTTTTCATGAAACTCGGGAAAAACAAAAAAACACATAAGCTATCATCACGTTCCACAGTTGTGTTCAACACTGTAAACATAGCAGTCGAGCATCTGTTCACGAACCTTACCCCATAAGATACATTATGAACAGAGGCCGTCTTGGAAATCACAAAAATTCAACAGCTTCAGAAACGAACCGCATCCAATAATCTCGCACTCATCTGTTCCTTCCTTGTCCATTTGCTCAAGATCGTTTTGGACTGGCCATCAATCAAACCGTCCACCACGGGAGCGTCTTTCCGGAGAACATTCCGTGAGGGAGGAGTGCGAGGAGAACTGGCAAGAGAGAAACAAAGCAAAGACGCATGCGCCGTTACCATGACGACCCTGAGACGCTCTCTGCCTAGAGACAGGAGGATCAAAGCGATCAAAGCCATAATGGCCAGAAAAGCAACGCTTCTGCGCACGCGCCGTTGCCAAGACGACCGCCGACGCTCCCTTCATGTGGCGCGCCGTTTGACATATGGTTTCGATTTGTGGTTAGCTGTGGCTGAACCCACTCCAGCAGGACAGAGATGGCCGAAGACGTGTCCAGGATTTCCTCCTTAGTTTCTGAAGAGGAAATCCTCAGACAGCACCTGAAAAGCCTCAAATGCGACGCTGGACAGTGGTACGGTTACTTGCCAAACGAAGACTGCCTCGGAAAACTAGAGCGGGATCTATGCAAAACCGGCGTCAGTTTTCAAACTGAGCGATCACGCTACGCCCGCCCTGCAGAGAGAAGTGAAGCTGGTAAGTTGAGCTGAATACATTTCAACAGCAGTAGATATTGATTTGGATTCTTCTGCTCAGACCGATAGACGCTTATGATTGAAAGACATGTCTTTCAATCATAAGCGTCTATCGGTCTGAGCAGAAGAATCTGAATACTTGTATGTAGGTAGATGAGTGCGGGCATAAAAATTCGTACCCACACGGCATCCGCATGGCCCGCAACCGCAACAACATGCCACTGGTGCAATCCGCATCCGCACGTCCCGACCCGCAACCGAATGCGAACACAGTTTCATTTATGCCGCATATGATCATCACAGGACGAAATTTTATTGATGCTGGGGAAACTGTCCGCACCACAAGCCGACGGGCTGGTTTTGCGCCTGCGGGTATTCCCGCGTAATCCGCGGAGGCAGTGCGGGTCGACCAGCAACCTGCTATGACACAGATGTACCCGCGAAGAACACGCTTGCGCGGGTATCCGCGGGTATAACCCCAGCCGCACTCATCTTTGTTTATAGGTACTTGTAACTTGAGGAAAATGCCAGATACATTTTCAAGAAGGTACTGTTACCTGTTACTCAGCTCCTTTTTCATTTACCTGTATCTGCTCTTCAGTTTTTTATTGTTTTTTTCTTCTACAACTTCTACAGCACTAAAGTTTGCAAACAAGGGATACACAGCAAATGACGCACACACAATGAAAAGTTTGGGTTTGGAATAGCTGCTGCATTAAACTGTGAGCACTTGCACTCACACGTTTTTTTTTTTTGGGGGGGGGGGTGGAGGGTGATAGCCCCCCCTCCCCCGATCCATCAGTGGGTCACAGTCAAGACTGAGCTTAGGTTTTTTGTTCTTTTGTTGTTGTGTGCCCATCCTGTTCAGCAACAGCAATTTGTAGGGAATATTGGAAAAGACCAAGAAAGGTAGGTGTGTCTAGTACTTTTTGTGAATAGCTGTAACTGTGCCTGTGTAGTTTTTCTTGTGGTATCTCTAGCTATAACTAAAACACTTTTAGCATGTACTAGCTGTAACCCAGGTACATTATAAAAGTAACTCCATCCTTATGTCGAACGCAAATATTCCAACCTTACTGAAAAGGAGAAAAATTGCTCGTTTAAAATTTTTGTTTCAGATATTTAAGGGCAATATCAGATTAGACTCAGGATCGTTTCTTCTTCCCTTGCAAGCGCGTTCCTCACGTCATCATCATCCTTACTCCTTTAAGCCGGTATTTGCTCGTACGAATATTTTTAAAAACTCGTTTTTTGTGAAAACGATACCTGAATGGAACTCGTTGTCTTTTGATGTTGCCAGCTGTACAATTAACCAATTTGAGGACGCTGTTTCCGTGTTGTGTGATTAACAATGATAGTTTTGTATATTCTTGTTATTCCCCTCCTGCTTGGGCAGTGCCCGCAGTATCATGAAATAAATAAATAAATAAAACTGACAATCCTGCTTTCAATGAACAACTACATTCGTTGAATTATATGATGATGATGACCATGTCAGCGAACTTTATATTTAATGACATGACGGCATTGCAGCTAGGCTCCTGTTCAGCACTGGGAAAGGCGAAGTCCCCATTTCACTGGATATACCCTTTCAAGTTCTATCCAATATAAAGAAGGGGTGCATCTTCGGGAAGGATCGACATGGGATTCAGGACGAAAAGGCAAGTTAATTGTTATACTCACACACAAACTCCGAGTCATTTACCTAGTTTAAACGTAGGTCAGTGGGTTTATTTTTATTTCCGTGTTTTCACTTCATACTGTTGGAAATGCGTGAAGTGAAACAGATGACTTCAGAAAATCCCAGAGCTCATCACGTTGCATGGAACTATGGGACGATGATGATAAGAAAAGAATTGGTCAGACGCCAAAGGTGCAAAAAACGCTGCAAAGTGTTACAAAACGGACAGCGGAAGACAAACAGGAACGAGCGCCTTTGCCATGGAATACCAACTAGCCCAACGGTCTGTGTTATTTGGTTAGACGGTTTGGTTTCTACTTTCTTCACATACAAGGTCATCGAAAAAGAATTCGATGGGGAGAACACTTCTCTTCTTTGTGACTGACCTTCATGTAGCTTAGGCTTTCCCCTTACGGATGTGACGAACCATCAGAATGACTATGTACATACTTTCACAAAACTACTGTAGTTCTTAAACCAGCTGGTTCCTTAATGTATCCTATGGTTTCAGGCTTCGACAGGCTCCACTTCTGACTGGGACGAGCTACCAAAAAAGAAGAAAAATACAAACCACAAAGAAGAAGGGATGCACTGCATATATGCACATAAAGAAGATAGAAGCTTATCCAGACTTCAAGGTAAAAATTAATCATCACAAAAACATGGTTGTCTTAATTGTATGTATATACAAACGTTAATGAAAGCAGTAATATCTACAGTGAGTGATTCATGAGAGCTATTGTAAAGGAAACTACATTGCAGACAAACATTACTTAATCACAAGTTCATTGTCCAATGTGCTTATTATTTTATAGATCTGTGCACTGAAAATGCATGAGACTTCTCTCAGAAAAAATAAGCACAGTTCAGACCTACACGATGTAACACGCTTGTACAACATGCAACATTTTTAACCTATCACATGTTCCTGTGGCCTTGCTTGGGAATGAGGGAAGCAGCAGTTAACTCATCGAGGAGTGGCTTGGTTAGATTTGTATTCTTCTCTCAGCATAAACTATAGTTGTTTAGCAACAAATGGTCTCTGAGGATATGCAGTAGATATCCACCACAGCCATAGACATGAAGTTCCACAGGGGCACAGATGAAATACATAATGCTTAGTATTCAAGTTCCTTCTTTTCCCTTTCTCGTAGCCTTTCCTCCTGTTAGTTGTTGTTTGATGTATCTGAGTTCATACACACAACAAGGGAAGGCACAACCCAGTCACCCTTCAACAAGTCTACTGCTGCATCTCCAGGTTCTTCGTGAATGCCTGAGGCTTATCGTACCATACTGCTCTGAGGCTCATGTGTGCACCATCCCTATATTTGTGGCCAGCCTCAGCTATTCTTTGTTTCTCAGATCAAGCTTTCATGCAGGTGCAGCACTAAAAGCTCATTACTGTTATGTTCAGTTGGTAATGTGTTCATTCTGGCAGTACACTAGCTTTTTTGTGAGGTATTGAGTTAAGAGTGTCACTTGTTTATCTGTCACTTTTTCTCAAGCTTTGAAATAGTTTGTTAACTGACAAAAATTAAGGAGCTACAACAGCAACAGGAGAATAAATATGAACAGCCCAGAGCATAAATGTGGTGTTTGATTCCCAGTGCTAGTGCCTTTTAATACCTGCATTTCATGGATTACATGGCTTACTGGGTGCTTTTGTTTTCTTTTTTTTATGTTCATTTACCTCACCATGCTACTGAGTCTCATTGTTCTGCACACCGTAGGACGAGTAAAACATTGTAGTGCATTTAATTGTACCACGTGTAGACATGGAACAAATTTGCACAGTACTGAAATGAGCAAGCATTTACTGTAGTGGCAGTATGCAGAATTTCACACAGCATGCAAGAATGTTCCAATATACAACACAGTGATGCTCACATGTACATACTGTCCTGCAGGTGGATCCTTCCCTCAGTGCAACAGCACGAAGAGAAGCCAAAAGCAAGGCACTTGTCAAGCTAAGCGAGAGCATTGCAACCAACGACAGCTCCCTGCAAATTGAACAGAGGATATACGTCAGCATTTCAGGGAAAGGCATGCACACAAATCATAACTTTGGAGATGCCATTTACTATGCACAGCCAGTAAACGGCAAAGTGGCACAGGAAATTGAAAGACTTGTACATAAGGGCATAACATCCGTAAAAGAACTGCAAAAATGCATCACATACTTTGTTGAAGAGATTTTGTTTCCTGGCAAAGAGAAGCCACAAACTTCATGCAGGGCATTTTACCCTACAAAAAAGGACATCAGCAATCGTGTATGTACCGTATTGAGGAAAGATCGCTTCAGTGCCGTAGACCAGGAGAATGCTGCTGCTCTTATAAATACATTACAGGAGCAGGAACCGACTTCGAGTTTCTTTTTTTGGCCATACCGTTCCTGTGAGTCCATGGTGCAAGACGACCCAAACCCTGAAACATTTTCATGCAATGATGACACCTTGCACACTGTCTCCCGTGAGTGCTCTGAAACGCTAATATTTTGCTACCAATCTGCATTTATGAAATCTCTGATGCAGAAATATGCAGGCACTGTTGTGTGCCTAGATGCAACACATAAGACCACTGACTATGCTCTACCCTTGTTTCTCCTGGCTGTGGAGACACCAGTTGGTTACATGAACGTAGGAACATTCATAACACAGTTTGAAACAGCTGAAAGCATTTCTGAAGCTATGCAGGTTTTCAAGCAATGGTGCCCCTCTTTCAACCCCACGTTTTGGATGGTTGATTATTCACTGCCCGAGATTAATGCGATCTCCAAAGTGTTTCCGGAAGCTCATGTAGTTCTCTGTGATGTGCATCGGGAGAGAGCTTGGGATCGGTGGTTGAGAAGGAAGGAGAACAAAGTGAATGACCCACAACTAGTGCTCACAGTGCTGAGAAAAATTGCCAGAGCAGTTACTGCAGAAGAGTACAGCAGCGCAATGCAAACCTTGTTGTCATCCGAAGCCTGGCTCACAAACGAGAAGTTGCAGCGTTACTTAAATGAGGTGTGGTTTTCTGTTGAGAAGATGTGGGTAAAACTACATAGGCTCGAACTTTCTATCACAACAAACAACGGTATCGAGTCACAAAACAAACTGCTTAAAGAGCATTACGTAAAAAGCCACAGTGGCCGCAAAAGCCTTTCTGGGTTGATCAGTACCCTTGTGACCCAGTTCCTTCCAGAAAGGAAGCGATTGTTTCATGAAAAAAACATCAATTGATGTTTTTTTCATGAAACAAGAACTTAAGTTCACAACAGAGTACAGGCTGTGTCGACCTGACCTTCCTCTGTACCTTCACAACCGGCCACCAAATGTAGTGAAGCACATCATGGCACGTATCACAGCAGCTGGTGATTTCCAAAGGGAAGACATATCTGCGGATGAGCCAGGGATATTTAGCATTAAGTCGGCATCTGACAATGGCTTCTACACTGTTAACTTCAATGTACCATGCTGCACATGCAAGGATTTTGTTGCAAAACAGCTCCCATGCAAGCATTTTTGTACCATATTTCTTCTGGTTGATTCTTGGAGCTTTGAACGTCTACCACAGAGATACCAGGATAGTCCAGCACTCACACTAGAACGCACCACGAATGCAACAGCTGAAATTGAAGCCGAGTTTCAGGATGAGAGCCATATCACATGTTTGACCTCACCAATTGAGATTTCATCACCATTGCCGGATCTAGAAAAAGTTCAAAGGAGAAAGGAAAGGCGTGCAAGAAACAATTTCATCTGTGCTTTAGAGCACTGCAGAAGTTCTGTGTATTACTGTCGGGACACCGAAAGAATAGAAAAGGCACTGGACCTGTTAAAGGAATGTGAAAAAGAACTCCAACTTGGAACTCCGAGATCATCAGGTCTTGCTGTAAGAAGTTCTCCCACAAAGGGATGCTCTGGTCAGCGGAATCAAAGGCCCAAAGGCCTTAGAGTAAGCATCCTAAAGAGGTACCAGGCACACAGACAGAAGTCACAAAATCGAGTGAAAACTGGAGACCTGAGAAAACTTTTTCATGATCCGTAGCCATATGTGATGCCTTTCTATACACTTATGCCTTTGTTTTATTTATTTTTCAGTCAAACCATTTCCAAATAAGTTTCAAATTAAAGAATTTGGGAGCGTTCTCACTATCTACTTATCTGTATCTACCTCTATCTAAAATATATATGTGCGCTGAAATTATTTTCCCAGTTTTAATGGTCACTGCGTCTTGGAAATTTGTTATGGTTGCTTACTGCTATGAAGGATGTGTTCTGTTACTAAAGTGAGACGGCGACCAAGGAAAGCATACATGCTACTATGTTGTCAGAAAGAAAAAAAAAGCGACCTAAATATGCAGATGGCAAAGCATTTCGTACAAATGTTATGTTGAATTGAGTGTCCGATACCTCCCCAGGTAGGCTATATAATTTGTGCATTCTAGCATCACGAGATATATTGAAAAACGGTCTTGTGTACCACTTCGCGGCATTGCTCTCTACGTGTGAAAACGTAAGCGGTTCGCGGTACATTAGTGGATGTAACATGCTCGAATAGATGTAAACAACTTACCATGCTGCACCGCTCTCGACCAAGCGCATGACAAATGCCTTCCTGCCATCTGCGGCAGGCTAAAAACGCCAATTTGGCAGAGTTTTCACTTAACACAAAACAAATCATTTGCTTTTACATGCGCAGAGGACAATCGTGGGACTGTTGGAGCGTCGGCAGTCGTCGTGGCAACGGCGCATGCGCAACAGCGTTTCTTTTTTTTTTCTTCCCTCTCCTCGCTATCCCTACATAAAGCGTCCTGGGGTCGTCATGACAACGGCGCATGCGCCTGTGCTTTGCTTCTTTCTCGCCAGTTCTCCTCGCACTCCTCCAGCACGGAATGTTCTCCGGAAAGCCAGTCCCGTCCACCACCGCCAGCGCAGAATACGCAACTACGGCAGGCTATCGCAAAGAAAAGCAGAATAAATTAAAACTTCATGATAGGCAAATTAAAACTTCATAGTTATCAATGTTAAAAGTTTGTGTTAAGTTTTGTGCTATAATTTAGCTTTTTTTTGTGTCAAAGATTATAGCAGAGTTGCGGTCAAGTTTAGTCCCGCCGGCTGCGCTCCTTGTACTACAGGTTCTTTTCCGCTCGTTTTAATTCATTTGCCAAATTTTTCTAGGGCCAGACTAATAATCAACCTGCAAAAGTTTTTATTCATGTGCCATTTGTGGGCTACAATTCAGTGAATCAGTATTGGAAAATGCCACAGTGCGCATCATGCCGCACGCATATACGGAACACTACGATTGGACCCGTTCGAAATCCACATGCACACGACAGCCATGCGCGGGCTTCTCCTGCTGTCTCATTGGATGCCGCCAATCTTTACCCCCTGAGGACTCCATTCGTTGCCTCCAAAGACGGCTCTGTTTTCATCTCGTTTTTCTTCTAAACGGTAGCGGTGCGTGAACTCATTTTGTTTGAATTGTACTAATTGAAACACGGAGTGTCATTTGAGAGGAAGTTGTTGTTGCATTTTAGTGCCCCTGCAAGTGGGCAACAGAAGGGCTTCAGTGAATGTGTACAAGCAGTCTCATACCTAGGATTGGTTTTCGGTGTCTTATTCGCCATTAATCGGTGGATTCTGTAGGAGTGTAGGGATGGGGAAACAAACAAGAGTTTTCTGTGCACCAGTGTTGCAGATTTGAATCCATGGATTTGATTTAAATCCGGATTTAAATCCACCGGAGGGCTGGCGGATTTGATTTGCGATTTGATTTGGGCAAAAAAATATGGGCAGGATTTGGATTTGGATTGAATCGCATTTTCCACGAATGATTTGGATTTGGATTCAATCGCATTTTCCACGAATGATTTGGATTTGGATTCAATCGCCCCATTTTCAGCGGATTTGCGCGTGGATTTCGCCAAGCTCCCTCACAAGATGCATCGATTTGAAATTGAGCGAAGCGCCGTTTTGCATTCTACACAAATTGATGTGACCTTGTCTGAATTATGCACACGCACAAGCGGCGTCCTCTCTCCAGAGCGGCAGGAGCAGCAGTTTTGTTCCAATCACTTCCCCTCACCGCACCGAGGGAACACCAGGTGCAGTTCTTTGAACGCAGTTAACGTTATTCTGTCGATTGCACGGCACCTTTCCCATGGACCTCTAGCTGAGTCTTCAAGCACGACCCGTTTCAAGCTTGCCAAATCATGTCGCGAAATTCTTGGTCTTCGCCATCATATTGAACGCATATAGGTACACGCATTCACGTCAAAACAAAGTAAAAACGAATAATAAATATATCACACCCTATCATTTGTGATTTCGGGAATTAAAGCCTTTCCTACTCCCACGGACAATCATGGCAAGATGTGCCACTCTTCCTCGCATACCTTTTTTTCCCCCTTGATTACAACAGTACTGTACTGCGCGAGGAAAATTTTTACAAAGCCCCGAAACTTCAGCATTAAAATAGACCCATGGGCTCAGGGGCGGACTTAAGGGTCTGTGATGGGGGGGGGGGGGCGGTTCAAGGAAATTTCGTGCTTTGCGGCGTAGCATCGTCCAGGAGATAGGGTTTTTACATAGGGAACACGACCGTATGGGAGGCGGTTGCCCCCCCCCCCCCCGCCCCCCTTATATCCGCCCCTGCTACATGTTTAGTATAAGTGTTCGTAACATGTCCCACGATTTATTAAGTATCCATTTAATTGTGACCCCCAGGGTATAGTAACCAACGACCTGTGGTCTTTCGAGTACTGATGGCAGAAATCGACGCAGGCGTGTGTTTTTGGGCGTAGCTGAGCCTAGGCCCGCGATAGGAATTCCTCCACTCAGGCGTGTTCGCCCGGTGCTAAATGACGAGGAGGTTCCTGACCCAAAATCCGCTTTTGGGAAGGTGTACCATACCTACCAACTCCACACTGTTCATGCCCCGTGAAGCCAGAGTCAACACCAACACGATACGTGATGATGGAGAAGGGGGTTGTGCACCGCCTCTCCCAGAGCGAGCCAGTCATCTACGATTCAATGCACTTTTAGTATCACTTTTTCTATTTTGGTGTAAAACAAAAATTTAAGGGCACTTCACGAATTACGTGTTGGCAATGCAACACGGATGTTGCATTTGGATGCCTTCAACTCAACTCCCATCATTCATTCATTATATGTATTTTCGTTGGGCTTCCCTTTGCGCCCCTCTTCCACTGGCATTGCGCAATTCCGCGCGGTGGAGTGGTCAGCTGTCGCCTACGCGCCGGCGAGGAGAGCCGTCTGAACCAACGGGGAATTAAACGATGGAGCACGAGTTTTTTTTCGTGAGGACGAATCTAATGCTATCACACTGCAGGCCGACGCAGCTCTGGGCTCGGGCAATGCTCGGTACTGCCTAGCTCTGGGGGAAGTATTCATGCCCTCCAAAACGCGGCCGGTGTTAGCTTCCAGCTAATCGTACGGCTGCTGGTCGCGCGTGAAATACATTCAACGATCCCAGCGATCCGAAATGGCTGCGCGTCTTCAACCTTTAAGAAGGAGCACGATCGGCATGCCCGTTGCCCGCACAGGGGGTGCGAACGCTAGAGGTGACACTGTCAGGTCGCCTTCTGTCCACTCTTGGGTAGTTCCATTTTAAATCGACAAGCGTGGGAAATTGACAATATTTAATTTCCATGAAAAAATATATATGTTAGATAGCATCTCGACTGATGTCAAATGCAACAATTTCGAGCTCCATCCGATGAACCGTTTCCGATATGGAGAGGCGGAAGGTTGCGGCGGCGTATGTTGGTTCGAATTTTTCCCCAACTTTGGCCTCATAGCAACGCGCTTCTTGTTTTACCACATCCTTCAAATTTGGCTGATAAAAACTATGGGTTCAAGACAGCACGCGGAAAAAGTCCCGTGACTCCTACTTTAAAGGGGCGCTACGAAAAAATTCACGAACACAGCACCTCCGGCAAAAAATATACGATTCGGAACTTTTATTGTTCATGAGCGGGTACACGCATTCCCTTGAAGGTAGATTCATTAGAACCGGTAACTCATTCTCTATCGAGTGGTATAGGTATCATGTATATAGCTCCTGTGGCAGAGCGAGCAAACGGCTGTAAGTAGAAGCAACTCGCCAAATTGCTCCCCCCCCCAATCGCCCCCCAAAACGTGAGTTTACACATTGAATTTCCCTCTTCCCCTCCCCCACTATGCTCTCAGACAAAGAAACCGCCCCCCAAACCGAGCGTCTGGATCCGCGCCTGACATAGGCTGATACGTGGTGACTGATAGTCTGGTACACGCCGAGCAGGCGTAACCGAAAATGTCTTTCTAAACTCAAAAAGTTATGTCCTAAAATATGAATAAAATTTCGGCCAGCGGATTGATAGGTTGGTCCTTTATATCCTCGTCAATCAGACGAAATTTATTGCTCTTTGTGCCACGTCACGCTGTTATTTAAGCGTTGTTTAGTGAATACGTGCAGTATTTGTAATTTGTAGACACAGTTATAGGTCTAGTAATGCTACTGCACGAATTTTGGCTCCAGGATTTGTCAAAAGATTCGATAAATCCGGATTTAAAAGCGGATTTGATTTAGGTCCGGAAAAACAAATCCGGATTTAAAAGGATTTGATTTAACGTGTCAAAATTAAATCCGGACTTGATTTGGATTTGATTTACTACCTTCAGAAAAAATGCGGATTTGATTTAAATCCGATTTGAGCGGCCAAATCCGCAACACTGCTGTGCACACAGTAAGCGGTACTCCAGGGTCTTTAGCCATTTGAGTTATACGAAGTGTCAGGGACAGATTAAAAGGGTTGGGACGCTTTCACAGATGTGGTTCGTTACATCATGGGTGCATGTACTCCACACCATAATACTGAGCAAAAATAATTTTTTTACGTGTCATACTAGTAGTAGGAGGGGGTGCCGAGGCTACATGGTGTCCAAACTACGGCACCCCTGCCCCTGAGCCCTGCGCGTATTTTTCCATGCTCGGCGCGTGTGCGGAGGGTTGTCCGCGCGCTTATCGGCGGGGGAGGGCTGCGCGTGCGCTCACCCTCTCACATTTTTCAGCCTGGGCAGACTTCATTGGCCATACGTGGGCCGACTTCACATATTTTTTTCCGATGCAACAGGTGAGTGGTTTACATGCAGAAACATGCAAAGGATAGCCATACACAAAAGTACATGTGAAAATATATTTATTAATGCCAATCAAGTTGAGATATATTTATTAAAGCCAATATTGCTGGGAATTGTGCCAATTGTGATGCCAATCAGGTGAAGGAGAAAAACCCAGCCGAGAAACCTTCACCACCTGTAACAGGGCGGCTCTCGGGTGGAGGGCTGCTGTGGTGGGCGGAGCGTGACCGGAGAGCTGCGTGCGCGCTTACCCTTCACCCTGGGCTGACTTCTTTCACCATTTTCCTACTTGGGCCGACTTCCTCCCCGCGACAGGTGGGCGGCGCTCGAGTGGAGGGCTGCTGTTGTGGGCGTTGCATGGCCGGAAGGCTGCGTGCGCGTTTACCCTTCAGCCTGGGCCGCCGACTTTCGTCATTTTACAGCCTGAGTCGACTTGAATCGTAATTTTTCCAGCTACAACAGGTGTGCAGTAGGCTGTTTACATGCAAAGGATAGCCATACACAAAAGTACAAGTGAAAATATATTTAATAAAGTCATTAGGAATTATGTTATGGCTCTGCGTGAATGGGAAAAACTTAGCCAAAAATCTGAAGCAGAAGAAACACAATACACGTAACAAAGAATATACTTATTACAGGTACGATACAATAGCATTGAATAGGTATCACAAATCAAACAAAATATTTTTTATTAACTCTAATCATACACACAAGTTTTCGATAAATCAGAACGGACACCCCATTTAATCAAAGAAGATATTCTTAATCAATATGATTACAAACAAAATTACAAGTTGTATTATAAAAAGTCTAATATTCCTATACGTGAGAACCATCAGTGCAATAGCGGGAAGTTCTGATAATTGTATCTAATTAACTGTGAACAGCAGAGACCCTGGAAGACTATAGGACACGAACACAAGAGGAAATAAAATCTATACCACTACAAAGAAGATATTCCTAGTCAAACATCAGAGTAATCTATCATTCAGAAAATCAGAAGAAAAAATCAAACTCATCAGAAAATAGACATGTTAAAAATGAACTTCAC
Source organism: Ornithodoros turicata (assembly GCF_037126465.1). Taxonomy (NCBI): domain Eukaryota; kingdom Metazoa; phylum Arthropoda; class Arachnida; order Ixodida; family Argasidae; genus Ornithodoros; species Ornithodoros turicata. Next base: position 45,490,692 of record NC_088204.1, read on the forward strand.
CACATAGCACGATCCTAGCCAACAAACAGAACAAGGAACGACACGAACACAAGAGGAAATAAAATCTATACCACTACATTGATTAATCAAAACAACAGAGTAATCTATCATTCAGAAGAAAAAATCAAACTCATCAGAAAATAGACATATTAAAAATTAACTTCACCGCATAGCACGCTCCTAGCCAACAAACAGAACAAGGAACGACACGAACACAAGAGGAAATAAAATCTATACCACTACAAAGAAGATATTCCTAATCAAAACAACAGAATAATCTATCATTCAGAAAATCAGAAGAAAAAATCAAACTCATCAAAAAATAGACATATTAAAAATTAACTTCACCGCACAGCACGCTCCTAGCCAACAAACAGAACAAGAAACGACACGAACACCAGAGGAAATAAAATCTATACCACTACAAAGAAGATATTCCTAATCAAAACAACAGAGTAATCTGTCATTCAGAAAATCAGAAGAAAAAATCAAACTCATCAGAAAATAGACATATTAAAAATTAACTTCACCGCATAGCACGCTCCTAGCCAACAAACAGAACAAAGAACGACACGAACACAAGAGGAAATAAAATCTATACCACTACAAAGAAGATATTCCTAATCAAAACAACAGAGTAACCTATCATACAGAAAATCTAAAGAACAAATCAAACTCATCAGAAAGTAGACTTGTTAAAAATGAACTTCACCACATAGCACGCTCCTAACCAACAACCAGATCTGATGATATCTGCCCCGATATGTTGAAGACGGGTGCCGATAGATGTATGGAAGACCGCGGAACACGAACGACAAGAGGAAATAAAATCTATACCACTACAAAGAAGATATTCTTAATCAATATGATGACAATCAAATTACAAATTGTATTAGAAAAAGTCTGAGACGTGAGAACCATCATTGCAATAGCGTGAATATCTGTCAAAACATTTCGAGCGCAATAGGGAATCTCAGTTTCATATTCCAACATTACTCAAATTTTAATTTCTTATTAAGTGAACAGCATAGACGTAAGGAAATAACGAGAAACAACACAATCAAGAGCTACAATTAATTGAGAGCCAAACCTGCGCACCATCCAACACATAGAGAAATAATAGCTAATCAATCTATCAAAGGCGAAATAGCACAGACTTAAAGGTCTGCTGTGCCGATATCCCAAATAGTCGAAACGGTTGTGATATTCTGAAAGCCCACATCCAGCTCTCCCCAAAATACACCTTAATTCTCTCAGTTCGGTACAGTACCCATGTCAAAAAAATAGGTAATTGATTCCGAAACACACATGGGCGCAGCCATTTTTATGACGTAGATGCACCCGAAGGGGCATTGTGACGTGTACGCGCCTTCGTACTTGTCAGTGGATTTCAGCTACGGCTTCTCGCGGCTTCACGTATCTGTGCTTGAAGATGGCGGACAGCCGGGTTCCACCGTTCCGCGATAAGTAAACAGTGCAGCAGCTGCGAACTCATTCGCGAACCAACCTCTGTGCGATGTTGTGACTGGAATTCGTCGTTTGTGTTTTGTGAGCACGTACAATTTGTATCAAGTCGCGTCTGCGTTAGCCCCTTTACAGCACTTGCCCATTGTAGAGGCTGACATTTCGACAGCCGTGTCAGCAAGAAAATGCCGACAGCGTTTTATTACTGCAGGAAAATTGTGCTATGTATTTGAGGAACCGCATACTGCTATGGGACAAGTTTTACGTACGATTTATCAATGTGCAACAGCGTCGACGATGGTATGTAACGACGAAAGACGTAAAACGAAATACAAATCACATTTTAAACTTTTTGTGGGATTCTGTGCATTTTCCAGAAGCTTTCTTTGAATCACACACTCCCATGTCACGCTGCGTTGTGTGGTACGCTACAAACTACTGCATTTTATGTCTAACATCTGGATATTGTTTGTAATGAACACCGTCGCACAAAAACATGCACACGAAAGCTCCAGTAGCCATGTGGTTGCACACTATGCAGACGCAAAAGAAGTACCAGAGCACATATTGCCACTTAGAAATGTAGTGTCTGAAGAGTTAGGGCATAGCATAGATTCTAGAAATCAGGTGCACCTTATCCTTCTGTAGAGTGCTCTTTCAATTCACAACTCAGCCCATGGGGTGTAAAAGTGTTAAAGGCAATTATGTGACTTGTCGTCCTGGGTGACATCACTGGCCAGCCCCGGGATTAATTCCGTGCTCAGGAATTATTGTACAAATCACTTTGTATGTAAGACGTGATAAGCAATATGTAAGTTGCAACCTTGTCTGCAGCATTCTCGATTGCCTCTTACCTTTACAGTTCGAGACACGTTACCAAACCATTTGCAAAGGGCACTCTTACAGGGGCCGTGTAAGTTGAGTTTTTAGTTTATAAAATTTATAAAAATATAAGTATACAATATGTAATATGAAATTTATATAAAATCAAAAATAACATTTATAAAAAGAATTTATAAAAAATAAATAAAAAGGCTTCATGGAAGCAATCCGTTGCATACCCATTGCAGATGAAGCACAATTATATATGCTTGGACATCATCTAATTAATCCTCTGAACCATATGTGTGGCTGCATACGAAATTTTTTAATCGCATCCTCTACCTTCCTATTCCTACATGTGCACACGAATAACAGTGCATATATGTGAAGTGGCAAAAAGCAACGCTAGACGCATCATTGTGCCCCTTTAACTTTTCCACATTTATGTCTAGTGAACAGGGAATATCTCACTAGAAAAGAAGACATTTGTGCATTGTTTGGCAAGCAAATAAATATATTTATTTACATTTTCCATAAATCAACAATATTGTGACCTGGTGCAAATATTGTCAACAAGTCAAGTACTTACAAATTATTCCTATGTGCTCAAATGCAGATATGACAATTCTGTTTTTGTACCTCAGCACAGTAGAGTTTCAAAATTAACAAACTGTACAGCATCATCAATCTTAAAGTATCTGAAGAGGGGAATCACATAAAGCTCCAATAATAGACTGTGCAAACAAAGCTAAAAAAAAAAACAAAGTACTTCCAGAAAAATCTCAATAATCGGTTGCCGTTCTGATATGTGCTACTATGCACAGTTCATGAATGGAACATGTTACCTCATTGCATTGCCTCCATGTGAGCACTCGAACAGGCAGCTTTTTAGGTCGCTCTTTCCATGTTTTTCTATTTTTTTTCTGTTTTTGCAATAGCAAGCATGGCCATAGTGAATCACATGCAACCAAGGACAGGATGAGACATCTACAATGCGACTGCTAGCTCTAAACTAATATATTTATTAGCAGACTCTGGAATATACACACATATGCTGCTAAGAAAATGACAATTTAACCAATAGAATAACAGACAAGAAAAAGGGTTATATATCTTCCCCTCTCCTCACTCTATTTCACAGGCAGCCCTAGTATCATTCTGAGTGTGTCAGTAGTATAGAAATGTGTTCTATAGCCAAGAGTTTTCTCTAATCCAATTCCAATCCAATTCTAATCCAATTCCAATCCAATTCTAAGCCATAATCCAGTTATAATCCCACACAATCCAGTTCTAAGCCAACACAAGCCAAATCCAAAGCCATCTGATTGGCCGCCATTAGCTCCGCCCACTTCACGTTGATTGGCCCATGCTAAGCCTACTGATCTGATGGGCCGCCATTAGCTCCGCCCACTTCACGTTGATTGGCCCATGCTAAGCCTACTGATCTCTGATTGGCTGACCGTAGCTCCGCTTCTTCATGCTAATTAGTTGGCTTGGCTCCGCCCAGTTCACGCTGAATGGCCCGTGCTAAGCCTACTGATCATTGATTGGTTGACTGTAGCTCCGCCCCTTTATGCTAATTACTCGTCTCTGCCCACTTCACGCTGATTGGAGCATGCGTATCGCTGAGCACAGCTCCGCCCCTTTATGCCGATTGACTGGCTCCGCTGATTGGTCCATTCGAAGCCTACTGATCACTCTCCACATTTTCCAGACTTTCTAAGCCCTCTGATTGGCCGTCCCCAATTTAAGCCTACCGATTGGCCCCATTCTAAGCCCACTGATTGGCTGACTAAGTCCGCTGAACATAGCCTTCGTTAGCGCCCGCCAGATGGCGCGCTCGGCAGCGACCCTGCTGCGGCTTTATCTCAGACATTCAGACTTACCTTGTGGTGTGCAACTTTCCGCCCACTTCATGCTGATTGGTCCATTCTAGGCCTACTGATTCAGACGTCTAAGCCAAAGCCTACTGATCACCCTCCCAGACTTTCCTGACACTCTGATTGGCCGTCCCCAATGTAAGCCTGCCGATTAGCCCTCGCTGGCCCGTTCTAAGCCCACTGACACCGGATGGTGCAACCCTTTACTGGCTCCGCCCACTTCACGCTGATTGGCCCATTCTAAGCCTACCGATGGCTGGCCCTGATTGGTCCACGCTAAGCCTACTGAACGGTGATCGGCTTACCTGAATTTGTCGCTCCTAAGCCAGGCAGCTGCTTCAGGCAAGACACACGACAATTGTTGATTTCAACCTTTATTTGGTACAACAGCCTCCTGGTCCAGCTGTGGGTTAGTTCAGAGAGATCAATTCTATGTGGTCATCTCTCACGCTCATTGCTCACTCAGCTCCCCTGGTAGATTCCAACTGTTATTGGTTCATCTAACTGCAAGTGGTCTGCTCGTTAGTCCATCTGACTGTAAGTGGCCGCTCACCCAGCTCCTTATTGGTTCTAGTTGTTCACAGCTCCCTCATAGGCTCCAAATCCGATTGGTCCGTCTAACAGCAAGTGGTCACTCACCCACTGCTATTGATCCATTGAACTGCAAGCTACTCAATGGTCACTCACACTCATCTCTTTCATCTCTAGACGAGATAAATTTAACTGTGGGAGATTGTAACTTTTACCATAAGATAACTTTAGCGGGGGTCATACACTGGTAGGCTCCAACTGCTATTGGCCCGTGCTAACCGCATGCCTCCACCCTGATGCTCATTGGTTCACAACGCACATGCTCTGACGGCGCCGAAGAAGGTTCCCTACACATTTAATAGAAATTATACTATGGGTTCAGCTGCATCATAGGGCACGACTTGGTTCTGCTATGGCTGGCACTGATTGGTCCATGCTACTTACCTCGTGGTGCAACTCTTTACTGGCTCCACCAACTTCGCGTTGATTGGTCCATTCTAAGCCTACTGACTTCTAAGCCAGTCCACGCTAAGCCTACTGATTGTACCTTCACACCGAAGCCTACCGATGTCTGGCCCTGATTGGTCCACGCTAAGCCTACTGAACAGTGATTGGCTAGCGTATCACTCCTAAACCACAATGCAGCAGCTTCAGAAAAGGCACACGACAATTGTGGATTTCAACCTTTATTTGGTACAACAGCCTCCTGGTCCAGCTGTGGGTTAGTTCAGCTGCATCAGAGAGATCCCGGTCATCTCTTGCGCTCATTGGTCACTCAGCTCCCTCGATAGACACCAACTGCTATCAGTTCATCTAACTGCAAGTGGTCTGCTCATTGGCCCATCTGACTACAAGCCTCTCATTGGTCACTTATGTCTAGAGCTTCCTAACAGGCTCGCACTGCACTTCCACTCATCGCTAGACCTAACTGCTACTTACCCTAATCTCTAGATGAGATAGTATATGTTTAACTGTGGGATATTTACCATAAGATAGATTTAGCCTGGGTTATCGACCCATGCCTCCATCCGCGACTGCTCACTGGCTCACAATGAAACTTTTTCACATGCTCTGCCCTACACATACAAGAGATGGTGCCATTTGTATTTGCAAAGATGGACAGCTGCCATTGCATTGGTGACTCATTTCTATCCAACTGGTTCATACTTCTAGAGAACTAGCGTTAGAAGGCTTACATGCCGCCGCCTGTTCACATAGCCACAGTTGGAAATGGGAAAAAATTTTTTTTCAGGGTACATATCTCAAAACACGCTTTACCAAGTAAAGTTGGCTTCCCCCAATTGCATGCGTGCGTTAGGTGAAGCCAATGCCATCTGGCTGCTCACTGGTTCACAATGAAACTTTTTCACATGCTCTGACGGCGCCGAAGAAGGTTACCTACACATAGAAGAGATGGCGCCGCTTGTGATTACCCTCTTTGCAAAGATGGACAGCAGTAGTATAGAGATAGACTGCATAATATTCGAGCGGCATAAGAACCGAGCGCTATAACGACATCCTTTTTCTAATCCAAGATGGCCGATTCTAAGCCAACACAATCCAGTTCTAAGCCAACACAAGCCAAATCCAAAGCCATCTGATTGGCCGCCATTAGCTCCGCCCACTTCACGTTGATTGGCCCATGCTAAGCCTACTGATCTTTGATTGGCTGACCGTAGCTCCGCTCCTTCACGCTAATTAGTTGGCTTGGCTCCGCCCACTTCACGCTGATTGGCCCATGCTAAGCCTACTGAGCGTTGATTGGTTTACCATAGCTCCACCCCTTTATGCTAATTACTTGGCTCCGCCCCCACTTCACGTTGATTGGTTCACCATAGCTCCGCCCCTTTTATGTTAATTACTTGACTCCGCCCCCTGCTTCACGCTGATTGGTGCACGCACGCCGTGCTAATTAACCGGCTCCGCTGATTGGTCCTACTGTCCAGGCGCGGCCCCGGCGGCAGCGGCCACGCTGCGGCTTTATCTCAGATGTTCGAACTTACCCATGCCGATTGGCCCGGGCTAGTGGGTGGCCTACTGAACATAGCCTTCACTGGCGCCCGCCAGACGGCAGCGGCCCCGCTGCGGCTTTATCTCAGATGTTCAAACTTACACCCACAAACTTACACCAACTTACACAGTGTGCACGCACTTCATGCTGATTGGTCTGATTCAGACGTCTAAGCCTACTGATCACCCTTCCAATGTAAGCCTACTGACACCGGACTTTACTGGCTCCGCCCACTTCACGCTGATTGGCCCATTCTAAGCCTACCGATGGCTGGCCCTGATTGGTCCACGCTAAGCCTACTGAACGGTGATTGGCTTACCTGAATTTGTCGCTCCTAAGCAGCTTCAGACAAGACACACGACAATTGTTGATTTCAACCTTTATTTGGTACAACAGCCTCCCGGTCCAGCTGCATCAGAGAGATCATTGGTCCATAATTCTATGTGGACATCTCTCATGCTCACTCAGCTCCCTCGGTAGATTCCAACTGTTATTGGTTCATCTGACTGCACGTGGCCGCTCAGCCAGCTCCTTATTGGTTCTAGTTGGTCACAGCTCCCTGATAGGCTCCAACCCCGATTGGTCCATCTAACAGCAAGTGGTCACTGCTATTGATCCATTGAACTGCAAGCCACCCATTGGTCACTCACACTTGTTCTTTAACTTCACACTTGATAAATTTAACTGTGGGAGATTGTAACTTTTACCATAGGATAACTTTAGCGGTGGCTGGTAGGCTCCAACTGCTATTGGCCTGTGCTAACCGCATGCCTCCACCCTGCTGCTCATTGGTTCACAACGCGCATGCTCTGACGGCGCCGAAGAAGGTTCCCTACACATTTAATAGAAATTATGCTATTGGTCCAGCTGCGTCATAGGGCACGGCTTGGTTCTGCTGTGGCTGGCCCTGATGCTACTTACTTCGTGGCGCAACTCTTTAATGGCTCCACCCACTTCGCATTGATTGGTCCATTTTAAGCCTACTGACTTCTAAGCCAGTCCACGCTAAGCCTACTGATCACTCCACCAGCGCTCTGATTGGCCGCTACCAATTGGCCCTCGTTCTAAGTCCTCTGACACTAGATGGCACAACTCTTCACCAGCTCTGCCTATTTCATGCTGATTGGTCCATTCTAAGCCTACTGACTTCTAAGCCGAACCACGCTAAGCCTACTGATTGTCCCTTCACACCAAAGCCTACCGATGTCTGGCCCTGATTGGTCCACGTTAAGCCTACTGAACAGTGATTGGCTAGCCTGTCGCTCCTAAACCACAATGCAGCAGCTTCAGACAAGACACACGACAATTGTTGATTTCACCCTTTCTTTGGTACAACAGCCTGTGGGTTGGTTCAGCTGCATCAGAGAGATCCCGGTCATCTCTTGCGCTCATTGGTCACTCAGCTCCCTCGATAGACACCATATGGCTCATCTAACTGCAAGTGCTCATTGGCCCATCTGACTACAAGCCTCTCATTGGTCACTTATGTCTAGAGCTCCCTAACAGGCTCCAACTGCCCATGCCTCCATCCGCGGCCGCTGAATGGTTCACAATGAAACTTTTTCACATGCTCTGCCCTACACAGACAAGAGATGGCGCCGCTTGTCTTTGCAAAGATGGACAGCTGCCATTGCATTGGTGACTCATTTCTATCCAACTGGTTCAAGAGAGCCAGCGTTCTGAACGGCTTACATGCCGCCGCCTACCGCTATTCACGTAGCCACAGTTGGAAATGGGGAAAAATTTTTTTTCAGGGTACACATCTCAAAACACGCTCTACACAAGTAAAGTTGGCTTCCCCCGGTTGCATGCCTGCGTTAGGTGAAGCCCGTCCCATCTGGCTGCTCACTGGTTCACAATGAAACTTTTTCACATGCTCTGCCCTACACATACAAGAGATGGCGTCGCTTGTCTTTGCAAAGATGGACAGCTGCCATTGCATTGGTGACTCATTTCTATCCAACTGGTTCAAGAGAGCCAGCGTTCTGAACGGCTTACATGCCGCCGCCTACCGCTATTCACGTAGCCACAGTTGGAAATGGGGAAATTTTTTTTTCAGGGTACACATCTCAAAACACACTCTACACGAGTAAAGTTGGCTTCCCCCGCTTCCGAGAACGAATTTTGTGACAGAACATAAACGAAACAAGACATTTCAATGTGCAAAAAAGTCATCGTGACGCTAATCAGGAAAGCCAGCACGCGTTCGAAATAAGCAGGAAGAAGCACATGATCGAGAAAACAACGATAGTTGATGCTGTGCAGAGAAGCTGGTTTGAGGGAAAAACAGCTTGTATGATCAATAAACCCTATAGAGCTTGGGCCTGTTTTTATTTTAGACAGCGCGCATTCAACACACGAAATTAAATAAATCGAGCAGAATGACAATAGCATAGTGGCGCTATGTGGTGATGCTCAAGACGCACTGACACTCCAACGCTTGAAGTCAAAAAAAAAAAAAAAAAAGAAAACTCAACCCAAGCTGAGTATGAAGAAACACAATTGCTCCCATCAGAACATTCTGTTCAAACATAGCCGGCGTACACGACACAGCTCGTACTCCTGGAAGCACTCTTAGAAATATAAGTCCAAGGCACAACGTCGCACAATGAACGAGTTCATCTCGGAAAAAATGCGCTCACCATCGCAGACGAGTCACGAGCACCATGCTGAAATATCTGAAACATGCGGCGCGTGGACAGCTCACGCGACTTTAGCCAGCCCATGCAGTTTTAGACTTCAACATAAGAAATCAACTAAATCCAGCACAAAGCACAGTGATGCTATGTCGTGACTGACGCTTATTAAACAATGCTATGCAGTGAAGCGTCGCACGTACTCAATGTTAAAAACGGACCCAATAACCCAAACTGAGTATGAAGAAACACAGTTTCAGATTGCCTTCACAGAACATCCCGCGCCTCCGCGTTCCTTCTCTATACTGGAAGCAGCAATATTAAGATCGTCGCTCTATGAACAAGTTCATCGAGAAAATAGGCTCACCTCATCACATCCGTATGGCGCACGTAGATTCTTGTCGCGCGACGCCCTACAGCAGGGTAGGGAAACACGGGCGCGTGGACAGCTCACACGATTTCAGCCTGCCCGCGCACACCTCACAACATGCGATGACATACCAAAATGTCGCGCGCACCTTCCAGGCACCCGTTACCGTGCCAGCCGCACGGAAAACTTGATAGCCGAAACACAGGCGCATAATATAACCCTCCGGTTGGGACCATCTCTTTTATATCAGTGCTCGCTCGTTTCCGCAAGGTTGCAAGCCCGAGAAATTGGGTCACCTTGAAGATGTGTTGGAGCCATCTGTTTTATATCAAAGAGGCAAATCATGGCCAAACTCTGCGGCGGACCCTAGCAGGAAAAAATGTTGCGTCAAGGTGATGTAACGAGAAACTGGGTCACCTCGTAAATCATGTTTTCCGAGGCCGCACGTATTAAAACCAGTGATCACACCACGCTATGCGACCACCTGCTCATTGCCGAAACAAGCACCAAGAACAAAGGGTTCGCTTATGCAGTTTCCAAATGTCCTTCGGGCGAGCGCGCTCGGGCATGATTGTGTAAACAGAATCGCACCACCCTCCAACGGCGCATTTGAGTTCCGTCCGACAGTCGGCTGTGGGTCAAGCGCACGAGGAAAGTTCTCATTTTCAGTTCATTCGGCAGTATTTCCTGTTTTTAGGAGGGAAAATTCTGTGTTGTGTGATGGAGAAGCTATATAGATAGGTGATAAGGAGAAGGATTATATAGCACGTACTCATCGACTAAGCGAGTATAGTTTGTGGAGAGCTCCACGCTTTTTTAAAGCAATTTTATATCATATCCCAAACGCTCTGCGCGATCAAACAGCATTATGGAAAAAAGAAAACCGTTTCACGCATCACGGTGGCGTGCGCGTGCTCAAACAAGTTCTGGCTATTAGTAAAAGAAGTAGTTTTAGGTTCCCAGGCGGGTTGTGCATGGTGTTTCCAGCGCATCAGGCGACAACGTAAACTGTTCTGCGCGATCAAACAAGTCCCGCTCCCACGCGTGTGCCATATCATAACTTGTTTCAGCGTGCTCAAGCAAGTTCTGGCTTTTGTGGTCGTATGATGGTGCAGATTTGTAAGAAACACTGAAGATATTCAAGGGCACACACTATGGAAATCGACAGCCGAATTAGAAAAGGTAATGCGATTTTATCCTCGCTGTCTATAATCAAAAGCACTATTTTCAGCGGGGCGAACGGTCCTCGATGTTTTGACGGCGTTTTTTCGGTCGGATTCCAGAAGATGCAGTACCGCGGGGGTCTCTATGAAGCTTTCATCGGGAAACGATTCACCACCATCGACAGCGTCGACGATGCTGTGGACGAGATCCTACGAGTATACCATGAAATTGAGCTAGAAAAAGGAGATGCGAACCTATTCATGATATCACGCGAAGTCCTAAAGAGATACGGCTACAGAGACATCGCGGGCATAGATATTCTTCAAGCTCTCCATCTACTGCACGTCTTAGTTTACCTCTGGAATGAATGCTGTCGTATCATGTACGAACCGGATGGCTGCCCCCCTAAAGATCGAGTGAAACTGCTGTGTAATCCTCACGTAAAATAAAGCTCTTTCTTCCGCACAAAAGATTTCTGAATGCATGAACAGACGGTTTCGAACGTCCAGCCTACCTCATTCGACGCATTTTTTTTTTTAAATTGCCACGCGGGCGTTTGACATCGCGTATCTTTATAACCACACATGGAGTAACCCTAAAACAAAGTATGGGGAATAAGGTACTTTCGAAGCCTGATGTGCGAAGATACTCTCCCTCTATATCTGTAAATAGGCAACACGCTGTGCAATTCGAGCTCCCACCGCACACCATTCGGGATAGCACATCGACACAGTGTTTGATAGAAGAAGGGGTAAATCGATTTCTTGCCCTCTCTTCACAGAACTGACGAAAATCACATGTTCTGTAGCACGCGCGGTCCTCGATGTTGTAACAACCTTCTTCTAACCTGAACAGGAGGTGCCGGAAGGAATATATGAAGCTTTCATCAACAAAAGATTCAGCGCGGATGACAGGGTAGACAGCGCCGTGGACAAGATCTTACGCATGTACTACGTAATCGAGCGAAAGCAAGGAGTCTCATTTCTATTCCAAATATCACGTAATCTCGATGAAGTCCTAAGGAGGTCGAGCTACGAAGACATTGTACCTGTAGATATTCTTCAAGCTCTCCTTCTGCTACGCATGCTGGTCTATCGGTGGAATCAATGTTGTTGTTGTACGATTTACCAAGTGAGCGGTCGGTTTATATTCCCAAGGATTGAATGAAACAGCTCAGGCAAATAAACGTTTATTTGCATAAAAAATCTATGGATGATCTCAATCTACGTAAACAATGAAGATTTCGCGCTATCACTACATATCTCCTCAATGTGGGCAATACGCCGCGTATTTCGCGTTCGCGAGTTGGATTTGGTTTACATCATAAAAATACAGTGGTTGCTTCATTCCCGCATTTATTTCGTGCGAACTTTATGTCACAAACAATAAAGATTATGAAGAAATTGTTTACAGTAAACACGGTATTCACAACACTTTAGCGAGGACGTCTTCTAACGTGGAGACAACACGTTCCTTTCCCTCGACGACGGTAATGTCCAAGCTCGTGTGGTTCTTTTTCCAGTAGTCACGCACCACGGGGATGGAAAACCCGGCATTTATGATTGTCTCGCTGATGGGTTCTCCGTTTCTATATCGCTCCAACAGTTCCAACTTGTATCTCACAAACTGTCTTATTTTATGAGTACTCCGCACGGGAATAGCTCTCAAAATGTCGCTAAAATCACTCTCTTCTCCGTGTCCATTTAAAAAGTTGTTTAGACGTTGTAAATCTGCCAGCATGCGTTTGCATACGAACTGATCCATCTCACACGACACACTGGGCCTTCGCACTTTTGCGGTTGTCAAGTCGATGCTCATCACTTTTCTCCTGTCGGAGGATCATCCTCTTGAATCTCTTCAGTGTTTCTTACAAATCTGCACCATCATACGACCACAAAAGCCAGAACTTGTTTGAGCACGCTGAAACAAGTTATGATATGGCACGCGCGTGGGAGCGGGACTTGTTTGATCGCGCAGAACAGTTTACGTTGTCGCCTGATGCGCTGGAAACACCATGCACAACCCGCCTGGGAACCTAAAACTACTTCTTTTACTAATAGCCAGAACTTGTTTGAGCACGCGCACGCCACCGTGATGCGTGAAACGGTTTCCTTCTTTCCATAATGCTGTTTGATCGTGCAGAGCGTTTGGGATATGATATAAAATTGCTTTAAAAAAGCGTGGAGCTCTCCACAAACTATACTCGCTTAGTCGATGAGTACGTGCTATATAATCCTTCTCCTTATCACCTATCTATATAGCTTCTCCATCACACAACACAGAATTTTCCCTCCTAAAAACGGGAAATACTGCCGAATGAACTGAAAATGAGAACTTTCCTCGTTGTGCGCTTGACCCACAGCCGACTGTCGGACGGAACTCAAATACGCCCTTGGAGGGTGGTGCGATTCTGTTTACACAATCATGCCCGAGCGCGCTCGCCCGAAGGACATTTGGAAACTGCATAAGCGAACCCTTTGTTCTTGGTGCTTGTTTCGGCAATGAGCAGGTGGTCGCATAGCGTGGTGTGATCACTAGTTTTAATACGTGCGGCCTCGGAAAACATGATTTACGAGGTGACCCAGTTTCTCGTTACATCACCTTGACGCAACATTTTTTCCCACTAGGGTCCGCCGCAGAGTTTGGCCATGATTTGCCTCTTTGATATAAAACAGATGGCTCCAACACATCTTCAAGGTGACCCAATTTCTCGGGCTTGCAACCTTGCGGAAACGAGCGAGCACTGATATAAAAGAGATGGTCCCAACCGGAGGGTTATATTATGCGCCTGTGTTTCGGCTATCAAGTTTTCCGTGCGGCTGGCACGGTAACGGGTGCCTGGAAGGTGCGCGCGACATTTTGGTATGTCATCGCATGTTGTGAGGTGTGCGCGGGCAGGCTGAAATCGTGTGAGCTGTCCACGCGCCCGTGTTTCCCTACCCTGCTGTAGCGCGTCGCGCGACAAGAATCTACGTGCGCCATACGGATGTGATGAGGTGAGCCTATTTTCTCGATGAACTTGTTCATAGAGCGACGATCTTAATATTGCTGCTTCCAGTATAGAGAAGGAACGCGGAGGCGCGGGATGTTCTGTGAAGGCAATCTGAAACTGTGTTTCTTCATACTCAGTTTGGGTTATTGGGTCCGTTTTTAACATTGAGTACGTGCGACTCTTCACTGCATAGCATTGTTTAATAAGCGTCAGTCACGACATAGCATCACTGTGCTTTGTGCTGGATTTAGTTGATTTCTTATGTTGAAGTCTAAAACTGCATGGACTGGCTAAAGTCGCGTGAGCTGTCCACGCGCCGCATGTTTCAGATATTGCGGCATGGTGCTCGTGACCCGTCTGCGAAGGTGAGCGCATTTTTTCCGAGATGAACTCGTTCATTATGCGACGTTGTGCCTTGGACTTATATTTCTAAGAGTGCTTCCAGGAGTGCGAGCTGTGTCGTGTACGCCGGCTATGTTTGAACAGAATGTTCTGATGGGAGCAATTGTGTTTCTTCATACTCAGCTTGGGTTGAGTTTTCTTTTTTTTTTTTTTAACTTCAAGCGTTGGAGTGTCAGTGCGTCTTGAGCTTCACCACATAGCGCCACTATGCTATTGTCATTCTGCTCGATTTATTTAATTTCGTGTGTTGAATGCGCGCTGTCTAAAATAAAAACAGGCCCAAGCTCTATAGGGTTTATTGATCATACAAGCTGTTTTTCCCTCAAACCAGCTTCTCTGCACAGCATCAACTATCGTTGTTTTCTCGATCATGTGCTTCTTCCTGCTTATTTCGAACGCGTGCTGGCTTTCCTGATTAGCGTCACGATGACTTTTTTGCACATTGAAATGTTTTGTTTTGTTTATGTTCTGTCACAAAATTCGTTCTCAAGAATGAACGCGCTCCATTGCATCATTTGCCATTCTGCTTGATTGAAACAATTTTTAGGTTGAACTGCAAAGCACACACACACATCCTAAACGATCCTAAGCTTGTTCTCAGGGGGTGGGCTTGACCTAACGCACGCATGCAAGCGGGGGAAGCCAACTTTACTCGTGTAGAGTGTGTTTTGAGATGTGTACCCTGAAAAAAAAATTTCCCCATTTCCAACTGTGGCTACGTGAATAGCGGTAGGCGGCGGCATGTAAGCCGTTCAGAACGCTGGCTATCTTGAACCAGTTGGATAGAAATGAGTCACCAATGCAATGTCAGCTGTCCATCTTTGCAAAGACAAGCGACGCCATCTCTTGTATGTGTAGGGCAGAGCATGTGAAAAAGTTTCATTGTGAACCAGTGAGCAGCCAGATGGGACGGGCTTCACCTAACGCAGGCATGCAACCGGGGGAAGCCAACTTTACTTGTGTAGAGCGTGTTTTGAGATGTGTACCCTGAAAAAAAAATTTTCCCCATTTCCAACTGTGGCTACGTGAATAGCGGTAGGCGGCGGCATGTAAGCCGTTCAGAACGCTGGCTCTCTTGAACCAGTTGGATAGAAATGAGCCACCAATGCAATAGCAGCTGTCCATCTTTGCAAAGACAAGCGACGCCATCTTGTGTATGTGTAGGGCAGAGCATGTGAAAAAGTTTCATTGTGAACCAGTGAGCAGCCAGATGGGACGGGCTTCACCTAACGCAGGCATGCAACCGGGGTAAGCCAACTTTACTTGTGTAGAGCGTGTTTTGAGATGTGTACCCTGAAAAAATTTTTTTCCCCATTTCCAACTGTGGCTACGTGAATAGTGGTATGCGGCGGCATGTAAGCCGTTCAGAACGCTGGCTCTCTTGAACCAGTTGGATAGAAATGAGTCACCAATGCAATGGCAGCTGTCCATCTTTGCAAAGACAAGCGACGCCATCTCTTGTATGTGTAGGGCAGAGCATGTGAAAAAGTTTCATTGTGAACCAGTGAGCAGCCAGATGGGACGGGCTTCACCTAACGCAGGCATGGAACCAGGGGAAGCCAACTTTACTTGTGTAGAGCGTGTTTTGAGATGTGTACCCTGAAAAAAATTTTTTTCCCCATTTCCAACTGTGGCTACGTGAATAGCGGTAGGCGGCGGCATGTAAGCCGTTCAGAACGCTGGCTCTCTTGAACCAGTTGGATAGAAATGAGTCACCAATGCAATGGCAGCTGTCCATCTTTGCAAAGACAAGCGGCGCCATCTCTTGTCTGTGTAGGGCAGAGCATGTGAAAAAGTTTCATTGTGAACCATTCAGCGGCCGCGGATGGAGGCATGGGCAGTTGGAGCCTGTTAGGGAGCTCTAGACATAAGTGACCAATGAGAGGCTTGTAGTCATGTGGGCCAATGAGCACTTGCAGTTAGATGAGCCATATGGTGTCGATTGAGGGAGCTGAGTGACCAATGAGCGCAAGAGATGACCGGGATCTCTCTGATGCAGCTGAACCAACCCACAGGCTGTTGTACCAAATAAAGGGTGAAATCAACAATTGTCGTGTGTCTTGTCTGAAGCTGGTGCTAGCACAGCGACAGGCTAGCCAATCACTGTTCAGTAGGCTTAACGTGGACCAATCAGGGCCAGACATCGGTAGGGTTTGGTGTGAAGGGACAATCAGTAGGCTTAGCGTGGTTCGGCTTAGAAGTCAGTAGGCTTAGAATGGACCAATCAGCATGAAATAGGCAGAGCTGGTGAAGAGTTGTGCCATCTAGTGTCAGTGGACTTAGAACGAGGGCCAATTGGTAGCGGCCAATCAGAGCGCTGGTGGAGTGATCAGTAGGCTTAGCGTGGACTGGCTTAGAAGTCAGTAGGCTTAAAATGGACCAATCAATGCGAAGTGGGTGGAGCCATTAAAGAGTTGCGCCACGAAGTAAGTAGCATCAGGGCCAGCCACAGCAGAACCAAGCCGTGCCCTATGAAGCAGCTGGACCAATAGCATAATTTCTATTAAATGTGTAGGGAACCTTCTTCGGCGCCGTCAGAGCATGCGCGTTGTGAACCAATGAGCAGCAGGGTGGAGGCATGCGGTTAGCACGGGCCAATAGCAGTTGGAGCCTACCAGCCACCGCTAAAGTTATCCTATGGTAAAAGTTACAATCTCCCACAGTTAAATTTATCAAGTGTGAAGTTAAAGAACAAGTGTGAGTGACCAATGGGTGGCTTGCAGTTCAATGGATCAATAGCAGTGACCACTTGCTGTTAGATGGACCAATCGGGGTTGGAGCCTATCAGGGAGCTGTGACCAACTAGAACCAATAAGGAGCTGGCTGAGCGGCCACGTGCAGTCAGATGAACCAATAACAGTTGGAATCTACCGAGGGAGCTGAGTGAGCATGAGAGATGTCCACATAGAATTATGGACCAATGATCTCTCTGATGCAGCTGGACCGGGAGGCTGTTGTACCAAATAAAGGTTGAAATCAACAATTGTCGTGTGTCTTGTCTGAAGCTGCTTAGGAGCGACAAATTCAGGTAAGCCAATCACCGTTCAGTAGGCTTAGCGTGGACCAATCAGGGCCAGCCATCGGTAGGCTTAGAATGGGCCAATCAGCGTGAAGTGGGCGGAGCCAGTAAAGTCCGGTGTCAGTAGGCTTAGGACGGGCCAATCGGCAGGCTTACATTGGAAGGGTGATCAGTAGGCTTAGACGTCTGAATCAGACCAATCAGCATGAAGTGCGTGCACACTGTGTAAGTTGGTGCAAGTTTGTGGGTGTAAGTTTGAACATCTGAGATAAAGCCGCAGCAAGGCCGCTGCCGTCTGGCGGGCGCCGGTGAAGGCTATGTTCAGTAGGCCACCCACTAGCCCGGGCCAATCGGCATGGGTAAGTTCGAACATCTGAGATAAAGCCGCAGCGTGGCCGCTGCCGCCGGGGCCGCGCCTGGACAGTAGGACCAATCAGAGGAGCCGGTTAATAAGCACGGTGTGCGTGCACCAATCAGCGTGAAGCAGGGGGCGGAGTCAAGTAATTAACATAAAAGGGGCGGAGCTATGGTGAACCAATCAACGCGATCAGTAGGTTTAGCGTGGACCAATCAACGTGAAGTGGGGGCGGAGCCAAGTAATTAGCATAAAGGGGTGGAGCTATGGTAAACCAATCAACGCTCAGTAGGCTTAGCATGGGCCAATCAGCGTGAAGTGGGCGGAGCCAAGCCAACTAATTAGCGTGAAGGAGCGGAGCTACGGTCAGCCAATCAAAGATCAGTAGGCTTAGCATGGGCCAATCAACGTGAAGTGTGCGGAGCTAATGGCGGCCAATCAGATGGCTTTGGATTTGGCTTGTGTTGGCTTAGAACTGGATTGTGTTGGCTTAGAATCGGCCATCTTGGATTAGAAAAAGGATGTCGTTATAGCGCTCGGTTCTTATGCCGCTCGAATATTATGCAGTCTATCTCTATACTACTGACAGCTGCGTCGCGCCATTGACTCATTTCTATCCAACTGGTTCATACTTATAGAGATCTAGCGTTAGAAGGCTGAACAGCTTACATGCCGCCGCCTCCCGCTGTTCACATAGCCACAGTTGCTAATGGGAAACTAAAAAAAAAAGTGTTTAGGGTACACATCTCAAAACACATTATACACGAGTAAAGTTGGCTTCACCTGGTTGCATGCGTGCGTTAGATCAAGCCCGTCCATGAGAACAAGCTTGTAGGATCGTTTAGGATGTGTGTGTGTGTGCTTTGCAGTTCAACCTAAAAATTGTTTCAATCAAGCAGAATGGCAAATGATGCAATGGTGCGCGTTCATTCTGGAGAACAAATTTTGTGACAGAATAAAAAAAAAAACGTTTCAATGTGTATTAAACAAAGTGCAAAAGACTCATCGTGATGCTAATCAGGGAAGCCAGCACGCGTTCGAAATAAGCAGGAAGAAGCACATGATCGAAAAAACATCGATAGTTGATGCTGTGCAGAGAAGCTGGCTTGAGAGAAAAACAACTTGAATGATCAATAAACCCTATAGAGCTTGGGTCCGTTTTTATTTTAGACAGCGCGCATTCAACACACGAAATTAAATAAATCGAGCAGAATGACAATAGCATAGTGGCGCTATGTGGTGAAGCTCAAGACGCACTGACGCTCCAACGCTTATTAAACAATGCTATGCACGCACGTACTCAAGCTTAAAAAAAGAAGACTCAACCCAAGCTGAGTATGAAGAAACAGAATTTTACATTGCTCCCCTCAGAATATTCTGTTCAAACAAAACCAGCGTACACGACACAGCTCGTACGCAGAGCACAACTGGAAGCACCCTTAGAAATATAAGTTCAGGGCACAACGTCGCACTATGAACGAGTTCATCTCGGAAAAAAATGCGCTCACCTTCGCAGACGGGCACATAGATTGACGAGCACCATGCAGCAATATCTGGAACATGCGGCGCGTGGACAGCTCACGCGACTTTATCCTGCCCGTGTTTACGCATATTGCAGTTTTAGACTTCAACATAAGATATTAATTAAATCAAGCACAAATGACAAAGCACAGTGGCAAAGCACAGTGATGCTATGTCGTGACTGACGCTCCAATGCTTACTAAACAAGTTGTTTGCTTATGTTTATACTTGCTTATACAAATGCTTATTGTATGCTATACGTATGCTTATACAAATGCTTATTTATACAAATGCTTATTAAAAAAGCTGAGTATGAAGAAACAGAATTTCACATTGCTCCCCTCAGAATATTCTGTTCAAACAAAGCCAGCGTACACGACACAGCTCGTACGCAGAGCACAACTGGAAGCACCCTTAGAAATATAAGTTCAGGGCACAACGTCGCACTATGAACGAGTTCATCTCGGAAAAAAATGCGCTCACCTTCGCAGACGGGCACATAGATTGACGAGCACCATGCAGCAATATCTGGAACATGCGGCGCGTGGACAGCTCACGCGACTTTATCCTGCCCGTGTTTACGCATATTGCAGTTTTAGACTTCAACATAAGATATTAATTAAATCAAGCACAAATGACAAAGCACAGTGGCAAAGCACAGTGATGCTATGTCGTGACTGACGCTCCAATGCTTACTAAACAAGTTGTTTGCTTATGTTTATACTTGCTTATACAAATGCTTATTGTACGCTATACGTATGCTTATACAAATGCTTATTTATACAAATGCTTATTAAAAAAGCTGAGTATGAAGAAACACAATTTCAGATTGCTCTCTCTCCGAACATCCCGTGCAGTCGAACCTCCGCGTTCCTTCTCTATACTGGAAGCACCAATATTAGAAATATTAAGATCGTCGCAATACGAACAAGTCCAGCTCATTAAAAAAAAAAAAAAAGGCTTACCTCATCACACCGGCATGACGCACATAGGTTCTTGTGGCGCGGCGCGCTACAGCAGGTTAGGGAAACACGGGCGCGTGGACCGCTCACACGATTTCAGCCTGCCCGCGCGCACCTCACAACATGCGGCGACACACCAAAATGTCGCGCAACTTCCAGGTTCACCCGCATGTCGCCAACTTACCGTGCCAGCCGCACGGAAAACTAGATAGCCGGATCACAGGCGCATAATATAACCCTCCGGTTGGGACCATCTCTTTTATATCAGTGCTCGCTCGTTTCCGCAAGGTCGCAAGTAGAGAAATTGGGTCACCTTGAAGATGAGCCGGTGTTGGAGCCATCTGTTTTATATCAAAACGCGCTTTAAGGCCAAACTCTACGGCGGACCCTAGTGAAAAAAAAAAATGTTGCGTCAAGGTGATGTAAATAGGCCTTCTCCGAGAAACTGGGTCACCTCGTAAATCATGTTTGCCGAGGCCGCGCGTATTAAAACCAGTGATCACACCACGCTATGCGAAGAAAAAAATATCCCTATGAGCCCGCGTCACCATCTGCTCATTGCCGAAAGAAGCACCAAAAAGGGTTCGCTTATGCAGTTTCCAAGAAGTTCCAAATGTCCTTCGCGCGAGCGCGCTCGGGTATGATTGTGTAAACAAAATCGCACCACCCTCCAAGGGCGCATTTGAGTTCCGTCCGTCGGTCGACTCTGGGTCAAGCGCACAACGAGGAAGATGAGGAAAGTTCTCATTTTCAGTTCATTCGGCAGTAAAATAAAAGTATTTCCTGTTTTTAGGGGGGGGGAAATGCTGTGTTGTGTGATGGAGAAGCTATATAGATAGGTGATAAGGAGAAGGAAGAAGGATTATATAGCACGTACTCATCGACTAAGCGAGTATAGTTTGTGGAGAGTGCCACGCTATTTTAAAGCCATTTTATATCATCTCCCAAACGTTCTGCGCGATCAAACAGCATTATGGAAAAAAGAAAACCGTTTCACGCATCACGGTGCGTGCGCGTTTCAGCGTGCTCAAACGAGCTCTGGCTATTAGTAAAACACGTAGTTTTGGGTTCCCCGGTGGGTTCTGAATGGTGTTTCCATCGCATCAGGCGATATTCTACAACAACATAAATTGTTCTGCGCGATCAAACAAGTCCCGCTCCCACGCGCGTGTCATATCATAATTTGTTTCAGCGTGCTCAAACAAGTTCTGGCCTTTGTGGTGAGACGTGGGACTCGTATGATGGTGCAGATTTGTAAGAAATACTGAAGAGATTCAAGGGCACACACTATGGAAATCGACAGCCGAATTAGAAAAGGTATTGCGATTTAATCGTTGCTGTCTAATCAAAAGCACTATTTTCAGCAGGGCGAACGGTGCTCGATGTTTTGACGGCGTTTTTCGGTTGGATTCCGGAAGATGCAGTACCGCGGGGTCTCTATGAAGCTTTCATCGGGAAACGATTCACCACCATCGACAGGGTAGACGATGCTGTGGACGAGGTCCTACGAGTATACCACGAAATTGAGCTAGAAAAAGGAGATGCGAACCTATTCATGATATCACGCGATCTCGGCGAAGTCCTAAAGAGATACGGCTACAGAGACATCGCGGGCATAGATATTCTTCAAGCTCTCCATCTGCTGCACGTCTTAGTTTACCTCTGGAATGAATGCTGTCGTGTCATGTACGAACCGGATGGCTGTCCCCTAAAGATCGAGTAAAACTGTGTAATCCTCACGTAAAATAAAGCTCTTTCGTCCGCACAAAAGATTTTTGAATGCATGAACAGACGGTTTCGAACGTCCAGCCTACCTCATTCGACGCATTTTTGAAATTGCCACGCGGGCGTTCGACATCGCGTATCTTTATAACCACACATGGAGTAACCCTAAAACAAAGTATGGGGAATAAGGTACTTTCGAAGCCTGATGTAAGTGGTGCGAAAATACTCTCCCTCTATATCTGTAAATAGGCAACAC
This sequence comes from Ornithodoros turicata, assembly GCF_037126465.1. Lineage (NCBI taxonomy): Eukaryota > Metazoa > Arthropoda > Arachnida > Ixodida > Argasidae > Ornithodoros > Ornithodoros turicata. The sequence continues at coordinate 45,512,802 of NC_088204.1, forward strand.
GCTGTGCAATTCGAGCTCCCACTGCACACCATTCGGGATAGCACATCGACACAGCATGGTGTTTGATAGAAGAAGGGGTAAATCGATATCTTGCCCCAGCTCTCTCTTCACAGAACTGACGAAAATCACATTTTATGTAGGACGCGTGGTCCTCGATGTTGTAACAACCTTCTTCCAATGGATACCTGAACAGGAAGTGCCGGAAGGAATATATGAAGCTTTCATCAACAAAAGATTCAGCGCAGATGACAGGATAGACAGCGCCGTGGACAAGATCTTACGCATGTACTACGTAATCGAGCGAAAGCAAGGAGTCTCATTTCTATTCAAAATATCACGTAATCTCGATGAAGTCCTAAGGAGGTCGAGCTACGAAGACATTGTACCTGTAGATATTCTTCAAGCTCTCCTTCTGCTACGCATGCTGGTCTATCGGTGGAATCAATGTTGTTGTTGTACGATTTACCAAGTGAGCGGTCGGTTTATATTTCCAAGGATTGAGTGAAACCGCACAGGCAAATAAACGTTTATTTGCATAAAAAATCTATGGATGTTCTCAATGTGCGTAAACAATGAAGATTTCGCGCTGTCACTAGATATCTACTCAATGGGTGGCAATACCCCTGCGTAGTTCGCGTTCGCGAGGTGAATTTGTTTTACAACATAAAACTATAGTGGCTGCTTCATTCCCGCATTTATTTCGTGCGAACTTTATGTCACAATCAATAAAGATTAAGAAAAAATTGTTTGTGGTAAACACGTTATTCACAACACTTTAGCGAGGACGTCTTCTAACGTGGAGACAACACGTTCCTTTCCATCGACGACGGTAATGTCCAAGCTCGTGTGGTTGTTTTTCCAGTAGTCACGCACCACGGGGATGGAAAACCCGGCATTTATGATTGTCTCGCTGATGGGTTCTCCGTTTCTATATCGCTCCAACAGTTCCAACTTGTATCTCACAAACTGTCTTATTTTATGAGTACTCCGCACGGGAATAGCTCTCAAAATGTCACTAAAATCACTCTCTTCTCCGTGTCCATCTAAAAAGGTGTGTACGCATTGTAAATCTGCCAGCATGCGTTTGCATACGAACTGATCCATCTCACACGACACACTGAGGCTTCGCACTTTCGCGGTTGTCAAGTCGCTGCTCATCACTTTTCTCATGTCGGAGTTTCCTACAAATCGGCACCATTATATGCGTCATTTACCGCGACGTGTCCCAGGCCTCACCACAACGCACAGCACTAAATGCCAGAACTTGTTTGAGCAAGCCGAAACAAGCTATGGTATTACGGCATGCACGCGCTGTGATGTGTGAAGCGGTGTTCTCCTTTTCATAATGCTCTCACTTGTTTGATCGCGCAGAACATTTGGGATATGGTATAAAATTGCTTTCAGAAAGCGTGGTAACCTCTCCACAAACTATATTCGCTTAGACGATGATACTGGCTTAGGTGACATGACTTGTCAGTTTCTACGCACACCGAATGAACTGAAAATGAGAACAACTGTTACCTCCTCAACTTGAAGACAATATAGTGAGACGTACTTTCCTCGTCGTGCGCTTGACCCACTGCCGACCGTCGGACGTAACTCAAATGCGCGCTTGGAGGGTGGTGCGATTTTGTTTACACAATCACGCCCGAGCGCGCGCCCGTTAGCTGCGAAGGACATTTGGAACTTCTTGGAAACTGCATAAGCGAACCCTTTGTTCTTGGTGCTTGTTTCGGCAATGAGCAGGTGGTCGCATAGCGTTGTGTGATCGCTGGTTTTAATACGCGCGGCCTCAGCAAACATGATTTACGAGGTGACCCAGTTTCTCGGAGAAGGCCTATTTACATCACCTTGACGCAACATTTTTTTTTCACTAGGGTCCGCCGTAGAGTTTGGCCTTAAAGCGCGTTTTGATATAAAACAGATGGCTCCAACACCGGCTCATCTTCAAGGTGACCCAATTTCTCTACTTGCGACCTTGCGGAAACGAGCGAGCATTGATATAAAAGAGATGGTCCCAACCGGAGGGTTATATTATGCGCCTGTGATCCGGCTATCTAGTTTTCTGTGCGGCTGGCACGGTAAGTTGGCGACATGCGGGTGAAGCTGGAAGTTGCGCGACATTTTGGTGTGTCGGCGCATGTTGTGAGGTGTGCGCGGGCAGGCTGAAATCCACGCGAAATGGTCCACGCGCCCGTGTTTCCCTACCCTGCTGTAGCGCGCCGCGCCACAAGAATCTGAATGTGCGTCATACCGGTGTGATGAGGTAAGCCAATTTTTTTTTTAATGAGCTGGACTTGTTCGTATTGCGACGATCTTAATATTTCTAATATTGGTGCTTCCAGTATAGAGAAGGAACGCGGAGGTGCGACTGCACGGGATGTTCGGGGAGAGAGCAATCTGAAATTGTGTTTCTTCATACTCAGCTTTTTTAATAAGCATTTGTATAAGCATACGTATAGCATACAATAAGCATTTGTATAAGCAAGTATAAGCATAAGCAAACAGCTTGTTTAGTAAGCATTGGAGCGTCAGTCACGACATAGCATCACTGTGCTTTGTGCTTGATTTAATTAATATCTTATGTTGAAGTCTAAAACTGCAATATGCGTAAACACGGGCAGGATAAAGTCGCGTGAGCTGTCCACGCGCCGCATGTTTCAGATATTGCTGCATGGTGCTCGTCAATCTATGTGCCCGTCTGCGAAGGTGAGCGCATTTTTTTTCCGAGATGAACTCGTTCATAGTGCGACGTTGTGCCCTGAACTTATATTTCTAAGGGTGCATCTAGTTGTGCTCTGCGTACGAGCTGTGTCGTGTACGCTGGCTTTGTTTGAACAGAATATTCTGAGGGGAGCAATGTAAAATTCTGTTTCTTCATACTCAGCTTGGGTTGAGTCTTCTATTTTTAAGCTTGAGTACGTGCGTGCATAGCATTGTTTAATAAGCGTTGGAGCGTCAGTGCGTCTTGAGCTTCACCACATAGCGCCACTATGTTATTGTCATTCTGCTCGATTTATTTAATTTCGTGTGTTGAATGCGCGCTGTCTAAAATAAAAACGGACACAAGCTCTATAGGGTTTATTGATCATTGAAGTTGTTTTTCTTTCAAGCCAGCTTCTCCGCACAGCATCAACTATCGATGTTTTCTCGATCATGTGCTTCTTCCTGCTTATTTCGAACGCGTGCTGGCTTCCCTGATTTGCATCATAATGAGTCTTTTGCACTTTGTTTAATACACATTGAAACGTTTTTTTTTATTCTGTCACAAAATTTATTCTCCAGAATGAACGCGCACAATTGCATCATTTGCCATTCTGCTTGATTGAAACAATTTTTAGGTTGAACTGCAAAGCACACACACACACATCCTAAACGATCCTACAAGCTTGTTCTCATGGATGGGCTTGACCTAACGCACGCATGCAACCAGGTGAAGCCAACTTTACTCGTGTATAATGTGTTTTGAGATGTGTACCCTAAACACTTTTTTTTTAGTTTCCCATTAGCAACTGTGGCTATGTGAACAGCGGGAGGTGGCGGCATGTAAGCTGTTCAGCCTTCTAACGCTAGATCTCTATAAGTATGAACCAGTTGGATAGAAATGAGTCAATGGCGCGACGCAGCTGTCCATCTTTGCAAAGAGGGTAATCACAAGCGGCGCCATCTCTTCTATGTGTAGGGAACCTTCTTCGGCGCCGTCAGAGCATGTGAAAAAGTTTCATTGTGAACCAGTGAGCAGCCAGATGGGATTGGCTTTACCTAACGCACGCATGCAATCGGGGGAAGCCAACTTTACTTGGTAAAGCGTGTTTTGAGATATGTACCCTGAAAATTTTTTTTTTCCCATTTCCAACTGTGGCTATGTGAACAGGCGGCGGCATGTAAGCCTTCTAACGCTAGTTCTCTAGAAGTATGAACCAGTTGGATAGAAATGAGTCACCAATGCAATGGCAGCTGTCCATCTTTGCAAATACAAACGGCGCCATCTCTTGTATGTGTAGGGCAGAGCATGTGAAAAAGTTTCATTGTGAGCCAGTGAGCAGTCGCGGATGGAGGCATGGGTCGATAACCCAGGCTAAATCTATCTTATGGTAAATATCCCACAGTTAAACTTATACTATCTCATCTAGAGATTAGGGGGAGTAGCAGTTAGGTCTAGCGATGTGTGGAAGTGCAGTGCGAGCCTGTTAGGGAGCTCTAGACATAAGTGACCAATGAAAGGCTTGTAGTCAGATGGGCCAATGATCAGACCGCTTGCAGTTAGATGAACCGATAGCAGTTGGTGTCTATCTAGGGAGCTGAGTGACCAATGAGCGCAAGAGATGACCGGGATATCTCTGATGCAGCTGAACTAACCCACAGCTGGACCAGGAGGCTGTTGTACCAAATAAAGGTTGAAATCCACAATTGTCGTGCGCCTTGTCTGAAGCTGCTGCATTGTGGTTTAGGAGTGATACGCTAGCCAATCACTGTTCAGTAGGCTTAGCGTGGACCAATCAGGGCCAGACATCGGTAGGCTTCGGTGTGAAGGTACAATCAGTAGGCTTAGCGTGGACTGGCTTAGAAGTCAGTAGGCTTAGAATGGACCAATCAACGCGAAGTGGGTGGAGCCAGTAAAGAGTTGCACCACGAGGTAAGTAGCATGGACCAATCAGTGCCAGCCATAGCAGAACCAAGTCGTGCCCTATGATGCAGCTGAACCCATAGTATAATTTCTATTAAATGTGTAGGGAACCTTCTTCGGCGCCGTCAGAGCATGTGTGTTGTGAACCAATGAGCATCAGGGTGGAGGCATGCGGTTAGCACGGGCCAATAGCAGTTGCAGCCTACCAGTGTATGACCCCCGCTAAAGTTATCTTATGGTAAAAGTTACAATCTCCCACAGTTAAATTTATCTCGTCTAGAGATGAGTGTGAGTGACCATTGAGTAGCTTGCAGTTCAATGGATCAATAGCAGTGGGTGAGTGACCACTTGCTGTTAGATGGACCAATCGGAGTTGGAGCCTATGAGGGAGCTGTGACCAACTAGAACCAATAAGGAGCTGGGTGAGCGGCCACTTACAGTCAGATGGACTAACGAGCAGACCCCTTGCAGTTAGATGAACCAATAACAGTTGGAATCTACCGGGGGAGCTGAGTGAGCAATGAGCGTGAGAGATGAGCACACATAGAATTGATCTCTCTGAACTAACCCACAGCTGGACCAGGAGGCTGTTGTACCAAATAAAGGTTGAAATCAACAATTGTCGTGTGTCTTGCCTGAAGCAGCTGCCTGGCTTAGGAGCGACAAATTCAGGTAAGCCGATCACCGTTCAGTAGGCTTAGCGTGGACCAATCAGGGCCAGCCATCGGTAGGCTTAGAATGGGCCAATCAGCGTGAAGTGGGCGGAGCCAGTAAAGAGTTGCACCATCCGGTGTCAGTGGGCTTAGAACGGGCCAGCGAGGGCTAATCGCCAGGCTTACATTGAGGACGGCCAATCAGAGTGTCAGGAAAGTCTGGGAGGGTGATCAGTAGGCTTTGGCTTAGACGTCTGAATCAGTAGGCCTAGAATGGACCAATCAGCATGAAGTGGGCGGAAAGTTGCACACCACAAGGTAAGTTTGAACGTCTGAGATAAAGCCACAGCAGGGTCGCTGCCGAGCGTGCCACCTGGCGGGCGCTAACGAAGGCTATGTTCAGCGGACTTAGTCAGCCAATCAGTGGGCTTAGAATGGGGCCAATCGGTAGGCTTACATTGGGGACGGCCAATCACAGGGCTTAGAAAGTCTGGAAAATGTGGAGAGTGATCAGTAGGCTTCGAATGGACCAATCAGCGGAGCCAGTTAATCGGCATAAAGGGGCGGAGCTGTGCTCAGCGATACGCATGCACCAATCAGCGTGAAGTGGGCAGAGACGAGTAATTAGCATAAAGGGGCGGAGCTACAGTCAACCAATCAATGATCAGTAGGCTTAGCACGGGCCATTCAGCGTGAACTGGGCGGAGCCAAGCCAACTAATTAGCATGAAGAAGCGGAGCTACGGTAAGCCAATCAAAGATCAGTAGGCTTAGCATGGGCCAATCAACGTGAAGTGGGCGGAGCTAATGGCGGCCAATCAGATGGCTTTGGATTTGGCTTGTGTTGGCTTAGAACTGGATTGTGTTGGATTATAACTGGATTATGGCTTAGAATTGGATTGGAATTGGATTAGAATTGGATTAGAGAAAACTCTTGGCTATAGGACACATTTCTATACTACTTGTGTCCGTGCGTTCCCTTTGAGATAACGTATCTCTGACAGAAGCAAATCCAACAGCGGACTGCTTACGGATGCAACTATCTTGGATTTCTCTAACCACCTGTTATTTAACCGCTGCCTTGAGCTGTGTGTTCTGGAAATTTAGGCAGCATCCAGAGTCCCTGCAATGTGTTGCCATGTTTCTCGAGGGCCTGTGTTTCACTAAGGCTCTCAGATACAAACTACCCCATTTCAGCACAGTAGAAAACACAGATTTGTAAATAGCGTCTGTTGATTGCACTGTACATACCCCCCACATAAAGGATCATAGTGGATACTACATCTTGTGCGATAATGTCAGGAACACAAAAAAGCTAGATTTGAAACCACTCTTACGTCGTAGTAGTAGTATTTGTGTGAAGCTGCGCAATTCCTGTCCTGCAAATAATTTAAACCATATGTTTCATCTGCCAGCGTGATGATCCCCTGAAAAGCAATTCACACTTGGCGGGAACTACCGGTTCTGAAACCTATCCCTGACATGTGTAGCCATCAGGGAGGAAACCCAGGGGCTGCGGTGGAAAAGACAAACACACACGGGCTATGTTCTCTCTGTGTATCAACTGCTCTGGCTACTAAGAAGAACATGTTCCAAATTAATATAACATGGCTTGACATGATACGCCAGCGAAAGCTAACCAATAAAATTAGTAGTTAAATATACAATATGTAAACACTTGCCATAACATGACAGTTTCCTTCCTGCATTCATGCGCTACCATTCAACCCACACAAACAGTGTATTGAATTTTTTTGTAGCATTACAGTTTGTTTGACAGAACTTGAAGAAGATTATATAGCACATGATAAAAGTAGAGTGAACATAATGTGCAGAAAAAATGGCTGCAAGCAAGCGAGCTGGTGAAGATGATGCATATGTAAAACCCCGGGACTAGGGAACACAAAGGGACATGTTTGTGTTTGTCCCTTCGTGTTCCCGAGTCTTGGGGTTTTACATCCTGGATGATGTGCAGGTTTCTACCCACGCTTAATGGCCGTAGCAGTAATGCATGAAGACCACTGCTAAGTTGTGTTGAGAAACACCACTTTATGTTTGCCATGTCTAAATGAAACGTACCTGACCTGATCCAAATTAACCGTTCTGAGTCTGGAACACACAAAGAGAAAAACGCAACACATGCCACAACATTAACAGATAGCAAATGAGCTGTAGCGAGCTCCACCTTGGGACAAAGTCAACAAGTAATTCACCAAAAGTCAATGAGCGCCTGAAACATCTCCAGTGGCGTAGCCAGACCTCAAAGGTAGTGGGGGCTCGATACGAAAACTCCCCCCCCCCGCTGATCCTGTGTCGACAACACACACATACTTGTGCGTACTGCAAACTGAGGATTAAAAAAGGGAACGAAAATAGTTGATTTAGACGTTCACAGTACGATTACATGTATAGGCTGTCATGACCAATGATGTGGTGGTGTCACGAGATTGGAAGTATTTTGAAAAGCTCATACTTTGAAAACCATTCAAGAGTGCTTCTTAGATAGACGCCATGAACTGCAAGAACTTTCGCGATAGTCACACTGGTTCCCCCGCTCCCATATATTATGTTCTCGGATTTGCACGATTTGTGTGGGTCGGTCCGTGGCAGGTAGGGGGGGCTCCAGCCCCCCTAGCCCCCCGTGGCTCGCCACTGAACATCTCTGACTGGTAGCAGGACGGTCCACATTCAATTCCTGGTGCTAGCACTGACTGGCTTTTTCATGAATCATTTGTTGGAAGTTTCGATGTGCTTGAGAACCATTCGTCAACCATTGTATCCTCATGAGGTGACGAGGGTTTGTCATCCCAAAGAGACTCCCTTTCTAGCATGTGTCCTTATGGATGCTCATCACTGCAGAAAAAAAGAAAGAAAGAAAGGAAAAGCATTTAATGACAAGAAATGGATAGTCGTATTTACTGTATAATGATTGTGTACAACAGAAAGAATACTTTTGCACAGGAGGCTGTACTTCTTGATGTCTAACATCAAGTTACAAAATTCCAGAATATGACATGTTGTAAGGTAGAGAATAAGTAGAGTTCTTGAGCTGTCGAGTTGAGTTGAGGGGGGAGTTGTACCCCCTTTTTATTTTATTATATATGATTATATGATTATCTTTATGTCTGTACCACCCCTCGCTCTCTACATTACAACATGTTTTATATATTCTAGGATTTTGTAACTTCATGTTAGACATTAACAAGAGCAGCCTTGCGCACGAAAGTCTCGTCTCATTAAAATTTAGATGCTCTCAACAGTCTTCTTTCTGTTGTGAATCTCTATTGCAGCATACCTGCACATTGCTGTTCTACGTACTGTGACTTTGCAGTAAGAGTATGGACTTTGGGTAAAAAGACTGCACAGCACTGCTCAGGTATTTTTGCCTATCGAACAGTATCTATGTATGCAGTATGCACACAGTATTTGTGCACCGGACCCACTAAAAATGTAGTGAATGTGGCATTGCCCACGGTAATGCGCCAAGTTGAACACAATTATTGTAGAATCCAGGTATTTTAGCTTGCATGTCAAGCCAGTACCACACCAGTATCCAGTGTGAAGTTGTGACAAATAAATAGTTTCCATTTTTCTTAGCTCTCAGAAAACAGACAGTGAATTAATAAGAGTAGACAATGTTAACATGAATTCTGGGCTGTTCTTCAGTTAAAGATTCACAGATAGTAAAGGCACCTTCCTCAATGGACGTTGATGACACTGAAAATTCTAAAACGTTATCAGAGGCGACATCAGCTTCGGTGTGTCAAAGGATTGTATGTCCAACAGTAATCCAGCTAACAGTAAAAAAAACGTGCAAAAGACAAATTAACTGAACTAATGTAACGTACCTTCTATATCAGACAGTGAAGCTTGTAACACCCCATCCACAGGAACCAGTGTCCAGACACAAAAGTGCTTGAACTGGGAGATAGCAGCTAATCGGAATGGCGACCTTTGTTTTCCACCCTGAAAGCACAGGTTGTAACTTTGAGGGCAGATTTAAAAGTGGTGTCAAGATGTCTGCATGCGAGTGCACATGAAAAGATGAATACTCAAATTATAACATCACATTGTCATACCTGTTGGTGGAGGTGGACTGCAACTAACGTGTCAGCAATTTCTTCATGACCAGATGCAAGCCAGATCATGCTTCATTTCCGCCTTCAGCGTGCACCTGTGATAATTCAGAAGTTAGATTATCAATAGTACTATTGTGTTGTTAATCGTGGTTATATCAGAGTAAGCGCAGTAGGACAGCTGCACAATCGATTCATTAAGCTTGCTATTTTTTATATCTGAACCTCGACGTACCTTTTTTTGCTCTCGTTTTTTGCCTTGATCCTCCGTGGTACGTTCAAAATGTTATGCGTCGGGCACCTCAGATTTTCATCAGACGATTTCGTGCCGAGATTCCAAATTGCCTCTGGAGTCGCGCGTAACCTATGATAACATTCGTGGACGAAATCCTTGCAGTGGAAATTAGCAGGCACCACTGTCAGCTAAGAGCTTCGCACTGCTTGGTCTTTTGGCAGCTTATAATAGGTAACACTTGAATGCTCCGATTAATTGTTCTAACAGCGTAGCACTGTCGCATCTTCGACAACTTCGCCGTAGCATATTCACGAATCATATCGCTCCAGCCCATAAAAAGCAAGGTCAGAACAAGGAAGTGCACTTTCCAAACGACGCTGTGCCAAAAAAAAACAAAAAAAAATATTCACATGCTTTGTTTCCGGCTTAGCAACAACAGCTCAGGAGGAAACGAAAGAAGCCAAGCAGCCAAGCCAAGAGTCCATGCCAAGCCAAAGACAGATAAACCGAGAGCAGTGACGTCGGTGTGCCCGTGCGCAGGGTTTGCCGACGGTCTGACGGCCGGGCGTGGGAACTAAACGGTTTTCTAAAAAACTACGAACAGTTGGAGCAAGATATTTCGCACACATATTCAGTGTTCGGTAATGAACACACAGCGCGAGTATCGCTCAGTTCTGCGGCACTTCAAAATCGGCATATCTGACCTTTAACCCTGAAGAACAGAGGAACACGCGGCGACACGTAAACAACAACAGAGGAAAATAATCTATAATTGAACCATCATAAAATCGACCAATATACAATTTTCATTCTAACAAACACTACGAACCTTGATGGAGGTATCCAAGACATAGAAAATATGCACTGTTTTCACTCTTTTCCCCAAAGCCAGGAGACTTTATGTCTCTATATATGTGACCATAGCACCGCGCATGCTTTATCACTCAAAGGGTTAGGGGCTATATTACTTCGTCCAGCAAACGGGGCGCTCTAGAGGTCATATAAGAGAGTTCAAAGGCGATATATTTTATTGTGCAGCGCAAATAGATGTCGATATCACTCGCGGGAGTCACTATCTTTTCGCATCCTTTCCCTGAAACGGAAATATTTCATCAAAGTGGTTGACAAGTCGGCTAAGTTTGTAGAGATGCGATATTGTTATTGAAGATGTAGAGAAAGGCCAAATAATTAATTGGTAGCAACGATACTCACTCAAAAAACGAGAAACAAATTTTATTACATCAATTTTTGTAATATCTTGCAACAGAAATTTCTAATGAACCACACAGAAATATCAAATGTGAAATGCAACTCAGAGTTATGAGGCATTCCCATCTTAGAGATAGTTACTTATGTCAATCGAGTGAACAAACAAATGCAAGACAATAATTATTTCAGGCAGTAAGTTCACAACTCATAGAATATCAGACGAGTGAATACTTGAAACAAAGTCAAAACAATAATTCTCACGACAGGTGGAGATTATAGCATTCTAAACCAGATAATAAAATTTTAATCAATAAAATAAACATAGATATGCTCTTAATTAAGTGTAGATCTGCACTTGAAAACAGAAGAGACAATTGCTCTACATTGAAAAGATGGACAGATTTTGTACTCGATACCATAAGTCATGGGAAGATGTGATAAAAAACTGCTTCGAAAAGGAGGAGCCGCGAAACGATTTCATTATCGCTGCATTTCAATACGTCCTAGACATGGTCGTATTCAGAGAAATGGTACAAACTACAGAACTGAAGGTGCAAGAATTTATATGCCGAATCTACAATACTTATAAAAATATCTGCACATCAACGCAGGAAGGGCCACTGGGATTGATGGCGGAGTGTTTGAGGTTTGCCAACGACGAATTGAAATACACTAGACCAGATGTAATTGTAATCATTGCAATGGGCATTGCGTTCATCAAGAAAGCAGTCGGATCAAATTATCATATACAAGCGGTCTATATCGCACGATTCATTACGGATTTGTTGAAATTACACATTACTGAGATGGAAAGTACATACAATCTTATCACGTGATATATTCCACTACCACGGGCAACGCAATTATTTTCTTCTACCAGTCTCTGCAACGATGTCGAATCAACAGAAGTTCAATATTGTCGTGCAAGGTCTGATGTATTATCACCTGTTGGAACTCAACAAACATATCAATTGCGGTGGACCACGGGACGATTTTCATCTAATATTCTCTTGTACGCCATTCAAGAATCTTCATACAAAGAAAGGAGACATCAATAAGAGACTATGCAAGTTCATCGCGACAAAGTGCAAGTTGTTGAAGCAATACAAACACGGCGACAACATAGCGCCCACGTTAATCAACGCTGGATTCAAGCGCCCACTAATCAGAATAAACTATTTAATGTCTTCGGAATTCATCAATGAAGACAACAAACGAAAACTTCAGTGTTTGAAATAGAACTGTAATTTATCGAAATAAACAAGTGTATAACTGAAACAATAAATGTAATCTTTGTCATCATTATAATGAATTCTTCGCATCACAATGAAAAAACACCTTACATTCAGCATGGCTAGACTGAGAACAGTGATCGCTAAGGAAACGAATATTCAACAATTTGTGTAAGAATTCTCATATGGAATGAGACCTGACCACCAAATAGGTTTTACACGACTACACTCTGTACAAGTTCAACACCCGAAGGATAGAATTGCCCGAGAAGGATCGGTCATTGAAATTTAGAGACATGATACATCAGTCTATGATTACAAAAAGGATCACTAATCTCATGTGAAAACTTCCACAGTGCATGTATATTTCTCAATCAGTTGCACAAGCCCAGACATAGTAAAAGAAGAAGAAAAGGCGTCTTTGACAAGCAACCGACTGGAGTGCGGAACAAATAACTAAATATTTTTGTCTACACAGTTGTCCATTTGTATGACTGGATAGGAAAAATGAGCCGTCCAAGATAGGGCAAAACGGGAAATAAGGCAAGATAACTGATTGCGGTGGGATAAGTCAAAGCGTTCGCGACACAGTGTCATCGGCTTTTACAATCGCATTGGGGTTCACGGCCTGGGAGATAATACGAAGCCTTCGCGAAACGCGAATCTATTATCAGATGCCACAATGCAAACGAAAGATTTTACGAGCACGACGTGCAGGCCAAGTCTACATTTCTAATCACATAGCCTTCGTAACACATGGCACACAAACGTATATGAAATAATTTCCAAGTGTCAATTCCCGTGATTAAACTCTTATAAATTTTAGCAATTAATCCACAACCAATATCTTGTATAGTATGGGTGAGTATATGCACAACTTTTTAATCTATATCTTTAGAAAAATGCAAGAAATAGCGTGCAGTTTTGACTTTGAAAATTTAAAGAAGAAAATGATCTTTAGTGTGGAATTTGCGTTTTACAACGTTATGAGCTAAAGACTTATAAAATTAAAGTATGGCCTTTCCATTTGTAGTGCCCAGACGCTATGACACTAAAATAGTGTGATAGTTTTTCTGTATGGTTACGGGAAATCTCGAGTATATTTTGTGAATTGGATCAATGTTTATGTGTGACCTGCGCTGATCTGGTTATTATAATTAATATAACATATCTTCCATTGTGTTTATGCATAACGCTCATCTTCATTGTATATTGGTTAAGCACTTCTGATGGCGGTTGTGTGATCCGCTTCTCCCAAAATCTGATTGCCACTTGGAAATTATTTCATATACGTTTGTGTGCCGTGTGTTACGAAGGCTATGTGATTAGAAATGTAGACTTCGCCTGCACGTCGTGCTCGTAAAATCTTTCGTTTGCATTGTGGCATCTGATAATAGATTCGCTTTTCGCGAAGGCTTCGTATTATCTCCCAGGCAGTGAACCCCAATGCGATTGTAAAAGTCGATGACACTGTCCCAAGCAGCACAATGCACTGAAAGTCAAGTGCAATAGGGGTGGACGGTACGTGTCTTATCAATGTTCTTTAGTTTCACGAGTATGTTCAAGGCCTTTCACCTACCGTCCACCCCTACTGCACTCGACTTTCAGTACATTGTGCTGCTTGGGGTGTCGCGAACGCTTTGGCTTATCCCGCCGCAATCAGTTATCTTGCCTTATTTCCCGTTTTGCCCTATCTTGGACGGCTCATTTTTCCTATCCAGTCATACAAATGGACAACTGTGTTGACAAAAATATTTATTTATTTGTTCCGCACTCCAGTCGGTTGCTTGTCAAAGACGCCTTTTCGTCTTCTTTTACTATGTCTGGGCTAGTGCAACTAATTGAGAAATATACATGCACTGTGGAATTTAATTCATGAAATATGAGAAGTTTTCATATGAGATTAGTGATCCTTTTTGTAATCATAGACTGATGTATCATGTCTCTAAATTTCAATGACCGATCCTTCTCCGGCAATTCTATCCTTCGGGTGTTGAACTTGTACAGAGTGTAGTCGAGTAAAACCTATTTGGTGGTCAGGTCTCATTCCATATGAGAATTCTTACACAAATTGTTGAATATTCGTTTCCTTAGCGATCACTGTTCTCAGTCTAGCCATGCTAAATGTAAGGTGTTTTTTCATTGTGATGCGAAGAATTCATTATAATGATGACAAAGATTACATTTATTGTTTCAGTTATACACTTGTTTATTTCGATAAATTACAGTTCTATTTCAAAGTCTGAAGTTTTCGTTTGTTGTCTTCATTGATGAATTCCGAAGACATTAAATAGTTTATTCTGATTATTGGGCGCTTGAATCCAGAGTTGATTAACGTAGGCGCTATGTTGTCGCCGTGTTTGTATTGCTTCAACAACTTGCACTTTGTCGCGATGAACTTGCACAGTCTCTTATTGACGTTTCCTTTCTTTGTATGAAGATTCTTGAATGGCGTACAAGAGAATATTAGATGAAAATCGTCCGGTGGTCCACCGCAATTAATATGTTTGTTGAGTTTCAACAGGTGATAATACATCAGACCTTGCACGACAATATTGAACTTCTGTTGATTCGACATCGTTGCAGAGACTGGTAGAAGAAAATAATTGCGTTGCCCGTGGTAGTGGAATATATCACGTGATAAGATTTTATGTACTTTCCTTCTCAGTAATGTGTAATTTCAACAAATCCGTAATGAATCGTGCGATATAGACCGCTTGTATATGATAATTTGATCTGACTGCTTTCCTGATGAACGCAATGCCCATTGCAATGATTACAATTACATCTGGTCTAGTGTATTTCAATTCTTCGTTGGCAAACCTCAAAAACTCCGCCATCAATCCCAGTGGCCCTTCCGACGTTGATGTGCAGATATTTTTATAAGTATTGTAGATTCAGCATATACATTCTTGCACCTTCAGTTCTGTAGTTTGTACCATTTCTCCGAATACGACCATGTCAGGACGTATTGAAATGCATCGATAATGAAATCGTTTCGCGGCTCCTCCTTTTCGAAGCAGTTTTTTATCACATCTTCCCATGACTTATGGTATCGAGTACAAAATCTGTCCATCTTTTCAATGTAGAGCAATTGTCTCTTCTGTTTTCAAGTGCAGATCTACACTTAATTAAAAGCATATCTATGTTTATTTTATTGATTAAAATTTTATTATCTGGTTTAGAATGCTATAATCTCCACCTGTCGTGAGAATTATTGTTTTGACTTTGTTTCAAGTATTCACTCGTCTGATATTCTATGAGTTGTGAACTTACTGCCTGAAATAATTATTGTCTTGCATTTGTTTCAATTGTTCACTCGATTGACATAAGTAAGTACCTCTAAGATGGGAATGCCTCATAACTCTGAGTTGCATTTCACATTTGATATTTCTGTGTGGTTCATTAGAAATTTCTGTTGCAAGATATTACAAAAATTGATGTAATTAAATTTGTTTCTCGTTTTTTGATTGAGTATCGTTGCTACCAATTAATTATTTGGCCTTTCTCTACATCTTCAATAACAATATCGCATCTCTACAAACTTAGCCGACTTGTCAACCACTTTGACGAAAGATTTCCGTTTCAGGGAAAGGATGCGAAAAGATAGTGACCCCCGCGAGTGATATCGACAGCTATTTGCGCTGCACAATAAAATATATCGCCTTTGAACTCTCTTATCTGACCTCTAGAGCGCCCCGTTTGCTGGACGAAGTAATATAGCCCGTAACCCTTTGAGTGATAAAGCATGCGCGGTGCTATGGTCACATAGATAGAGACATAAAGTCTCCTGGCTTTGAGGAAAAGAGTGAAAACAGTGCATATTTTCTATGTCTTGGATACCTCCATCAAGGTTTGTAGTGTTTGTTAGAATGAAAACTGTATATTGGTCGATTTTATGATGGTTCAATGATAGATTATTTTCCTCTGTTGTTTACGTGTCGCCGCGTGTCCCTCTGTTCTTCAGCGTTAAGTCTGTGCTATTTCGCCTTTGATAGATTGATTAGCTATTATTTCTCTATGTGTTGGATGGTGCGCAGGTTTGGCTCTCAATTAATTGTAGCTGTTGATTGTGTTGTTTCTCGTTATTTCCTTACGTTTATGCTGTTCACTTAATAAGAAATTAAAAGTTGAGTAATGTTGGAATATGAAACTGAGATTCCCTATTGCGGTCGAAATGTTATGACAGATATTCACGCTATTGCATTGATGGTTCTCACGTCTCAGACTTTTTCTAATACAATTTGTAATTTGATTGTCATCATATTGATTAAGAATATCTTCTTTGTAGTGGTATAGGTTTTATTTCCTCTTGTCGTTCGTGTTCCGCGGTCTTCCATACATCTATTGGCACCCGTCTTCAACAAATCGGGGCACATATCATCAGATCTGGTTGTTGGTTAGGAGCGTGCTATGTGGTGAAGTTCATTTTTAACAAGTCTACTTTCTGATGAGTTTGATTTTTTCTTTTGATTTTCTGAAAGATAGGTTAGTCTGTTGTTTTGATTAGGAATATCTTCTTTGTAGTGGTATACATTTTATTTCCTCTTGTGTTCGTGTCGTTCTTTGTTCTATTTGTTGGCTAGGAGCGTGCTATGCGGTGAAGTTAATTTTTAATAAGTCTATTTTCTGATGAGTTTGATTTTTTCTTCTAATTTTTTGAATGCTAGATTACTCGTTGTTTTGATTAGGAATATCTTCTGTGTAGTGGTATAGATTTTATTTCCTCTTGTGTTCGTGCCGTTCGTTGTTCTGTTTGTTGACTAGGAGCGTGCTATGCTGTGAAGTTAATTTTTAATATGTCTATTTTCTGATGAGTTTGATTTTTTCTTCTGAATGATAGATTACTCTGTTGTTTTGATTAATCAATGTAGTGGTATAGATTTTATTTCCTCTTGTGTTCGTGTCGTTCCTTGTTCTGTTGGCTAGGATCGTGCTATGTGGTGAAGTTCATTTTTAACATGTCTATTTTCTGATGAGTTTGATTTTTTCTTCTGATTTTCTGAATGATAGATTACTCTGTTGTTTGATTAGGAATATTTTCTTTGTAGTGGTATAGATTTTATTTCCTCTTTTGTCTGTGTCCTATAGTCTTCCAGGGTCTCTGCTGTTCACAGTTAACTACATACAATTATCAGAACTTCCCACTATTGCACTGGTGGTTCTCACGTATAGGAATATTAGACTTTTTATAATACAACTTGTAATTTTGTTTGTAATCATATTGATTAAGAATATCTTCTTTGATTAAATGGGGTGTCCGTTCTGATTCATCGAAAACTTGTGTATGATTAGAGTTAATAAATAATATATTGTTTGATTTGTGATACCTATTCAATGCTATTGTATCGTACCTGTAATAAGTATATTCTTTGTTACGTGTATTGTGTTTCTTCTGCTTTAGATTTTTGGCTAAGTTTTTCCCATTCACGCAGAGTCATAACATAATTCCTAATGACTTTAATAAATATATTTTCACTTGTACTTTTGTGTATGGCTATCCTTTGCATGTAAACAGCCTACTGCACACCTGTTGTAGCTGGAAAAATTACGATGAAGTCGACTCAGGCTGAAAAATGACGAAAGTCGGCGGCCCAGGCTGAAGGGTAAACGCGCACGCAGCCCTCCGGCCACGTAACGCCCACAACAGCAGCCCTCCACTCGAGCGCCGCCCACCTGTCGCGGGAAGGAAGTCGGCCCAAGTAGGAAAATGGTGAAAGAAGTCAGCCCAGGGTGAAGGGTAAGCGCGCACGCAGCTCTCCGGTCACGCTCCGCCCACCACAGCAGCCCTCCACCCGAGCGCCGCCCTGTTACAGGTGGTGAAGGTTTTTCGGCTGGGTTTTTCTCCTTCACCTGATTGGCATCACAATTGGCACAATTCCCAGCAATATTGGCTTTAATAAATATATCTCAACTTGATTGGCATTAATAAATATATTTTCACATGTACTTTTGTGTATG